>NW_022900925.1:21648920-21705578 GCF_012274545.1 Fukomys damarensis
TGTTTTTTTTTTTTTTTTTTTTTTTTTTTGCTGTGCAGAAACATTTTAGTTTGATGAAACCCACTTTATTTTCGCTTTTGTTGCCTATGCTTTTGAAGGTCACATATATTGCCAAGACCAACATGAAGTTTTTTTTCCCCTAAGTTTTCTTCTAGTAACTTCATAGTTTTTAGACTTATTTTTAGGTCTTTAACCCATGTTAATTTTTATATAATGTGACATAAGGGTCCAGTTTCCCCATTACCATTTATGGAATAGACTCTCATTTCCCCATTGTGTGTTCTTGGCACCTTGGTAAGAAATCAATTTATTTAAAATGCAGGGGTTTGCTTCTGGATTAATTCTGTTCTATTTATTTATATGTCTGTTTTATGTTAATATTGTGATATTTTCCTTACTATACCTTTGTAGTGTATTTTGAAGTCAGAAAGTCTGAGCTTCAAGCTTTACAATTCTTGCTCAAGATTGCTTTGGCTTTTCAGGGCCATTAATGATTCCATATGAAGCTTTCCTACTTCTGTGAGAAATATCATTGGAGTTTTGAAGGAGGTTGTGTTGAATCTGTAGACCATTTTAGATCTGTTTTAGCAATACTAATTCTTTCAATCTATAAACACAAAATATCTCCCTTTAATTTTGTATCTTCTTCAACTGCTTTCATCAATGTTTTATATTTTCCAGTGTACAGCTCTTGCACCTACTTGATTATTTTCTTCCTCAGTATTATTTTACTATTATAAATGGAATTACTCTCTAAATTTCTTTTTCTCGTAGTTCATTGTTATATGCAGTTGATTTTCTTACATGTTGATTTTGTATATGGCAATTTTCTCAATTTGTTTTTTAATTCTAAGGTTTTTTTAGTGGCATCTTTAGGGTTTCTATATGCAAAATAATTTCCTCAGTGGACAAAAATTTCACTTCTTACTTTTTTATTTGGATGTCTTTTCTTTATTTCTCTTGCCTAATTCCTCTGGTCAGGATGTCCAGTACTATGTCTGATAAAAGTGGAAGAGTGAGCATTCTTGTTTTGTTCCTGATCTTAGAGAAAAAGACTTTTCAACTTTTCACTATTGAGCATAGTGTTAGCTATGGATTAGTCATATGTAGCCTTTATTTTGTCAAGAACAGTCCTCCTGCTCATAATTTGTTTAGAGTTTTTATCATGAAACAAATACTGAATTTTGTCAAATACTTCTATATCTACTGAGAAGATCATACAATTTTTATCTTTAGTTCTGTTAATCTTCTTCCTCATTAGTTTAAGATTTTTTATTTTTTAATGAGTTAACTCATTCTGTGTAGTTTGTGTGTTTCCAAAAGGATATTCGTGTCTTCTACATCATCTAATTCATCAGCGTAACAGTGTCTTTTGATCCTTTGTATTTCAACAGTATCAGCTGTAAGGTCTCCTTTGTTCAATTATAATTTTCTTCACCTTTTCACTTTTTTCTTAGCTAAAGATTCATCAGTTTTATCTTTAAAAATTCAAACTCTTAGTTACATTGATCTTTTTTACTGCTCTTCTAGTTCATATCATTAATGTCTAATATGATTTTTATTTTTTCTTTATTTTGCTATTTTTGGTCTTGCTTCTTTTTCTAGTTCTTTGAGGTACAAAGTTAGATTATGCAATATCTTTTTTTCTTTGTGTAGACATTTATCACTACAAATTTTACTATTGGAACTGATTTTTCTGCATCTTTTAAGTTTTATTATATGGTATTCCCACACTTTTAAAGTTTTAAAAAATTTGTCTTTTGAGTTCTTCTTTGACCCATTGGTTATTCAGGACATATTATTTAATTTCCACATATTTATAAATTTTCCTCCTGTTATTGATTTATTACTTTCACTGTGGATGGAAAATATACCATATATGATTTCAATTTTAGATTTAAGACTTTTGCAACCTAATTTGACCTGTCCTAAAACATGTTCCATGTGGAACTGAAAAGAATGTGTACTCTGCTGCTATTGGATGAAATGTTCTCTATCTGTCTGTCAGGTCCATTTGGTCTACAGTGTTATTCGAGTCCACTGTGTAAGTATTGATTTTCTGTCTGGGTGATCTGTACATTGTTCAAAGTGGGATGCTGAATCCCCTGCTACTAATGTGTTGCTGTCTATTTCTCCTTTTAACTCTGTTAATATACACTCTATTTAGGTGCTCCAGTGCCATGTGAAAATATACTATCATTATTTTAACCTCTTGATTAATGAAGTTTTTTATCATTCTATAATGACCTTCTTTTCTAGTGTTAAGAGTTGTTGACTTAAATTCTATTTTTTCTGATACAAATTTAACTACCGCTATGCTCCTTGGCTTACCAATGGTATAGGATATTTTTTGTCATCCTTTCACTTTCAGCCTATGTGTGTCCTGAAAGCTAAAATGAGTCTTTTGTAGGCAGCATGTGTTTGGTTCTCAGTTTTGTTTTTAATTCATTCAACCATTCTATTTCTTTTGATTGGAGAATTTACGTTTAAAGCAATTATTAACTAGTTAATAAAACTTACTATTGACATTTTGAGAACTGCTTTGTTTTTAGGTTCCTTTGTTCATTGTTCCTGTTGTCTTTGTGACTGAATAGTTTTTTAAAGCATATATTAAATGATTCCCTTCTTTATTTTAAGCGTATTTACTATGCATTCTTTTTCTGAGTGCATATCATGAATTTTGTGCAAAACATGTTATAATTTTAACAGTCTGTTTTAAACTGATAACTTTCATCACATACAAAATTTATGCAGTGTTAATTACAGTTATAGAATATTTTAAAGTTGACTATATTCTTATGTGTACATTTTGAACTTACATGTTTTCATGCTGTTACTTTGCATCATTTTGTTGGTAATGGAAGAACCCCCCTTTTAGCATTTTCTTGTAAAGCAGGTTCAGTGGTGGTAAACTCCCACAGGATTTACTTGTCCATGAACTCTCTATCATTTCTGAAGAACAGTTTTGCTGGGTATAGTATTTGTGATTGGAAGTTAGTTTCTTTTTCTTTTTCCCTTTAGCATTTTGAATATATCAACTCACTCTCTTTTAGCCTACAAGATTCTTGTAAAGAATCAGCTGAGAGTATTTTTGGAATTCCCATGGAATGACAGGTTCTTTTTCTCATGATTTTTTAGCAATTGCTTTTGTCTTTGACTTTTGAGAATCTGAGTCTAATATGTCTCAGCAGAAACTGCTTTGCATTTAATCTACTGCAAAGTACTTCAGGATTCATGGATCTGGATGTTCATCACTCTCAAGATTAGGGAAGATTGTTGTCACTATTTGTAAAAATAAATGTTCTTCCCCATTTTCTTTCCTTCTCTTTTTTTGGTACCAGGGATCGGGGATCAAACTCGGGTCCTTGTGCTTGTGAGGCAGGTGCCAGAACCACTGAGCTAAATCCCTGGCTTACTTCCCTCTTTTCTTTTTGTGGAACTCATTTAATGCAAATTTTTATTGGTTTAGCTGATAGTGTGCTGTAAGATTTTGTGCTTCCTTAATTCTTTTTAAATTTTTGTTCTTTTGGGTAATTTCAAATGACCTATTTGAGCTCACTGATGATGCTTGATTAAGTCTGCTGTTGAAGTTACTTACAAAATTTTTCAGTTCACTCATTATTTTCTTTAGCTCCAGAATTTAAATTTGGTTTTTTTCTTTAGGATTTTTATCTTTATTGAACTCTAATCTTGCCAGTGTATTGATTTCCTGATTTAATTTAGTTTTCTTTATGTGTTCTCTTATAGCTCACTGAGCTTCTTTAAGAGGATTATTGTGAATTCTTGTCAGGAAATTTGTAGATCTTCATTGCTTTACAGTTAATTATTCCTTCTTTAATTTTTTGGTAGTATCATGCTTTTCTGAATATTTGGGATCTTGTGTTTGTATTTGCATTTAAAGAAGTAAGCCCCTTTCCTTTAGTCTTTGCTTATTGGTATATGTTTGTGATATATAATAATTACATTCTTTTTGTGCTCCCCTAGTATTTATAAACTGCTTTCAACAAGTTAACCACTTTACCAGTTAGCTTTTCCAAAGATTTACTATGGAATGTCTGCTGGGATCCATGGATGTGCTTGTGCTACAGTACTCACATGCAAGGCCTAAAGCCTGGGTCTAATGGGGTGAGCCTAGCGTTTGTGTGGCCTAGTGTAGGGGTCTTTGGAGGCAGGTCAGAAAACTGGAAATATGGAAGTTTGCCTGGCACTAGGGTCCAGTAGGATGAACATGGCAACTGAGTCTATGGAGGATGGCCCAAAGCCTGGTCCAAGAGAGCACGTTTGACACTGCAGTGGCCTGGATCTTGGGTACAGGAGCAGAGACATTCAAGAGCCAGCTATTATGGGTTCAGGAGTGGTACTGGGGTAGACTTGGAGCCTGGAATTGTGGAGTTTATCCTGGAGCCTGGGATTTACTGGTTGTACCTGGTATTGGGATCTATGGCAAGGTCACTGTATTCTCCTTTCTCCATATGAAGGTATCTCTCCATGAGGTGCTGCCTGGGATTAAGGGAAGGGTAATGCAAGTAATGTGAAACTGTCCTTTCAATGAAACTTTCAATGAACTAGCCTCTTCAATGAATCTTTTTTTATTTTTGTGACCCACCCAGATGCTGCAATCTGGACTTGGATTTCTTAGCTCTTGTGAAGTATCCTTTGTGTTTGAAAAGCTGTTCAAATCATTTTTTCTACAAATAGATGAGGATTAAAAGGTCATTCCTTCATATTGCTAATATCAGTCAAGTGTGTCTGTGTGTGTACATTTTATTTTCAATTCTTAAGACAACTCTCAGCATTGTTCCTTCTTCTGACTCAGTCCCACTCACATTCTTTAAAATTCAAACTCTTCTTTGAAAAGTATTCCAGGGCTTCCAGGGAAGCTTGTCAAGACCATTAAAGATTCTGAATCTCTACTCTTATCCACAATTATTTATCAACTTCAAACCTACTCTTCTATACACTGCTTTGTGATAGGGCCCTACAAACTCTATTTATACATTCCTAGCTGGAAGTCTATTGGGTTTTGCCAATACATGCTGCAAGGTCTGCTGAGGAAGAATACTCTCTCCTAGTTTCTTCTTATAAACAACCTGCCTGCTTGCTCTTCCTGTCAGCACCACCCTAGTCTTGCTGGTCCATTCCTATAGTAGTAGTCTAGTACTGCAAAATCAATCAGATTCATGTTTCAGTTTTCCCCTCAGTTTCAGAACACACTTCATTATATTCCTTCAGAAATACCAGCACTATCTGGTGGTGATCCCTATCAGAAGTCCCAATCCCATAAGTTCCCTCCTCCATACTCAGATGTCCATCAGGGAAAAAGCCCTTCTCTGCGGTATAGTTTGAGCTTTGTAGAGGATCTCATCCAAACTTTTGCATGTAGTAATTCTAACATCTTCATTTTGTCCCTCCAATCCTGGGAATAGTAGTTCCTGTTTTTGAAGTGGCTATATCTGTGACAACTTATTATTTCCTGCCTTGTCTTTTAAGTTGCCTATTTAACAATTCATTATTCCTAGCTTTTATTCTTTTGATTGAATTCTCTTTGTTGAAAATTTTGATATTATTTCTCCTCTGACTGGACACTGACTGATATGACAAATCCACATACAACCTATGACTCACATCTATCAAAGGGCATATCAAACACACACCATGCCGTTATCTATCATTAATCATACTGGAGTCTTTCTTCTTTCTACCTCCAGGGACCAAAGTAGTGTCTGACTCAATGTTCACAGGTGAATAATAATAAAATAAGTGAAGAGATGAAGGATGCCGATGGAATCACGACAGTTCAGAGCATAACTATTGGGAGTTTTGTCCAGGCCCCCTACTGGAATGACTGTGGAACATATTTCATCCCAAAATGCTCCAATATAAAATAATGGCTCACTTTCTTCCTTTTCTCATATTTTTTCCTTTTCCTTCTTTGTTTTCCCTTACCCCTCCCACTTCCCCTGCCCCATTTAGACCCTTTCATCCTATTTCACATTACAAATTACACATTTTGATCCTTATTTACACTTTTAGCTTCAGTATTTATACATGTGTGTCCTATTTATTTCACTTAAGAGTATGGCCTCAATGTGCATCCGTTTAGTTATAAATATCTCCATTTGCTTGTCTTCCCCAATACTCAGGATACAGAAAATGCTGTGTGTTTCTAGATTCTCAAATGTAGAAAAAAACAACCAATGAACTTTCCAAACCAATGGAAGAACAGCATGCCAGGTTATCCACAATCTGTTAGATACAGAATTAAAATGAGGACCTACCAGTATTAGATATGATTCTAAGCATCTGCTGTCCAAGAATTCACAAGACGTTCAATACTCATGGAAATTACAGGTAACTAGGTTGTAATGAAAGTGAAACCCTGGAGAATTATCAAAGAGTGATATTCATGACCATTTACTCCTATACTAAGTGGCCCAAGAAAATAAAGATACTTTTCTAATTGTACTTTTTCTCTACATTATTCTATTACATACCTTAAAATTGACTGTTGCTCCTCTCATCATCTCCCACCCCATTTTATAAACCAACTATATCTGATCTGTTGAAAGCTGATTAAAATCAAATTATGATTGGGTGTAGTTGCACATGCCTGTGATCCCAGCACTTGGGAGGCTAAGGCAGGAGGATCTTGAGTTCAAGGCCAACTGGGGTACATAGCAAGATGCTGCCTGAAAATCAAATCAAATGATTAGAATTTCATGCCTTCAATCAGGTTAACTGTGGGTCGAAGGAGTATGCTTCTAAATAAAGAGTTTTCTCTCTCAGTAAGTAAATAAATAAAGAGTGGCTCACACTTGAGAAGCCATGGAGTCATCCCAATTAGAACTGCAGTCCAAGAGTGAGCCTGGTAGTTTGGGGATCAAATCTTACTTCTGTGATTTAATCACTCTGAGACTTTGAGCAAATGATTTAACTTCCTGACTTTAGTTTTATCATCCATAAGATATTAATGATAAGATTGTTATGAGGAATAAATGAAGAAAGATGTATGCAAATGAGCTTATTATAATAGAAGGCAAAGAATAGGAGATAAATATTTCTGAATCATCTAATATCTTCTTACCCTTTTGACTGTTATAGCCTTAGGCATAGTGATTTTCAGAGATGTTTCTTTTTTCCAAGATACCCAGGAAGAAGGACAGACTGATCAGTCTTTATCACCATCATCATCATCATTTCCATCATCATGATTCACTGATAACTCCAACATAGAGTGATGCTTAGCATGTTTTGTTTTAAATATTATTCAGGTCCTTTGTCCCAGTGCCACAGAAGGCACCAATACAGCTTTGTTAGTGCCTCAACCCACCCTCCAAGAACAAGAGAAAGAAGGCCTCTCTGAGGCTCCTAGGTAAAAAATTGAAACACACTGGAAAAGTGAAGAAAATCTGTGATAAAGGCACACCACACCACAATAGTTGGTAAGGCGGAGGGCCCAACATCTCACATCAGAACTTGGTTTAACTTCAGCAGAAAGACTGCTGGAACCTGCAGAAGAAACTTTCAGAGTTCAACCCAGCAGAAGGACAGAGACCTCAACTTGGGCCCTGCAGCCAGAAATCAGACTGAACCTCAGGGGACAGCTGCTGGCTTGCTGAGACTAATTAGCTTAGACCTTCACACTCCTGTCCACACTTTCTATTGTATCAACAGAGTCATACCTTGAAGGAGGCCCTGTATTTCTATTTGTATTTTTTGTTTTCAAAGTAGTATTTTTCACTTATCTTTAATCATTTATAATATTTTATCTTTTTCTTTATTCATTTTTTCCTTTTTTAATCTTCCTTTTCTTATCTTCTTTTCTCTCTCACACTCCCTGTCTCCCACCATGATGGGAGACAGGGAGTGTGAGAGAGAAAAGAAAAAGTCTGACAGTCAACCATCTGGACACCCTGAACTGATCGCACAGAAAGTAAAAGAACAAACAAACAAACAAATAAAAAACAGATAAATGAGGCTCTACAAACATTCAAAGCAAATATCTTTCCAAATAACCATAGAGATGGTGAGAAGAATGAAAGACATGATTGGAGCCTCTAGAACAGAAACAGATTAAAAAAAAAAAAAAAGATAAGCTCAGGATCATGATAGAAACCATGAATGCCCAGCATAGGAAAGAAATGGAAATCTTGAATGCCCAACATAGGAAAGAAATGGAATCCATAAAACAGATTCAAACATATCCAGGAGATTAAAAACTCTATAAAAGCATTCACAGCAGGATGAATGAGTATGAAGATAGAATTTCAGACATAGAAGATAGAATTGTGGTCAGTGACCATAAATAGAGAGATTTCTTAAACACAGTAAGGAACTATGAGAAATCAATTCAACAACTCTTAGATGATTCAAAGAAGAATAATATAACACTGATAGAAATCCATGAAGTAGCAGGAGAAATGACATAAAAAAAATTCACAGAATTAATAACAGAAAACTTCCCAAATAGAGGGGAAGAATTTGACATACAGCTAAGTGAGCCATATAGGAATCCAACTAGCCATGATTAAAAAAACAAAAAAACAAAAACTACACCTAGACATATAATAATCAATATCCCAAAACCCCAAAAGAAGAACAAAATACTACAAGCAGTTAGAGAAAAGAAACAAATCACATGAAAAGGAAAACCCTTCAGAATCACAACATACTTTTCAACACAAACACTCAAGTCAAGGACAGCCTGGAATGTGGTATTTCAAGTCCTAAAAGAAAACAGCATCTAACCTAGACTGATGTATCCTGTGAAACTATCTTTCAAAATTGATGGGGAAATAAGATACTTCCACAACAAAGAACATCTGAGAAATTTCATGAACACCAAACCAGCACTCCAAACATTTCTAAACAATATCCTGGAAAAAGAAAATGAAGACCACAGCTCCATAAGGGCCAACAGAGCAAATATACCAGGGAAGGCAATAAATTAAAGGGAGAGAGCAAAAAATAAAAGAACCAACAACAGGAAAATAACATGACAATGAAAAGCCAACACATAACAGTTATAACTATCAATGTTAATGGCCTCAATTAATCAATCAAAAGAAACAGGCTGGCAAAATCCATTAAGAAGCAAAATCTAACAATATGTTGTATACAAGAAACCCACCTAATCCACAAAGAAATTCATAGATTCAGAGTAAAAGGATGGAAAACAGTTCTCCATGTGACAGGAGACCAGAAAAAAGTGGGGGTAGCTATCTTATTTGCAGATACATTTCAAACCAAAACTAAGAGAGACAAAGAAGGCCACTACATCCTTGTAAAGGGAACAATACAAGAGGAAGAAATGATAATCATAAATATTTATGCTCTGCATACTAGTGCCCCAAACTATACAAAACAAATAATGGATATGAAAAAAGAAGTAAGCACTAATACAATGAATGGAAGAGTTGGTTTTTCAAAAGGGTAAAATTGATAAATCCTTAGCCAAAGAAAGATAAAGCTCAAATTCATGTAATTAGGGATGAAAAAGGTGAAGTCACAATAGATCCACCAGAAATCCAGAGGATCATCAATGCCTACTTCAATAACCTATACTCTAATAATATGGAAAATAACAAAGAAATGGATTGATTCATAGACACATATGAACTTCCTAAGTTGAACGAAGAGATATAAAAAGTCCAAACACCTCAATTACATTCAGCAAAATTTAAAAATGTAATTAAAACATTACCAACAAAGAAAAGCCCGGGTCCTGATGGCTTCACTGCTGAATTCTACAAGACATTTACTGAAGAACTATAGCCACTATTCTTTAAACTCTTCAATGAAATTGAAAGGGAAGCAATACCCCCAAATTTATTCCTTGAAGCAAGTATTACTTTGATTCCAAAACCAGGGAAAGACCCAACCAAAAGAGGGAACTACAGGCCAATCTCCCTAATGGACATAGATACAAAAATCCTCAATAAGATACTGGCAAAGAGAATACAGAATATCATCAAGAAGAATCATACATCCTGACCAAGTCAGATTTATCCTAGGTATGCAAAGATGGTTCAACATATGTAAATCAATAAATGTAATACACTGTATTAACATAATTAAGGACAAAAACCATGTGATCACCTCAATAGATGCAGAAAAAGCATTTGACAAAATTCAACACCGATTTATAGAAAATTGGAAAAGATGGTCTTTACCTCAACCTGATAAAGGCTATCTATGAAAAACCAACAGCCAATATCATTCTAAACAGCCAAAAACTAAAAATCATGCTAAAATCAGGAACAAGACAATGATATCTACTGTCACCACTCCTGTTCAATATAGTTCTAGACACATTAGCCCCACCAATTAGACAAGAGAAAGGAATAAAAAGAATACAGATAGGAAAGGAAGAAGTTAAACTGTCACTATTTGCTGATGATATGATACTCTACATAGAAGATCCAAAAAATTCTTCCAAAAGTCTGCTAGACTTAATTGACAGATTCAGTAGAGTATAAAGTAGTGGGATACATAATCAATACTCAAATACCAATAGCCTTCTTGTAAACAAATAACAGACTCACTGAGAAAGAAATTAGGGAAATAATTCCTTTCACAATAACATCCAAAAAAATGAGATATCTAGAAATCAATCTAACAAAGGAGACAAAAGACCTCTATATTGAAAATTACAGCATCTGAAAAAAGAGATAGAAAAGGATATAAGAAGATGGAAAGACATCCCTTGCTCCTGGGTAGGAAGAATCAACATAGTGAAAATGGACATATTTCCAAAACTTCCATACAGATTCAATGCAATTCCTATTGAAATCCCAATAGTATATTTTACAGAACTTGAGAAAACAATCCAAAAATTCATTTGGAACCATCAGAGACCTAGAATAGCAAAAATCATTATAGGCCACAGTGACATGGCAGGGGATATCACAGTTCCCATCTTGAAACTATATTACAAAGCCAATGTGATAAAAACAGCATGGTACTGGCAAAGAAATAGACTCAAGGGTCAATGGAATAAATTAGAAGATGCAGAAACACTATCAGACATACTCAGATACCTCATCCTGACAAAGGAGCCCCAGCCATCCTCACTGGAGGAAAGATCACCTCTTTAATAAATGGTGTTGGAAAAACTGGCTTTCAACTTGCCAAAGATTAAAACTAGATCCCTATCTTTCATCATACACTAAACTAAAATCCAAGTGGATTAAAAATCTAAATATCAAAACAGAAACACTAAATTTACTGGAAAGTAAATTAGGTAGAACTCTCAAAGACAATGGCATAGGAGAAGACTTTATGAACAAATCTTCAGCAGCATGAGAACTTGCACAAAGAATCAAAAGCTGAGATCTCTTTGTATTAAAAAGTTATTGTAGTGTAAGAGAAATCACCAATAAAGCTAAGAGACAACCTACAATGTGGGAAAGAATTTTTACCAGCTACTCCTCAGACAAAGGACTACTATCTAAAATACATAAAGAACTCAAAAAAAAATCAGACCCCCAAATACAAAGACCTGATTCAAAAATGGGCATCTGAAACTAACAGACATTTCTCAGACAAAGAAGTAAAATAAGCAAATATATATATATGAAAAAATGTTCAACATCACTGGTCATTTGAGAGATGCAGATGAAAACAACACTGAGATTCCACCTTACTCCAAAAAGAATGGCTGCTAGGAAGAAATCAACCAATAACAAATGCTGGCATGGCTGTGGAGAGAAAGGAACGCTTCTCCATTGTTGGCGGGAGTGCAGGCTGGTGCAACCACTGTGGAAATCAATATGGAGATACCTCAAAGAACTAGGATGAGAGGCTCCATTTGACCCAGCTATCCCTCTGCTGGGTATCTTTCTAAAAGAACTGAAAGAATCATACCACAGTGATATATGTGCACCCATATTTATAGTGGCACAGTTTGTAATAGCTAAAACGTGGAAACAACCCAAATGTCTATCAACTGGAGACTGGATAAAGAAAATGTTGTTTTTCTATAAAATGGAGCACTACTCAGCCATAAAGAATGAGAAACTAAAAGTATTTATAGCTAAATGGATGCACATTGAAGCTATACTTTTTTTTTTAACCAAGGATTGAACTCCAGTCCTTGTTCTTGCAAGGCAGACAGCCTAACCACTGAGCTAAATCCCTGGCCCTTGAGGCTATACTCTTAAGTGAAATAAATAGGACACACTTGAGTAAATACCAAATAGTTTCTCTGGTGTGAAAAACTAAAAGTGTAAATAAGGTTCAAATAGTATAATCAAGAGCATTAAAGAGGAAGAAAATGGCTAAAGAGGAAGTGGGAAGGGGAGGGGAGAAAAAATAAGGGAAAAGAAAAAATTTAAAAAAAGGAAACAAAGTCTTTGTAAATAGGGAAGGGTGGAGGGGGTGAAGGGAGAGCAGAGGTATGGGGAAAAAACAAGAACCGAGATACATCACGTAGAAGTACAAGATGCCAATGATAAATGTAACTGTATTGTTTGCTTTATATGTGCCAATGAACTTAATGGAAAAAAAATTATTCAGATCAATATTCTCCTTATCATTTTTGTAGTGTCTTTATCTGTGAAAATTTATTATTATCCTTTATAGGTAAAGAAACTTCACAAATTTAAAATATTGCACAAGGTTCAATGGGTGGTAATGACAATAAATAAGTACTATAAATTGAACCCATGTCTATTTGGGTCCAAGATCCCCACTCTTGTCTTCTGACCACAGGGAGCAAGAGTCATCTCTATCTCATGTCCTCCTGCCAAGCAACTGTGGGCTCCACACCTGTGTTTGGTCTGTCAGAACCTGACCTGACTTGCAGGCCATCAACCATCCCTTTCTGTGTGTGGCGCTCACACGCGAGGTGCTTGGCTCCCTCCCCAAGTGGGGCATGAGTGAGCGCAGTTTCCTTTTGCTTCTCCCACAACCCAGCGCTCATCTTTGCCTAAGACATGCATTTTTTTTGTGCAAGGTTTCATCATTCATCTACCTAGGCTCTGAGCAGATTCAGACCCTCATCATTCTTCCTTTACCCCTTCAAGGCTCCTAAGGACCCCTCTGCCTCCGGTCCAGACAGATCCAACGCTTCTTGGCTGAATGTTAGGCAGCACTGCCAATGTAACACCCTCTTGGTTAGCCACAGCTGGTTGGCTTCTATTGTCTCTCATTTTTTCTACAGTGGATGTGTACTATTTTTATAATTAAAAAGAGTTTTTAAAAGTTATGCTCAAATCCTATCATTCCTCTACTTAATATCCTTCTCTTTCTCCTATTATCTTCAGCATAATGTTGTTTACTCTGAAATTAAAGTATCAGGCCCTTCTGCCTCATCTTCTGAAGTTCCCTCAAGAACTCCTGTGTACACAGCACATAAAGACACTTATTTCTCCACAAATGACTCATCATTCAAACTGATCATTCATACTCACCATTCACACTGATCTCAGGCACATCCATAATTAGTTTTGAGATAATAACTCCAAACATCACCCCTCCACCCTGCGAAGTCTCACTGACCACCCGCAGTAGTCCATGCCCATGTAGACAGCAAGTACTACATCCACTGGAGGAAAGGTCACTCACCAGTGTGATGGCATCTCTGTGCCCCTTCCTGAGTAGACAATGAGATCTTTGAAAGCAAACACCTTTACCTTAGTTATTTGACTGGGGTCCTTCAAATGTGCCCCCTTCCCATATGAGCTTCTGTCACGTGTTGTGTTAATGATGAGCACAAATAGCCACAGATTCTGCCCTCTGAAGCATACAGTCAAGTGGAAAAGATAGGTCCAAAATAAACAAGAAACTTTAATTGTGAAACGTGTCATGCAGGAGGCAGTTGGTGCTATGATAAGAATTAATTGGTAGAAGGGGATTACTTAGGATTCTCTGAGGAGATGGCATTTAAGCAGAAGTCTTACTGAAAGGGCCCATCAGTTGAAGTGCCAGGAAGAGCAATCGAGGAGGAAGAACCGGCCTGTTCAAAGGGTCCCAGAGTGGATGGAGCCTGGCCTGTATTCAGCAGAGGCCAGGGCTGCAGCAACACAGAGAGCAGAGCTAAGTTCAAGAAGAGCAAGAAGAGCGAGTGGGCAGAGTGTGCATGCACTTCGGCAGCAACAGGAAGGTATGCATCTGTCTAAAGCTGGGAAGTGACATAACTGAGTCTGAGTTTTAAATGACTACTCTGACCTTCAGGACACTCACCTAAAAGTGAGGCTTTACTCTCACCTAAAGGTGAGAGTCCCTCTTCAGAAGGAGACCTCTAGGCCAGGACCTGCAAGACAATAAGAGATGGCCATGTGTAGACCAGGGCAAGCTTACAGAACTTGGCACATACTAGGAACTGATCAGATGAAGATACACTTTAGGCCGTTTTCCTTTCATTGTTTTTGTTTGTTTTGCAATCAAATGTCCAACAGCTTGAGATATGGTCCCGGTTTTCTTTGTCAAGTGGGATCACTTCTGATTGCAGGCAGCTAAAAACTCCTGATCATTCAGTGGCGATATTTTACAGAGATAAACAGCCTGCCTATGAGAGTGGGCTGTCAGCCAGGTCCCCTTCTGCCCTCATTTGATCTCGCTTTGCTGAAAGGAGATGACACAGAGGACCACAGTGCAAAAGTCTCTTTGAAATAATCAAAGCAAAGAGCATCGTTTTATGGAAAGCAACTGAAGCCCTGAAATGGGAAAGAGCAGTCTGAATGACAAGAGAAGTCAGTACCAAATTTGGCTTTCAAGCTGAAGTCTCCTAGCCTAACGCGAGTTCATTCCCTACACCACTCTGTCAAAAAGCATAACTTGGAGACTGAAGGATAAACTCCCTACCAAGGAGCTTCTAACCTCACCTTCTGCCAAACTCAAGGCTCAGCATCTTCACTGTTGCTAAACTAGTTGCCCTGGGGAGGTGACCGTGCCTGTGAAATGCAGGGCAATACATTCTCCTTAACTGCCAGCCTGATAGAGTATCACCTGCTCTGGCAGAATAAGCAGTTAGCTCTGCTCTAGACTGCAAGTGTTGTGGGGAGCTGAGCACATTTGACTCAGGTAGTGTTCAGAAAGTCAAAAGGCATCTGCTATTCAACCTCAGTCTTAGAGGAGAAGGGGAGCAAGCCCAGAGAGAGCAATGATTTGGTCAATATCACTTAGGATTCAGAGCAGAGCTAGATTAAGGACCTACATCTTCTGTCGGCCCAGTGACCTCTCCAGTATATGTCAACAGTACTTTGGCACAGTATTCTGCCTCCTTCTGACTATGCATGTCTTCCCTATCCTTATCCTCCCCTTCCCTTTCCAGAAGACTTTCAAAAGCACTCACCAAAATAGTTAGCCGATTCCAGCATCAGACATGCTTTACAATCACCCAATTCCTAGTAAGACACACAAGTTACGTCAATGAAAACATATTAGGTGTATCTCAAGACCCACTCAACATACACATACATACATACATACATCACCTTCTCCAGCTCCATACATATTCAAGAAATTTAGAAACTTACATTCAGAGGAACAAGATGATTGAAGACTGGACTGAGGTCATGGAGAACAGCAAAGGCAGAGAGGGACAGGAATTCAGAATTTGAGTCTTAGACCACAGCCTTGCCTTTTATTTCTTGCCTTGGAGAGCACTCACTGTGTGTGTGCGTGTGTGTGTGTGTGTGTGTGTGTGTGTGTGTGTGATTTCTTTTCACTTGGTTTTCAAACTAATCAATTAGTGACCACATGTTTTGCTTCCTCCCATTTTACAGATGCACACATTCCATCATTCCCCCAGATACGTTTATCTCTGCTATGTGCCAGGCACCTTCAAGCACTGTGCTGAACTGAGCTCCTGCTTGCACAGAGCTGACACAGCATCAGAGTAAATAAATCAAGAATCATAATGCTGAAATGACCTGGCCAAGCATGTTCAATGGTAAGCTAAATGTTGAATCTCTGTTCAGATTTCAAATTCTCTCCAAGCACTCCATTGTACCTTGTTAAGACTAATGACCGAGGCTGTGGTAAGATGATTGTCAGGAAAGGGACTCCACCTCTCTACCTTCTCTGTCCTTTTCAATCTTAAGAGTGGTTCTAGGGCAAGACAATCATCTCTCTTTGCAAATGACTGATGTGGAGCAGCTCTTATGAACTGTGCTGCAGGCTAGAAATTAGAAAATTAAAAAGGAGTAAAAGAAGAAGAAAGATCAGCAGAGAAAGAGAGAGAGAGAAGAGAGAGAGAGAGAGAGAGAGAGAGAGAGAGAGAGAGAGAGAGACTAGAGATCTGTCACTGGGACACAGAGACCACCTTCCTTCCCTGCATATGCACACCTGTCCTTGGGTTGGAGGTCTCTTCTCCTTATCCCCCCATCCTTTAAGAGTTCTAGAATTTCCAGTGATCCCTGGGTGGAACAGTGTGTGGTCATGGCCTCACTATCAACCTAGAATCAGAACTCCCTCATCCTTGCTTTTCCTTGCCCAAAGAGAAGACCCTAGTCCTCCCAGCCATCCAAGTAGATGTGAGTACTGCAGCCAAAAAAGAACACTTCATTCTTCAAATGTGAAGAGACGATCACACTGGGCAGTGGAGAGGGAAGGCAGAAAGGACATTTGGGTAGAAGGGACATTTGTCTAGGACCTCACATTTGGATTTAACCTTAAACACAGACTTTTGATGTCCAAATGAGGGGATACAAACACATGTTTCTTGGGTATGCCTGAAACACGAATTTGTTGCATGCAAACATTTCACCTGGCCTGCCATTTTGTAATCCTGTTTAATCATATCCCAGGATGGGAGCTCTGAAGGTGGGAGTGCCATGTGATTTCAGAGACCCTGAAAACACTTCCAGGAAATCAAGAGAACAAGAAGTATCACCTTGACTCTATATTTGGGGAAACTGAGGTCCAGGGCCTTCATTTCAGAATCCACTAGAAGAACACCCTCGTTCCACATGGCTCACCCACCAGGCAGATTCCTTGATGCTGCACTATCTAGCAGAAGAACCACTAGCTACACGTGGCAACTGAGTGGTGTGTAAGTTTGGAGTGAGAAGGGCTGTGCATGTGAAATACACACCAGGGTTCCCAGAGTCAGTCAAAAAGAAAAGGAATGTAAAATATCCTCACTGATAATTTTTTTATGTTGCTTACATATTGAAAAGATAATGCTACTTTGGGTTAAGTGGAATACATTATTGAAACTAATTCTACCACTTCCTCTTAACTTTTCAAAATGTGGGTATTAGAAAATTTTAAATTGCATAGGAGGCCCACATTATGTTTCTATTAGGCAGTGCTGCAGGGAGGGAAGTGAGTACCATTTATCCCAAGCACATGCTGGCATGCACGACAGCAGGAGGTAAGCCTGCCGAACATTTAGAAACAGCCTTGGAGAGCTGAGATCGGCTCTTTCCCATCCCTATAGTATGACCTGAATTTGGGGGTTGGGGTAGGCTGGGACTTTCATAGTCCGCAGCCCTACTTCCAGATCCATGAACATCCTGCGTGAGGGCAGGGCAACAAAGGAAAGGGTGCACCAAGGGCTAATATTTTGGAGGAGAAAATCACACTAAATGCAGACTTGCTCCCTATAAATCACCTTGATTTGTCACCAAATTAGATGGCAAAATGAGACATCCAGGAGGAAATGAAATTGCACCTGTAACAGCAGCATCGACCCGCTCTGACTGGCTGCGCAGACGGGGCTTTTCACACCTGAGTCGTGAACGTCAGTGTTTTAGGGAGACCCCAAGCGCCTGATTCCTACCTTGGGCTGGTTTGTGAATCAGCCTTTGGCTGCCATGTAGTGTGAACTTGGTCATCTTGTCGTTTCTCTTGTGCTGCACATTTCCCAGGGCCCAGGGGAAAATAAGTTCTAGGATGACTTTGGTCCATCTGGGACTGGGCATCCATTTTCACACTGGGGACAATTTCTATATAACCCAGGTAGCTCTAGGAGAGACAAGATGTTTTCCTTGTGGTGTCAAAGCAGCCAGATCTCCAGTGGCCTGCTTTTTGAAGGGGTCTGCCACTGGCACTACCTGGGCATTACCTGTACCCAGTTCATGTGGAAAACAGAGTCCAACTGATTCCCTCCTTTATTCTCCAGACATGAAGCAGACTGCTCCATGTCTCTGGGGCTGGTTCTCTCTTTTGAATAATTGGGATGATGTTGGTCTAGATGGAGTCCTTAGGATCATTACAATTCTGACACATGTACTAAGACTTCATTCTAACACACACACACACACACACACACAGATACAGAAGCACATACAGAGATGTACACCAACAATTTGCCCAAGAAATACTGCAGGCTTCTCTGATCTACTGTACCCCAGGCCTACACTGGGCTTTCAAGGCGAGCACGCACACACACACACACACACACACACACACACCATGGCACTTCTGCTGTCATTCTCATAACCTCCTCATTCCTATAGCCCTTACTTGTAGCCTATACTTTATGTCCTATCGCCCAAAATCAAGAGCTTTGATTCCAGCTCCACAGCACAGCATCCAGGTACTGGCAGCAATGGCCACTTCTCCACCCCCAATCAATAGCGTATGCTTTCCTACTCCCCACAATGGCTTCTTTTTAATCTCATGTCCAAGTTCCTGGCGTGTCAGACACCCCTGAGCCCCTTCCCTCCTCCCCAGCCTACCTCTCTGTCCTCACAGCTAAGATCACCTCACCATAGCCAGGCCTTTGCCTTCTTATCCCATGGAATCTTCTCCAGCAGTCACCAGGGACCTTGAATTCCTGAGTCAGATGTCCTCCTTGCTGTCCCCACAAAACCAGTCTTTTCTGTCTCACGTAATCCTACAGCTAGCTTCTGCCTGGCTCCGGTGAACCATATATTCTGTCTCCCTTCCCGAGTGCATTTCCTCGGCCTACAGCCACTGACCTTTGAAATGCTCCCATGTGCCAGCCTGGTGACCATGGCCCTCTTGCTCTTTGGTACCTAACTTTTGCCATCCCTGCCTGACACCTGACTGCCAGACATTTTCATCCAAGCCTCCTGCCAGCACCCTCAGGAAGCCAGACTGCTCCCCTTCTCTCCTCTGCTCTGCCAACTCCACTGTCTTCCCTCTGTCCCTTGACACCGGGTGTCTGAACCACAACCCCTGCCCAGCACCAAGCCAGATGTTCTCTGCAAGTCAATCCAGGTCTCCTTGTCATGTACTTTAATCCCCTGCATCTGAGTGGTCACAAAGGCCTGAGCACTTTGCCATCAAGGCACTGCAGGCCACACTCACCAACATGACCCACACGCTGAGTGGGCTGTGTGCTGCCCTAATTGCCCCATTCCATCCTCGTGTGAGGCTCAGTTCCCACACCAGCTGCTCTTCTGGAGGATGCTTCTGCAGCACCCTTGCAATCTGACTTCCCAGCCTTCTTCTCTGCTTCTTCCCACAAACCCACCATCACGGATTCTTAGTCTACTCCTCAATTGCTATTCCTCAATTGTCACATGTCCAGCAACTGGCCTGAACACTTCTAAAAGGTAAACGGGCTCCACCTGCCTGTTCACCCCTTTCAGTATGTAAACAGTCAACACCACAGTGCTCCCCTCTGGGGAGCCTTTCATGTTGACACCCTCAGCCTTCAGTCAGGGTTAGGGTCTCTGTTCCAGCCTCCTAGTGTCCTGTAGACATTTTCAATGTAGCCTTTATGGGGTGGAGTATTACCTCATATTTACATTTCCTCTCTCCCTCTATATTGAGCTCCATAGGATGAAGGACGATGTATTTCTGAAACCCCAGAGATCCAAATAGTCCTAGTGAATAGAAGGTGTTAGGTGTTAGGCAAATGTATACTGACCAAATGAATGAATGAACAAATAAGTCAATGAGGCCAAATAACTTAGCTCAAGGAAGGAGTTCAGGGCTCACTCAAAGCATTGCTTCTCCTGCTCCCACCCCTTCTGAGGAGGTCAGTCTCTGGTGTGGGTTCCTGGTGACATCTAGCAACAGTTTCCATGACAACCAGTAGCACCATTTTCCCAGGGTACTGTTCCTCTCCCCTACCCCTCACTACCTGGCTCTGGAGAGGCTCGCCACTGCTCTACCTCTGCAGGCACTGAAGGAGCAGCCTCCCTGACACAGCTGACCCTGTGGCCTGGGGACAACCTCCTGGGACAGGGGTCCTGATGGAGTGGGAGAAAATGGAATTCAATAGAATCAGATGGGCTTGGGAGCTCCAGGCAAAGTGGGGAGGGGTAGACTAGGCCAATGGTAGTGAATCCTCAGAGCAACCCCAGGGAAAGCTTGTCCCAGAGGTCTGCACATCAACAGGGAGCAGAGGAGATGCTGTCATGCCTGGGGTTGAGTGGGTACAGTGTTTTGGGGGGGGCAGGACTAGCAGGAAGGTCCTGGTAGAACAGACTTCAGTCAGGACCCTGTCCTCCCAGGCTCACCCACTTCCAGATTCCCTTCAAAGGCCCGTTCTTGGACTGCATTCACAATTCCCAGAAGTCTTCTTTGCAAATCTCCACACCTTCAAATTACAGCTCAATGTCAAGAAGACCCCTGAGAAGAGAGGCTGTGTCTTTTTCTTCTTTCGTTTTGTTTTTGGTGGTGGTCATGGTGCCGGGGATGGAACACAGGGCCTTTGCTCTGAACTATATTCTCAGCCCTTTTACATTTGGAGACAGGGTCTTGCTATGCTTCACAGGTTTGGATTCAACTCGCCATTGCCCTACCTCAACCTCACAGTGCACTGGGATTTTAGGCATCCGCTACAGCTGGCTGAGGGTGTGTCTCTTTAAATCGTCCTTACAATCCAGGTGTCTAGCACAGTGTCCGACACGTGGGAGTTGTACAGGAAGGGGTTGGAGAGTGCACACAAAACTGTGCTTGAACAATGGAGGGGCAGTTCCAGGGCTGAAAACCAGGAAGTGTTGGCACCTAGGCCCGTGCTATGCTGATTATAGTGCACAGACAGCTTCAGGAAGCCAGGGCCTTGGGAGGTACGTCCCTTGGCAAGGCCACACCGCTCAAATTGCAGAGCTGAGATTTGAAGAAGCCTCTGGGTACAAGGCCTAGGCTTATCTCTCTACTCCAAACCAGACTCACTGGGACAGGAACCATGCTCCACAATCTCTCTTCCTTGTCCCACTTCCTCCCCAAGGCGACCATGCACGCACCAGGCAGGGGCCACTGCCTATGCGGGGAGGTGGGACCCAGGGACCCTCAGTGCCTAGCCCTGATGGGTAAGAGGTGTGATGCCAGGGAGGTTCCAAGCAGAGAACATGGCATCCTCCAGGGGCAGACCCTGACAGCCACCACCTCAAGGGAGAACTGACTTTGTAAAGCGTACGTCCTCCTTACTTTCTTTTCTTCTGGAGCTGGTCTGTGCTCGCTCCTGATAGACTATGACAGCTGAATGGAGGGGTGAAAGAAATTCCCGTTTATTGGATACTTATGTGTCAGGCTCTGTTCTCAGGTCTTTATGTGAACAAATTTATTTCATGTTTTCAATAACCTGATAAGGCAAGCTCTGCCTTCAATCCCTCTTTTACAGAGGAGGAAACCAAGTAGTAGAGAGATTAATTTGACCCAGATCACACATGGTCATCATACAACCAGTGTGAACCCAGGTGATCTGTCTGGTACCTTGTACTAATTATTAGGCAACCCCTCTTCCCTCATCTGGCAATGATGCCAGGGCTTTTCGTTCAGTTTTGGTCTCTACCACCAAAGGCCAGAGACATCAGCCATGCTGTGCTACCTATTGAGCAGAATGCAGGGTAGTGGATAAAGCAAGGAAGGATGTCCTAAGTGCAGTTGCTTTTTCCAGCCTTCATTCAGCTGCCCTTCAGGCCCAGATACAGTTCAGTCTCATTCTGCTCACAAGCACAAGATATGACCTCAGGTAGGAGGGAGTCACAGAATCCCAGAACACCCCAGCTGACAATCCGGTCCAGATCTTAAAGCCCATGTCAAAAAACTGGGCTCTGGAGCCCCCACTTCCTGATCTCTGCAATGGTGATAATAGTTTTTCATGCTTGTATGGCTTAAAGAGAGTAGGCATATAGAATACTCACATGGTAGATACAATTCATAGTTCCTTTCTCCCATGCCACTCGTCATCCAATCCAGTCTGGGGCTGGGATGTCAGTTGACAATAATGCCATAGCTTTTCAGGGGTGGTGCAGACTCCAGTCAAAACTTTTGGCATCGTTCAGCTTCCTTTTGGTATCCCAGGCTGCCCTGCCAAAGCTAGAGTTTGCAGCCACCCTTCATACAGAGAATGAAGCTTCCACAGCCAAGCCCAGCCAGGGAATACTGGCCAAAGAGCATAAATGTTCTCCCCTGGGATGCCATCTGGCCAAACCATGTAAGCTTCATCCCAGCTTCGCAGGCCCAAAGGTAGGGCTGTGCTGTGAAACAGTTGCGATGAGCCTGCCACTCCTGCCTTTTTGAAATGGTGCGCTGGAATTCACTCCAAAGAGCCTCCATCTTTGTAAGTCCAAACCCTTACATTTTAGAGATCAACTATTACTTTATGACCACAGGAGTAAGTGAATGAGACAACTGTAATCTTCTACTTCTTTCTTATGTGATTTTCTCAGTATGTCTTAGGCTTTGGTTTTGCCTACCCCTTAGGTTGTTGTGGAATATTAATTGTTTTAAAATTGTTTTAAAGCTATGCTCATCCTCTCTAAGGCTAATTTTCTTCTCCTGAGGATCAACTCACATGAATGTTATGAGTTGCAGATGTGAAAACACATTTGTAAGCATACAGAGGCAGATATTCCTATAATGGTCACAAAAGCCTTTTTATATTGAAGTTCCAAAATAAATGTACCTGTCACAATATAAGAGAACAGGCTCTTTGATCTAGAATATGTAAGAAATATCTACAGACATGAAAGGAAGAGTATACCAGGATGTGCTTATGTGCATATTCAAGACCAGAAGCAGCAAAACTACTCATCCCAGATCCATCATACAGTTAGACCCTGCAAAATAGGTCCTCAGGTAATGGTAATGTATATGAGATCAACTATTAATAAAAAATGTACAAAGCAGTGTATTATACAATTGCTATATAACAAAGACAGTTATATTCAGATAACCATAGATATGCAAGTGTAGGTATAATCTATCTTTTCCTGATGGATCCAGAAGAAAATGTAGTGTCTGCATTTACCTTTAAGGAAATGTTTTGGGGCCCCAGGTGTAGAAGACAACCCTGGCTTTTATTTTCTTCAGGAAACAGCCCATTGATTATGCCCAAAGCAAGCTGTAAGCAGTGCAGGCTGTAAAGAGTTAATCCCACAAATGGTTTGTTTTAAGAAATGAGCCTGATTGAAGCCTATATGATTCATAGGAGCAATGGGGAGGGTGTGTGGGCTAGCACAACCTCCCCACCAAGAGCAATAGCAGAGGCCAGAGAAAGGGTCCGTGAAGCTGTTGGGCTCTGAAGTAACAAAACAGCTGAGGTCAGAGTGACTTTTATCTAAATTCTATTCCCAGAATTAAAACCTTCTTAATTATAAAGACAGGTTAATCGTTAACTTCTGTTCTATTTCTAATGCAAGAATGCTTTGTCTCTTCTTTTATAAGCCTTGCCTATATCAGCAACTTATCTCTAGCAGCCACACTAGCCTCCTCATCCCAATTTAACCAATGACTGTGTCACCAATAAATATCAGCAGTTCTGGTTGTTTTAGGGTCTTTGCTGCTTACTCAGGACTAACCATCCCAGTTCAATAGCTGGTATAAAAAAACAAAACAACAACAACAACAAAAAACAGCTTTATGCAGATACAATATACAGATACAGACACAGATACAATTCAAAGAACTCATCCATTCAAGGTGCACAATTCTATGGTTTGTTCGACCATCACAATGCAGCCAGGTGTGGTGGTGCACATCTGTAATCTCAGCACTCAGGAGGCTGAGGCAAGAGGAGAGCTACAGGTTCAAGCCCAAACTGAACTGCATAGTGTGACTTTGTCTCAACAAAATAAAAAGTAAAAATAAATCACAATGAATTATCTTTTGAAACAAGGGGTCTAAACTTTAAAAAATTAATACAACTTTAAACCACCTCACTGGAAGGCATTTACTAAGGTGATTTTCAGCTGTGCCATGTCAGGAGTCTGCATTCTCTATGGGCAGGGGAAGTGGAGAAAATTTTGGCATTGGACCCTGGACTGTGGCCTGCAGCTAAGGGATGCCTAGAGGGAGTCTGGAATATCATCAGCAGCTGCTCAGTATGCCCTTAGCCCTGAGAGATGGTCAGCCTCAGAGAGGCAGAGGCCGCTGCCAGAGTCAGGGTTGCACATGTAAACACACACACACACACACACACACACACACACACACACTCCCACACAAAACACACACACACACACACACACACACACACACACACAGCCTTCCACAGGAATAACACTGACAGATTAAGCTTCCCTTCATCCTCCTATCTTTCTCCCAGGATCTGCAGTCAAACAGATGTTTGTTTCACATATTAAATCCAGAGAAAATCTACCTGAAACCAGTGGAAACAAACAAATACCATGACAGACTCGGTTACCGTGGAACAGTTATCATGTAGCCAACCACCCACATTTCAGTCAGTCTCAAACCCCAGACCAGGACTACAAGAAGATGCAGGTTGGGGAGGCAGCCAAAGTGCCACCTCCCTTATTCTCCCATTCTTAGTCATCTTGAGCTGGGCTCTGGTGAGTATCTGAGATGGAAACTAGCATACTGCTGCAGAGCAACAAGGACTGGGTTTGTACCTTTAGCTTTGCACCCTAATAACTCTGTGCACTTGGCACTTCATATAACTTCCCTATGACTCAGTTTCCACACATGTGAAGTAGGCGTGGTGTGGCATGCTGCAGTTACATAATATATATAAAAATGTATCACACACAACAGCATTCAACTTTAACTTTCTTGCCTTCTTCTCTCTACCAAGAGCAAACTTTGTGCTCCAAATTATGGGGAAAAGCAAATAAGAGCGAGCTGTGTGCTTACAGATACAGGAGATTACATAACAGTTTTGGAACATGGAGGGCAGATGTGCAGAGATAAATAATACGTGGACTTGGTGCGTCAAGATGAAGGACAAAAAGATCGGTCAAGGTTGCAAACATGGCCCTCTTCCTCGCCCCTTCCTTCCTGTTTCTCTTTCCCTGCAACACACTAACAAAGTCATCCAGTGCTAACCCAGCAGGCTTCCACACCCTGCCCTAGGGTGGGTAAGGGTGATTTTGTCAAATGTGGGCTGGCCTCTTGTACCACTATTAGTACCATTCCAATCAGCATTGTTACTATAGTTATCCTTACCTGACTGATGATGCTCTTGCCCTAACCCTTAAGATCTGGGCACATGTCACATGGCAAAGGGATCTTGGAGATGCAGTTAAGATCACAGACTTTCAGGTATGCACAGTCCAATCACATGCACTCTTAAAAGCAGGAAACTTTCTCCAGCTGGAGTCAGGGAGATGAGGCAGAAAGCGATGGGAAAAGGATTTAAAACATGACAAGACTGGTCCTGCCGTGGCTAAAGGGAACAATATGGAAGACATGCAAAGTGGTGGGGACAGCAGAATCCTCTAAAGCAAAGACCAGTCTCCAGCCAATCCCGGTAAGGAAAGGAAGACCTCAGTCCTATACCTTCAAGGAACTGAGTTAGGCCAATAACCCCAACAGATCATTCTTCTCCAGATCCACCAGCAGGGACTCGGTCTTGTTGCACCTTGATATCAACACAGTGAGGCTCTTGGCAGAGGACCCAGAGGGAAGTCCACTCAGACTGCTGACTACAGGAGCTCAGGGCCTAACTGTGTGTGGTCCAGATTACAAAGTGGGTGGTACCTCGTTATATGTTAGTAGAAAATGGGTACCAATACCACCACCACAGAATTACTGTCACCCAATCCCTTCCGATCACATATCATCCCCTTCCTTTCCACCATGCACTAACATCCCCACACCTCTCATCAGTGTCAACACAACCATTCCACTCCCTATTATAAACCACAGTCACCTCCATGCACCACCCTGGGCTCTGTACAAGACTCCAGTCTCTACTTCGTGTGTGATTGAAATCTGTCACTAGTCGCTAGTCTATATGGCCTCTGCCTTAAATTTGTACCTCATACCAGGTGAACGGTGCCTGTCCTGGACTCTGGCTCATCAGTTCCAGGTCTTGGTCTATCTCCTAACTCTTATACATTCTCTAGTCCAGGGCAGGTTCTAGAATCCCCTGCCCCTGTCCTGAGCTGAGCCTGGTCAGTGATTGGGAAGGTCTTACTGCAGCCACAGACACAGGGTTCACCTGAGAGGGGAAATGGGCTACCATGAGTTCCCTATCATTCCTGCCACCTCACTCTCCTTTCTCCAAACCTGGTTTGGAACTCTGGGGTGTTGGCTGATGGGATCAGAGTTGAGTTAGCAACATCTTAGTGTAGACACTCACAGCTTTGGGCCACTTGAGGACATCTTCAAAATATTGCTGCCCAGCCCCAGTCTCAGAAATTCTACCTCAACTGCTCTGAGATTGGAGCAGATGTTGGTGTTGTTTAAAGCACTCCGGTTGGCTTTAGTGGGCAGCCAGCTTTAAGAACCACTGCCCCAGGGATTATAACTATAACTCCTTGCTACCTCTTCTGGGACTATTTCTAAACTAAGCTTTGGCTGATTGTTTCTTCTGCACTTGATATCCCCAGAGTTCTATTCCCTGAAGCCAAGACATTAATTAGAGCTGAACTGTTCCCTGCCATTTATTCCCCTCCAACACTGGTCACTTCGCTTGGCTGGTAGAGCCTTGGACACAAATGTTCCCTGTCACCCCACTGGGAGAGGCCATAACATATCCTAAACGATAATGTTACTGGGAAGTAAACGGTCAGTTGCTATAATCTAGATGATCCATCCTTAGAATTCTCTATACCTCTTAATAGCTGCCATTATTTAGCATCTCCTTTGTGCCAAGCACTATGGTTGGCATTTTAACTGTGTAACTCAAATGTAACCAGGAAATCCACATAGTCTGGTATTTTCGCACTGTCCTGTGAAAGAAAATCCAGCCCAACATGCAACAGTTTAAAAGCAATTATGATCGTTACTAATCTCTTGGTGCGCAGTGGTTAATTAATAACCCATCACAAACCTGCTTAGATACTTCTTTTTACCTTTGTCCTCATTAGTCACACAACATAGCTTCCCAGCAGCCTGTCTAGCACATTTCAGGTCCAGTCTCTCTTCCAAGTCTACCTGAACTCAGCCCTCCTCTTCTCTTCCCCTCTCCTTTTCCATCTGCTTCTGTTTTCCCTTCCTATGAAATTCTTTAGGATACAAATCCCCATGATAGTTTTTTGCAGTTTTCTTTCCATCTCCGTCTCTCTCTTACTCTCACACACACACACACACACACACACACACACACACATTGACACACTGAATGTGCAAGGCTCTGTTGCACTTTGATTGTGTCCCCTTCAAAATTCAGGCATTGAAGCCAGGATTGCACCACCATGTGTGGCTTCAATGCCTATAATCTCAGGACAGGAGGATTGCAAACCTGAACCCCACCTGGGCAATTTAACCACTCAGCAAAACTGTTTTAGAAAAACATTAAAAAGAATCAAGGATGACTTATTTATTTCACTTAGGAGTATATCTTCAATATGTATCAGTAAACTCAAAGCTGAGAACAAAAAAAGAATCAAGGATGTAGCTCAGTGCAAAGGCTCTGGGTTTGATTCCCAGTACCACATACATGTGTGTACACACACGCACACACACACATGCACACACACATCAGGCATTACCCATGTGATAGGGTTAAGAGCGGAGGTATTTACAAGGATGAAGCAAAGAGGGCTCCTCCCAGGAGAATGGAATTGAGGCCCGTATAAAAGAGGCTTCCCATGGAGTGTATGGTTCACTTGCCTTTGTACCTTCCACCATGCGAGGACAGAAGGTTCGTCCTTTCAGAACACGCAGCATTAAGGTGCCATCTTAGAATCAAGGCAGCTATCTCTGGATAACAGCATCCAGTGACAATTAGATCTTAGACTTCCTGGCCTCCAGAACTGTAAGAAATAAATCTTTGTTCTTCATAAGTAACCCATCCAGCCTTGGGGGTTTTGTTAGAGGAGCACACACAGACTAAGACAGACTTCAAAGACAATTAAGTGAAGCCAGAAAGGGTGGAAGGCTGTAAGCAAATCATCTCATAGACTATTTTATCCCCATTAATACACTGATACTGTCTAGTTCACCCCTTAGTAAAATCCTGTGAAACAGTAGTTGTTATTCCCAATCCACAAATCAGGACACTAACTAAAACAGAAAGATGAACCCCCTTTGGGAGATGAAGGATTTGAACCCAGGTCTGCCTTATTCTTCATTTCATCCAGCCCCTCTAGAGCTTCAGAGAAGGGCTCCTGAGAGCCTGGACAATGCAAAAAGCTGGAAGGTAGAAGGCTGGAAATCTGGCAAGATGGGGCTGCCTGATGCCCACCAGCTGCTTCTCTCACTTCCCGGAGGAGCTCCAGAAGCAACCCCCAAAACTTCCTGCTCCCAGCTATGGCTGTTAATCCCAGCACTACTTAGCAACCAATGAGGCAGAAAGGGTTAATCCCAGATCCCCACACATCACAAACGGATGCTGAGAATCTGCCCTCCATGGTGCATTTCCCTTCCTTCCAGGCAGACCAGAGGCAAACTGAGGGCCCCGTAGCATGGCTGCTAGCATAAGCATCAGAGACTTTGGACTGTTTTCCTTCCATTTGCTGTCCCTGCTGGCACTGAAACCTCATTAGGACGATGACAGAAGAGAAATGGTGGGAGTGGGAAGAGAAACTCTTCTTTTCCCAGAAATTCCACTCTGGGCATCCACCATGTTTCCTAACAGGCTGGACCTGTTATGATCCCAGAACCTTGCTGGAAACCTAACCAGAGTAGGGGCTGGAGACACTGCAGGCCTGAGGCCCTCCAGACCCCCAGGTGCCTTTCTGTCCTGCTCCAGCTAGGTATCAGGGGACCATTCAGAGAGTTACCTGGGTCTTATTGGGCAGGCATAGCCTGCTGAGCAAATGCAGAGTTCAAATGACGCTGGGGAGAGGGGAGTATTTAACCTACATAAGAGAATCCCTCTCTCATTAAAAAACAAACAAACAAAAACAACAACAACAACAAAACTCTTTGGTACTTTCCCTCTGCACAGCCAGGATGACTCCCTGAATGTCACACCAGCAGGATGTGGGGCCTCCAGAAGCTCTGGTTCTCACTACAATAGGCCCTGCAATTACATGGCACACTGCTCAGAAAGGCCCCCACCATGGTGGGGGGAGACCTTGCTCTGCTCCAAGTGGACCCCTGGCTAGCACCTGCTCCCGCTGGGCCAGGGGCTTCCTCTGGAAGGTAGGAACTCTGGGGAGATGGCACTGAGATCCATAGCTGCCCTTGCTTGTACTCGGAGTTTTTGTAATGTCATCACAGCAACTTTTAAGATTTTGATTAATTCCATCCACACTTCCTGAGCATTTGCTGTGCCCAAGCCTGTGCTGGATGTCAGGAAGGCCCTGTGCAGAGGGAAGCAAGAATCCCTGCCCTTGGGGCAGCCCAGTCTTAATACATCCTCACCACACTGAACAAGGACCTTGCACACAGGCACCCCAGTGTGTGTGAATTTCCAGGGGTGTCAATGTTCCAGCTGCCGAGTCCCTCCCACCTAGCACCCTGGATGACAGGCTTCCGGTTTAGATCACTTGTAGGGTTCCCTCCACCCTAATCAATGTTGTTACTAGAAAATGCCTTCTTTCCCAATATTCTTTACTTCCTGCTGTTGTCAACCAGACAAGTTGAAGACTATGTGCCAGGAGGCCAGGAGTCAGATTTGAGGGTTAGATCTGACCAGCTCATCATTTAGCCCAAAGGTCTTGGGCCAACTGCTTAATCTTTCTGAAAGTTGGTTTCTTTACCAATGAAGTTGAAATAAAAAGCTGGGAGTGAAGCTCAGTGGTAAAGCACTTGCCCAGCATGTATAAGGCTCTAGGTTTGATCTTAAGAACTGCCAGAAAATAATAACAATAAAGGAGATAAAAATGCTGCCCTCTGTATGTCACCAGAGTGATATGAGGATCAAATAAGATTATCCTTAAGGGCTTCAGGGAATGTAAAATCCCGAAGGAGATGAAATATTGATGTTGTCTTTGCAAAGAGTGTGTTGCTGTCATATGAGTGAGAACTTTGTCCAAGAAGCTGCATAAGTCAGCCTCCGCTTCCTCCTCTGGGAAATGGGTATGGTGAGGTCAAGCTTACAAAATTCCTAGGTTCAGAGACAACCCCTGCAAAATCGAGGGCTTGCATAAAGGAAACGTTTGCCAAGTGGTAACTGTATTGGATTTATCGTTACTGGGTTTGGCGCCCTGCAGTCATATTTTGCTCGTGCTTTCTGCAGAGACTGTAGAAAGCAGGCCTGTCTCTCAGCCACCTTCACCCCTGGTCTCCGTGTCGAGGTGCGTATTCCCTGCAGCAGCACACCTGCCTGAAGTCTCAATGAGAACCAGAGGCCCTGCGGCAATGAGAAGGTGCAGCCACCAGCCATGCATGAAGTTAATTTAGCTTCTGTAAATGCCTGGCTGTTTGGGGAGCAGGAGGCAGGCTTGGCCTGTGTAGATGATCCGTGCTTTGCTTGGAAAATGATGAGGGAGAAATGGCCCACCCAAACTCGAGAGTCGCACTACTATTACTGCAGAGACTACAGGAACCAGGAAAACCTCACTGTTGTCTTGGGTTTGTTTGCATCTTAACTTGGAAAGATTTCCAGAAACAATCATTTCATTGTTTTTCTACTCACAGCTAACTCAATAAAAGTGATGTTTTTAATTAATTTTGATGTTTCTCATTGTGCTGTTTTAGAACTAAATAAAAAATGTTTTTTACTCTCTCCATGCCTCTTGCAGCCCCAGCTAGGTTTTTCTAGGCATTCATCAACTTCCCAAACCCCTAAGCGTGAGGGGAGGGATCTCAAAGATCAATTCAGCCAAGCCACCTCATCTGGCCAATGATGAAACTGAGGCAGAGAGAGAGACAGCCATCTATTGGAGGTTGTTCAGGGAGCGAGCGGCTGGGTTGGGACTCAAATCTGGATGGAAAGACTTGCCAACTCGATCTCTGACAGTTTCAGTGCAGACTGTGCTAGAGTATGTTCTCAAAGAGCTGCAGTTGAAAAGAAGTGGCTTGAGCGTTTGTTTTAATTTAAACAAATAAACACAAGGGGTGATTATTTTTACAGCTGGAACTATTCTCCCCTTTAAAAATGAATAGGTGAATTCCTGGACATTTTTCTATAAAGCAACTTTTTATTTCAGCAAATTCTTTCTTCCTATTGATTTTCCTCATAAAACCGAAGCAATAGTCTGTTGTAAAAAGAAAATTGGCCTTTAGATTTAATAAGATTACCCAGGAATGTGGCAATCCACTCTAAATACATGTTTAAAGAAGAAAACCAAAGTGCTACAATGAAATATTAATATGATTTCTGAAAATATTAACAATACCTAACACTGAAAATGATAAAGCAAAAGTAAGAAAGGTGATAACATATAGACCCAAAATAATGACAGTGTTATGTTCTGCTCACCTGGCTTCTGGCTTCCTATGTTCCTCCCACTGGTGAACTTGTACTTTTCAAAGAAATAGAAATTAGCAAAGTTCACCCCCAGCCACAAATATCTCAACAAGTCCAAGATTATACCTGCAGGAGTTCTCTGAAGTACTTTCCACTTTCCCAATCTTTGAAATTCACTGGCATATCTCAGGTATCTTTGACTGTCTACCTCACTGTGAGTGCCTTCTTTTAAGAGTGAGTGCTGCTCTCGCATCCACTTTGTCTCCTCTATTCTGACATCTTCCTTGACTCTTATTGTCTTTCCCTGCCTGGATCAACTCAAACACTTTGTCTGGAACTCTCCTGGGTCCCTAAGGACAGAGCCTGCCTTTCTCTATTCAGATTTTACCTTTTTCACTTACTTCCAGCTCTTTTAGGACAGAGACCATCCGGATTTCCACTTAAAGGACATCATGGGAAAAGCATAAGATTTGGAAACCAAAGACAAGAATTTGAGCCTCATCTCTGCTTTGCACACCCACCATTGTCGTCTTGGTCTGTTTGTATACTTCGTGATCATCTTTCCTATACTTCTAAGCAGGGGTTTTCTGTCTTTTACTGCTGTGCCCCTAAGACATAGACCTATGTTTTATTCACAGTAGGTATTTCTTGATTGGATTCCTGAAAGTAGGTGCAGATTTGTACATATTACACAGTGCTTCCTAACATCTTCTCTTCAGCTTTAAAATGGGAACAAAAGTAACTTTCATTCCTTATAGCCATTATTTCACATCCCATAGACCATTTAGCCTTAAACAGGCCAGGAAAGTGATTACTGTTATCATATTCCACTTATCAGATGAAGAAAGTGAGATTCAGAGGTGAATGAAGTTTACACTGTGTGGAAACAAACGGAGACTGTGTGGAAATAAATGGAGCAGAGCCCATGGGTCACTGATGTTGAATTTGGTATCATTGGTGCCCTTGGCGTTGGGAATGGGGATCCCTTAGTTTGAGAGCACTCCCTTAGACGTGGGCATGCATAGCTCACTCTACCTCCAAGGAAGGCTGATGTTGAACCCTGGTCCTACTCAGTCACAGGACCAAAAACTTGGTGCTGCAAATCTAAGTGAATCCCTTCTTTTCTTTGTATCTCTTAATATACACTTCTTGGAGAGACTGCTTTTCCACAAGCAGATTTGCAGAACCTGTATTAATCTGGGAACTATATTAGTTGCTGTGGCTGACACAAGAAATGTATAGTCTACTTAGTGTTTCAAGGTGTTCCGTTGGAGTCAATCTTACTTCATTCACATTCACTTCCAGCTACAGACTTCCTCTTTCAATAATGCATGGAGACTATCTCATTTACATACTCTACTAGGAACATTTTTCCACCAGCAACCATTCACCATAGCTTCACAGGAGGAGATGTCTGGAGTTAAAAAATTTGGAAGGAGCTTTGGAATAGACAAGAACTGGTTCCCATACATGTACAGAGACACTATTAGTATCTATCAATATAAATACTATCAGTATGCAGAGACCTCCAGTGAAGAAATGAAATCTTCTCCTTGCAGGAGAATTATCTCTTGCTCCTACCACTGCAGCTGCCTTGATCTCATCACACACAGAGAGGAGTCTTTTTCTTGGGTTGGGTCTTTCTGGATTTGTCTCCTGCCATTCCCTCATCTCCCACTCAGATCCACCTGCTCAGGCCTCTTTGTTGTTTTACAAGCACCCCTGGCTCTCAAGCACTCGTGGGTAGGAGACTACCCCAGGGACTTTTCATGGCTCCTCCTTTACCAGAATACTCTTCCCTAGATGGCCACCTACCTCATGCTCATATCCACAAAGTCTTGAAGTTTTGCTTCAAATGACGTCGTCCCTGAACACCTCAACCTTAAAAATAAGTGATTCCTCTCTCACTATATGATATCCTCCAACCCCTTCCTTATTTCATTTTCCTCCATACCACTTTTCTTCATCTTACACGTTGCACATTCTGCTTATCTATGTTTATAGTTTACATCCTAGAATAAGGCCTCTGATTATAAGAATGTTTCACTGTTCTCTCTCTTGCTGCCACCCAATGTCTAGAATGGTGCTTGACACAAGGTAGAAATTCAATGAACCTATGGAAGAATAGCCTGAGAAGTATCTCACAACACTAAACCTTAAAAAAGAACCCTACCTACACCTCTCCATAAATGCATATGTATATGAATAATCTCATTTACTTTCTTTGCTACAGAATGAATTGTATTCCCTGAAAATTCATGCACTGAATGCTTAGCTTCCGACATGACTATATCTGAAGATTGGGTCTTTCGGGGGTAACATAGGTTGCATGAGTTTATAAATGTGGGGTCCCAATCCAATAGGACTGTGCCTTTCTAATAAAAGGAAGCCATCAATATCTTATGCTCTCATTCCATCACATGGGGACACAACAAGAAGGTGGCCATCTGTAAGCAAGAAAAAGAGCCTTCACCAGAAATCAAATCAGTTGACACTTTAATCCTGGACTTTACGGCTTTAGAAGTGTGAAAAATAAATGTCTGTGGTTTAAGCTATCTACCCAGCCTATGGTATTTTCTTACGGTTGACTGAGAAGACTGAGACACACCACAAAATAGACTTTACCAGATTTAATAATTTCATTTTTTTAGGGTACAACAGTTGCATCATTCTCTTCAAAGAAGTGATTTTCCACAGCTCACATATGCAGTAAAGTCTTCACCAAGTCTTCTGCACCGGGGTGCCCTGCACAGCGCACAGACAACCCCAAGAACCTGAGCCCATATATCAGCTCTTCCCTTCATGACTGTGTCCAACTGCAGAAGGCCTTGCAAAAGAGAAAACAATGTGTTTCAAACATGTCCTCAAGACTTGAAAATTGTAAGGAACTCTAATGAGTATGTTGCATATAATCCCAAGAGAAGAGAATATATTTTAATTGGAGAGTGAAGATTTCATGCATTCCCGCCTCACTCCTCACCACCTATATCCTTTTAGCATGATATATACATTTAGCCCCTTTTTATCCATCTACCCATCCATCCACAAGCCACCCATTCAGTATTTCTGAGTGCTTACTGAGTCAATACCACCCGTGCAATTTTGATTCTATCAAATGTAAACGGACAAGGAGAGCTTGCCAAACTAACATTTATTGAGGGCTACTTGTGGGCAGGGTACTCTACTGATACTTTAGATTTATTTTCTCATTTAATCATTAATGCAATGTTATTTAGGGGCCATCTACCCATTACAGAAGTGGAAACAGAGGTTTAAACAGACTAGAGTGACTTGCCTGAGGCAGACAGGGCTACCAGATGGCAGAGCAATTTTTGAGCTTCACAGTCTGCGTTCTTTCCATCGCATGGTGCTGCAGCCAACACCATAGAACTGGAACATGGAACTGCTTCAGAGGTAACTTCTAGTTTTCTCATCTGCCTATTCCCTCCCCATCTCTCACTCTTCCAGAATTAGCGGATATCATTCCTGAAGTAAGCATGTAGGTTTGAGGATGAACTATCTAATACAACAATAGCAACAAAATATGCCAACAGTTAACATCACCGACTGCACCATCATGCAATTTGCACAGCTCTTCTAGGAAGAAGCTACAACTACTGACGTCATTTTACAGGTGGTGGGATAGAATATTAGAGATTTACTAATTTGTACAAAGTCACATATTCATTCCATGGCAGGGCTAAGATTTCAATGCTGATCTTTTGCAAGAGGCAGTTCAGGCTAATAGAAAGTAGGAAAGCAGGTGCTTTTGTAAAAATAAATAATACCAAAGATATATGCCCTCTTGAAGCATGCTGCTAGGTTCTGGAGGGGGATGCATATGTGCATAAAGAAAGTTGTTTTTGCTCTGCAGAGAACAAACAGGGCTTTCATGACATCAGAACTAAGCTTGGGCAAAGGGGAGTGGAGTCTATAAGGAACCTTTTAGGGTTCCGAGCAAAATACCTAGGTGACTATTGGAAATTCTGTCCCAACCACCCTGGGTCAGGGGCAGGAGAAGGGGCAGGTTGGAGAGTCCGTGAGAGCTTCTGAGCATGTGGCCAACAGCCCTGAATCATGACAAGAGCCTCTCAGCAGAGTCCCTAAAGTACTTCTCTTCAGTCACTCAGCTGTGTCTTCTTTGTCAACCTAAAAGGCAGTATGATCAAGAAGCGGACAAGTGGTGTGAGAGAAGGAATGAGAACTTTGGCATTAAGCTTGTTTATGATCTCTTCCTCCCTCAGTTATATGCTAAGAGCCTTTTGGAAATTACACATCTCTCTGAGCCTCAGTTGCTCAGCTGTAGCATGGTGACATTGTAAGTTACTAGAGACATAAATAGTGTAACACACATAGAAGCAGCACACAAGTGACCATCAAACCAAGCTAGATCTCCCCACTTCACTATTGGGATAACACTTGCTGGGAGGTAATGGGCAGAAAACAGGGTTATAATGCTTATTAATACTTTTCAGGAGCATATACTTCATTTGGGATGCAGGATAAAGAGGCAAATAAAGAAACTAGCAAAAGAAAGCAATATGTATTGTACTGCAGTTTCCCAAGTGATCAGCTGCCTTCAAAATTCCTCCTTCTACTCCACCTCCTGGATTCCTCTTTTGTAAGTACAAATTTGACCAAGTTCCTTACAACCAAAGAGTTATTCTCCTAGGAATTATGTCCTCAGTGGAAATAAGACCATATGTTCATCAGTAGATGTAAGTATTTGTTCAACATCATTAGTCATTAGAGAGTTGGGGAATTGCAAGGCAAAATCATAGGGAGAATTTGTTGTATTTATGTTAGGATGTTTTAATTCAAGAAGACCAATTAGGGCTGTGGGTGTAGCTCAGTAACAGAGCACTTACCTAGCATGCTCAGAGATCTGGGTTTCAGTCCCCAGTACTGTACACAAAAAGGATATGCCAAGTTGTAGTAAGAGTACAGAACAACTAGAACACTCAGATATTGGCAGTGAAAGTGTAAAACCATATAACCACTTTGGAAACCAACTTATCAGTTTCTTTAAAATTTGAACATAAACCTATTCTTTGCAGCCATTTGACTCTTATGTATTTACTGGATAAAGTGAAAGCTAACTTCCCTAAAAGATTTGTACTTCAATTCACAGCAGCTTTGTTTTTTAAGAGATCAAAATTGAAAACAATCCAACATACATCAACATGGCAAAGATAAACTGTGGTATATCTGACAGTGGGATATCACTCAGCAGTAAAAAGGGACAAATGATTATACACATAAACAGAAGTAAATTTCAACATGATTATGCTGAGTTCAAACATCCAGACTAAAAATAGTATACACTGACCACTGTCTCGATTGTCATGGTGCCTTCAGTATATTTCAAAACTTACCACATTGTATACTTCAGGTGTGTATAGCTTGCTGATCATTTGTGCCAATTACAACTGAACAAAGCCATGTTTTTTTCTTTCTTATTTTTATTAAGTTGCTTGGTACATTTTAGGTATACAGTAAAGTTACATTCATCACTGGAATCTTGTACCTTTACATGACTTATCTTGGTTCTTATTTTTCTCCATTCCCCAGCCCTCCCTTCACCCCCTCGACCCTTCCCTATTTACAAAGACTTTGTTCCAATGTTTTTCCTTTTCATGTACTTTTTCTTTTCCCTTTCCTTTACCCCTCTCACTTCCTCTACCCTTTTAGATCTTTTCTTCCCATTACACAATATCAATGATACATTTTGATCCTCATTTGCACTTTTAGTTTTTCACACCAGAGAAACTATTCAGTATTTATATGTGTGACTTATTAATTTCGCTTGAGTGTGGTCTCAATATACATGCACTTAGCTCCAAATCTCTCTAGTTTCTCATTCTTTATGGCTGAGTAGTGCTCCATTTTATTTTTTTAAAAACACGTCTTCTTTATAAAGCTATGTTTTTTTCCAATGCTGGGGATGGGAGTCAAGGCCTTGTGAATGCTAAGCCAATGCTATCTCATTAAGCTACATTCCCAGACTAAAAGAGCTTCTTTTTAAAGATAGTTATGAGAAGTTTTGCAGCAGCTTTATCCACAACAGCTTCAAACTAGAATTGGTACAAATGTTCCTCAGCAGTAAAACAAATAAATGTTCATATATCACTATAACAGAATACTATACAACAATGGCCATGAACAAACTATGGTTACATCCAACAACATAGGTGATTCTCACAAACATTAGGCTGAGCAAAACACACTAGGTACAAAAGAGTTTGTAGCAAATGATTTCCTTTATAGAAAGATGAACACTCTATATGAAAATAATCCCATGGTTTTAGAAATGAAGACAATGATGACTTCAAGGGAACTGGAAAGAGCTATTGTCAGCGATCAGAGAGGAGTTCCCAGGATGCTGGCAATGATGTATTTCTTCATCTAGATGATATGTTCATGGCTGCATTGGATACTTATGATTCCTCCATGTTCTCTCTATATGTTCTGCCTTAATAAATATGCTTCATTTTAAAAGGTTATCATAATGGCATATGATAAAGGGCAGTGTTGATTGGAACTCAAAGGATGCCTTAAACAAAGGTACAGAAGGCAAGAGGAAGGGAGAATGGAGAATGGAGATAAATAGGAGGCAGAGGGAAGAGAGCAGCAATGTGATAAGGAGGGAGAAAATCCAGCCGAGGATGTGTAGCCAGGTGTGTACCCACTAGGCATTTTTGCCTCCACAGGAATTCTTCCATTCCTACAATGTGAAATGATTTCAAATGTACAAATTTTAATTTAAAAGTTTGCATTTGTTTGGTACTTTATAATTTATAGCTGGCAAGGTTGTGATCCCCCTAAGCATAAGAACCCTGTTAATCCATGCACAAACTAAGCTTTCAGTGAATGTTTACTTAAGTGAATACAAAACACTTTCACCTTCATTAATTTGATGATTTCTCACAAACGGTCTGCAGATAGGCAAGGTAAGGGTTATTAGTCTCCTTTCATACAGGAGAAAACCAAGGTTCCCAGGAGTTACAATGCCTCTCGCAAATGAGGCCAAAGGTGCATTTGAATGCTGTATTGATGCCTTTGAGCCCTGTGACCTTGGACAGGGCTGGAAACAAGAGCCCAGCCACCTACTTCCAGGTGCAAGCTTCCTCTCCAGCCACTCATGACAGCAAAAATGGGTCATGCTCCAACTCGCAGGAGGAGAGACATGGTACAAAGTCTTGCCGTCACCTGCAGCTGCATTCTCTTTTTGGTGACTTTCACTGTTCCAGTGGCATGCATACCCTCTCTGCTGAAGACGCACGAAGTTGCAGCAAATTATCTTTAGTGATATATAACAACTCATGCAAAGTAGAAATACACACACACACACACACACACACACACAGCCCAAGAGGTCTAAAGCCTTAAGGGACAGAAGCTTGTCTTAGCAGAAGGACTGAGGATGTGTTGCCAGAGGATGCCCAGGTAGAAGCAAAATCCTTTCTACTGTCCCTGGTGAGAAAGGCTTAGCACAGTTAAATCCCTAGAGAATCCAGCCTTCCAGATGGGCTCCAGAGTATCGTTTACATTCAGTATTTTAGGCCAATAAGATGATTCTAATGAAGCAAGAAGGGTGAACAAGAACAATAAAATTAAAATGTCAGACTTCCATCCTTAATCTCCAGGACTGCAAAGAGGACATAGCTGTGGCTCAGGGTCAAGAAGGGGACAGTGAGGGGAAGAGGCTCATTTTGAAAGTGGCCAAGTATTCCTGAAAGGATCGATTCCTGCAGCTGGATCTATACCTCCATGGATAAGTGGAATAAAGGTTTTAAAGAAAGAGAATCAGAAAGGAATCATGTATTCATGTTTCTGTGTCTTCCGCTGGTGGGGTGGAGCAGGGCAGAGGACAAGACCTTTAGCAGATCTGTCTGTCTCTGGTGGAAGGAATGGTGTCTGAGAATGCGTCCTGTAGGCTTAATTGGAAACTTGAAGCAGCCATCCTGCTGGTAGAGATTTTCCTTCTTGTTGGGGCTTGCCTCAGTTCAAATGCTTCTGGGAAGCTAGTACTTGAAGCTGTTCCCATTCATTTATTTAGCACCTGCTGTGAGACACACGCATACCAAAGATCCAATGAGGAGGAAGACACTGCTTCTGCCCTCAGGGAGGTTACAGTCATACAAGAAGTCAGACAAAGGGAAACTGCTGAGAGTTTTGTGGAGCACTTTTATAGAGGGAAATGGTTGCTGAGAGCAGGTGGTGATGGGTGCAGGTATGGCACTGTTTACCTCCTTTTTGGGACCCTAAGACCCTGTGCAGGCCTGTCCCAGATGCCCTCAGAGCATCTAAGAAGACCCCACCACACTCCTCATCACTTTTTCTCCCCAAACTGACCCATGTAGTAACATGACTACATCCCCCTCTCCCGCATAAGGACAAGGACAAAACAAATGTCACCTACAGCCAACATCAGTCACTCTTGCCACTCCAAGAAGCTAGAAGGATTCTATAGCAGTTATTTCTATGTGAACTGGCACCTTTAGCAGAAGACAATGGAAGACATAATCATATTTGAGAGTTGAGGCCCCAATCTCTCTTCTATCTGCTGGGACTGTTATATAACTCTACTTTTGAGTTCAATTACTTTTATCTTTCCAGAAAGATCACTGGGGAAACTACAACCCTGGGGATGACTGGGGGAAACTGGGTGAGGAGTCAGGAGGCACAGGCTCCAGTTTCACGTGCTATCCGTCTGCATGACTTGGGGCAAATTGCTGCCTAATCTTCTGCAAAATGAAGAAAGTAAAGAGACTGTACAATGTTCAGAAGAGATGAAGTCTAAAGGGCCATAAAGCAACACATTAGCAAAGACCAGCTTACTTCTGGAAGAAATCACTACTGGCCTTGGAGGAGAGAAGGGCAAAAGGAGGAGGAGGACAGAGATAGCTTCTATGAAAACAAGGGTGCAATCACACACAGACACACACACACACACACACACACACACACACACACCTCTGCCCATCAACAGATGGAAACTGTGCCCCTTTCCCTTGAATCCAAGCTGCTTTGTGTCACCATGGTAATTTGAAGCCTAAAGCTTTGGAAACCAGAAAGCTCTTCCTTTATTCCTTTAAGAGCCCTGCACCACCATGCTAGAGGCCTTACCATCCTCTGGAGAGACAGATGTCCCCTAATCCCCTAGCTATTTCATCCTTTGCACCTGAGGCCCTGGACCTGTGAATGTGGCCATGTTGAATTTCCAGCCCCATTGGAGTCTCCATTTGTCTACAGCCACATGAGAAGAAGAACTGCCCAGCTGAGCCCCACAATTTAGTAATTCATGTGCAAATAAATATTTGTTATTTTAAGCCTCTAAGTGAAGGGGTAATTCGTCATAAACCAACAGATAATAGAAACAGATGCCAGAGGTAAGTGCTATAAGTTCATAGCTTTGCAAAGGCTGGTAACTATACTTAGAGACTTGAATTAGGCAATAAGGATATTTTATTGTATATTGAGTAGTTTTTGAGACTGACATTTCATTACCATGGGATGTGTTACATAGGAATTACCCAGTTCTGATTGGCCAAGCCCATGAAGATATCCTTTGACAGAGGTTCAAAACCAACTTGGTTCCAAAGTGGAAGAAGTCCAATTTCACCTATAAATGTCCAACTCATTTCCATGCCTCTCTCTGCCCTGCACTAGTCCCCACCTCCACACTTTTTCAAAGGACCAGAGAAGGAAAACCATGGAAACAAATGCCTTTGTGTATTACTGAATGGAAAACATAGCAGCTGGGGCTCAGAAAAGAAAAAGCTGTTGTGTGTTAATAATGTATTATAAGTGATTTTGCTGTCTTTGGTTGTCAGAGCAGAGAAACACAGATTTAAATCTGTTCTTTCAAACCTGAGGGGTCAGCTTTCCCTGTGGATTTTTGTATTTGTTATATCTACTCACAGAACACCCTTGCATCGCACCTACTTCCCAGTGTCAACCACAATAGCTACCAGTTTGATGCCAGCCGTTAGGCTGCAGAATATATTTATGCTCTGTCATTTAGTCCTTCTAAGGAAACTCGGGAACATATTCATGATCCCCATTTCAGAAGTGTCAACTAAGTGTCAAGAGATACTCATTGGTATCTTATCTTTAATAAGTGGTAGAAGTGATACTTACACCAACATTAGCAAAGCTCCAAGGCTTACACTTTTAACCACCCTTCTAAATTTAGTACCATCCCTGATTCCTACCATTACCAGGGACACTCACATATACATAGACACGTTCGTGTATTCAGCACACACATTCATTTATTCAATAATTTTCTAAACACCTACTCAGCATAGAAACAGAGGATGCATTAGTGAATAAAATGCAATCTCTACATTCATGGAACTTACAGTCTCCAGACCTACAGTCCTACCTTAGCCTTCACCATAAACCCTCAATTTACATTTTGAAACCCCTCTTCCCATCTTAGCATGGAAGCTCCTCAGTGCTATTCTCAGGTGTGACTCTGACATTTCGGAGCCTGGCTCTGACTTTGATCCTTGCTATATTTTTGATATAATCTTTACTTTTCTTTTAAAGCAAGACGAGAGTATATCGATTGCAAAAATGTCCCAGATGTCCTACCCCTGCCTATATTCCATTCTTTGCAATAGGACTTTGCATATTTTTTCCGCCAAGGATGAAGGTCTTCCTACTGCTTCAGTCCAGGGCACCTTCCTAACTTGTTTTGGCCAATAGGAAAGAGGAGGAAGAATAGTGTTGCAGGCGTGAGCCCATACCTCAAGCGTCCCAGACTGCCTCTGCTCACTCTGTGATACTGCTGCCTCAGCCGTGGAACAGTAGCTCTTAGAAGTCCTAGAACTTAGTTCTAGGACTTAGAAGTCCTAGAACACTGACAGTGTTCTAGGAAGTGCAGATGAAGCGTGGAGGAACCAAGCATTGTCCTCACCTGAACTCAGTTTGTGTATTAGTGAATCAATAAAACATGAATGAGCAGCTCTGATTCTTAAGGTCAGAAGGAAACACTACTGAGCTTCAAATAATGCTTAAATTCCACACTATAACCTCATTAAGGTTCTGAACCTCTCCAGAGACACTCGCACCATGGGAAAATGCAAGAGTTCCAACTTCAGACAGGTTGGTTTCATTCTTAGAAAGTTCTTTCTAATAGTGGAATGAATTCGATCCATCAGGCCTATCCACACTTGGATTTATGAATTCCATTCAGGGTCATGTTCAACTGCATATTTAGCCTGAATTATCTCTCTTCTAGGGTAAATTTTCTTCTTTCCCTTAAATGTTCCCTAAAGCCATGATTTTGAGATTGCCTTATATCTTCTCTCCCGATATCACTACATTATTTTTCTACATTCTCCTAAAGTTTGGTTCACAGAAATAAACATATAACAGCAAATTACATGATCTTAGGTATATGATATCTCTTCTTAAAGCTTAAAATTCCTTAATTTTAAAATGAGGAGGTTGGACTTAGCTTCCAAGAAGAGACAGCAATGTACCTTGAAATGAATCCCAGATGCTTAACAAACAGTCCCTCCCAGCTCTGATTTATTTCCAGGAAGATGGCTGAACTGGTCCATCTTCCTATCTTCTCATAGTGCTTCTTTTACCTATAAAGTGTTTTGAAAGGAAGGATTTGAGATCCACTCAGTGAAAGGATTTGAAATCAGAAGACTAGAGTCTGAGTCTTAACCACTACCTGACCTGGGCATATGACTTAATCATACTATCTTCATTTCTTCACCTATAAATCTGGAACATCACTCTCCCCCGCCCCCAGTTTACAAGAATTAAGAATGGTACAGGTGACAGAGGGGCATGCTGTATGTGAAGCACTCTTCCTCCAGCTTCCTGTGTTGAGGAGGACTGGCAGTTGGTCTGTCTCAAAGTAAGGACTCTAGACCAGCAGCACATTTGTGAGACAGAGCTATTGATTCTGCCTCCAGTATGCTCCCATTGCTTCTATGAGAAAATTAAATATCATTTCAATAATTATATGGAGCAGGTTGAGTGGCCGTAATTGCTCCTGTAACGGTCGGATCCCATTCTGAGAAGAAAGATGTATTACTTTTAAGATTACTTGAGAAAACGCTGAGTATTTTCACAGGCAGTAGCTTTGGGAAGGGGAACTTCAGGATAGTTGTGGAACCCTCTGAAGCTTGACTAAGACCTAATGGTACCAAGATTTTTGGCACCTCCCAGCAAAAACAGGCTGCAGCTCCGAAGGACTCTCTGCTAGCACTGTCCTCCCTCCCGCCCTTCCCTCCACACTGCCCTCACACTGGCCTTCTTTACTTTCCACCAGTCCTTGAAACCTGCTTGCATGACCAAACCCATTGTCCCCAACAGGGCCCACATGCACCTTGGTAGCTGTCTTTCCACCTCCCAGCCAGATCCGTTAGTCATGCAGTTCTAATCTCTCTCTCTCTCTCTCTCTCTCTCTCTCTCTCTCTCTCTCTCCTTTATCCACCTCACAGTAGGATTTCATATAAGCATTCCATAAAGCATATAATCCCCTTCCAACCAAAGTCTTTCCTTTTGCTGTTTTGCATCCGATCAATTCTCCTAACCTTTCAAAACAAGAGAGAACCTGCCTCATCCAGGAATTTCATGCTAATAATCCATGGCAGAATCCCCTGTGGTCATGGTGGACTATTGCTAGCCCTCTGTTTTTGTTTTTCACAAACTGAGATTCTCTATTCACCTGCCTGTCTCTTTCTGGACTGTGCAACTAGAGTTAAGGCTCCCACAGTTGCAGAATCTGTAGCTCCCAGCATAGATGAGCTTATAGACAATATTTGAAACAGACTAGAACAAGGTAAGTTAAATAAGCAATGAGATGGAAGTTACTCTGCATTAAAATGACTATATACTGTGTCTCTAACAGCAAACCAAGTGACCACTGTAATTTCTTACATTCCTGAGCCCTGGAAGGGAAAGGACACAGAAAGAAAAAGAAAACAAAATACAGTTCATCTTCTCTCACGAGCTGAGAGTTTATGATTGCCAGAAAATGTGTAAATTGCGGAAGAGATTATTTGTCACCAAATCTTGAAAGGACAGAAAATATAGCTGTTTTTCACAACTTCAAAGGCACGGATAGGCTGCGGTTGCTGCAGTGGAAACAGCAGGTCTGTTACACACTGATACAGTGAGACAGCAAACAGGCCTGCTTGCCTGGTTGTCAGCCTGATGTAGGCTTTCAAAGTTGCCTGACTATGCAAGATTTTGTAATAACCTTTGTTTGCTTTATCTGAATATCGTGAGATAGCGCTCAGCAGTCAGGGTCCTGTAGACTTGCTCTGTGTTAGGGAATCCCTATCAATTTATGGAATTTAAACTTTGAAAACTCAATCTCCATTTTTAGTTTCTATTCTATCAAGTACAAAGACCTTTATGGAGAATCTGCTATGTACATGGTTAAGAAAAAGAGAGTCAGGAGTGAATACATGATTCTAACCACAAGGAGTTTGCAGTCTAAACAGGAAGTAGCAGAAGATACATTCACAACCATTCACATGAGAAAAAAACGTACTCAGTCACTCTACTACAGAGCAAAAAAAAAAAAAAGATGAATGGGAAATTTGAAATGCTGTGGGCACTCAGCAGAAGACAGATTACTTTTTGTTTTGTTTTGTTTGGTATCGGGGATGGGAATCAAACTTGGGACCTTGCGCTTGTGAAGCAGGCGGCTGAATCATGGATTAATTTGGAAGGATGCAGCCAGGATGTTGAAGACCAGGGTTTTGATTCCAGAACCCAACTCTTCTCACTGTTTCTGGGAAGGCATAACCTGCAGATCCCTGGGACCCAGGGCCGATCTTGAGTTGGGGTATGAACTTGAAGATGGATCTTTGCTTCCAACAACTAAAACCTGCTGTCCATGCTGCTGATTTGGGCAAAGACACACTCCTAAATTTGAGATTCATTATGGTGAACCTGCTTTCTTGGAATTCTTGTGTGGATGTTGGTTTGTCCTGAAAGCCAAATTCACAAAAACAGAAGAGAGGATGAGATATTTTTCCATATATTAGCAACACCATGGACTAATTCCTTTGTCAAATGAGCTCATAGCATCCAGCAAACCAGCAACATGTTACTTTTCTCTAATCCCCTCAGCTCATCTCCCTTCAGTGAATCCAAGCATTGAAAATGCCAGGACTTGGTAGCTGGGAGCAGCCATAGAGTGGTGGAAAATGCACAGGACCTGTTATTGGAATACTTGAGTGGCTTCTAGCTCTGCCACTTTTAGCTGTGTATCTTTGTGTTACTCACAATATTCCTCTGACTGCCTCGGTGTTCTCATCTGTAAATTGGGATAAATTATCTAAAGATCAGGGTAAATAATAAAGTAAATGGAATCACTTCAGTCACTGGAAAGATCTATATAAATCAGGGTCAAATATTATGTTGAGATTCTGAAGATCTATTGTATTTACAAAGCTTGATATCCTTTGTATAGGAAGGCTCACTCCTTCATTTTGGGGTTTCTCGCACCTAAAACAGTATCTATCACTTAATGAGTGCCACAGTGCACACTTGTTAAAGTACTTCATGAATACGTTGGAAGATTTCCCACTGAAGGTTAAAGTATATGCCCTTCCTCCAAGCTAGAAGGTAAGGAAAGGAAACTTAATTTATAGAAAATTTGAAATCTTCAGGATGAATTTGAAGATGATTGCTATTTTCTGAATATGATATGCATAAGTGTATACGTATGTGTGATGAGTTTTCCTTCTGATAGCTGAAAGTCTATCTGAAAATTGAAGAGCATTATGCCTAAAAATCTTCTGGCTCCTGGTTATTGAATCCATCTTACTTAGCACTAAGAGAACAGAGATAGACTGATGGGTCCATGCCCTGATCTCACTCTTGATTGGATGACCCATCTATCTACTCATCCATCTGTCCATTCACTGAGAGCAAATAATTTCAGAGCTCTGACTGTGTCAAAACTCAGCTCTGTTACAAGGTGAAAAATGTTTGACATAGCCTTTGTCCTTCTTGCCCCCCTAGATCTTGGAACATTTGAAATTTGAACACTGTGTCTACGTATTAGTCAGCTTCTTGATATTTTAATGAAATATCCAAAGCAATCAACATGGACAGATATAGATGATATAGATGTGGTTATAGATATTGATATATGATTTATGTTGGCTCATGGTTCTAGAGGCTACAGTCTAAGATTGAGAGGCCTCGTTGCTATGGACTTCTGACAAGAGTGGCAAATCATGGAGGAGTACATTGTAGAGCAAAGCATTTCCATTATTGGCCTAGAAACAGTATGAGAGGAGACATGGACAGGCCAAAGTCCACAGTCTCCTTCAGAGGCATGCTCTCAATGACCTAAGAACCTCCTGTAGACCCTGCATCTTTCAGGCACATAGCTCTTCCCAGTAACATTATCCTGATAACAAGCCAATGGACGTTTGAGGAATACAATACACACAGCCCATGTGACATTTACCACCATCTTTTATCTTCAGTTCTACAACATCAGAACCCCACATTCTTGAACTTCCCTCCTTTACAAATAAAATCATAGAACATAGGTACAGTGCTAGAGAATCCTCCAAAGATCCCATCTCTTAAAACTGTACATAGCAGGTCTGAGTCAACAGGGAGAATGGCTGTGATTATTTCGGACTATAGGTCATATGAATTGAACCACATCAGTGAGGCACCTGTTGCCTCCTCACCATCCTTGCACCTTATTTACGTGGCTGTACCAACCACAACCATGCTGTCTTCTTCTACATCTGTAAGTATAACCCTCCCTATGAATCTCATTTTTTTATCACTAGCTGATTTTCAGCTCCCCTCCTTTCTCATCCCCTCCACCTTCCTCTCCTTTGTCTATTCCATTTTTACCATGAATGTTCATGCACCACACCTCTTCTGCAATGCTTACCACTTCGGCTGCTTTTCATACCCTCTACCCTTTATTCACCATCCTTCATATTTCAATCACAACTCAACCTCTAAGAGAAAAACCTTCCATCCCATGCTTTATGCTTCCAAATTTTGTACTCTGTGGGTTTCTGCCTCTCTCTCTCTCTCTCTCTCTCTCTCTCTCTCTCTCGCCAGTGGCTCCATTGTTATTATGACCATATATTAAGTTTAATGTGTCCACAAGGCATTTTACACACTCATAAAAATCGGGTCCTCTAAGAGCTCCCTGGGCTGAAGACAATGAAAATACCCTGCTAGACTTTAGCTGGTGCATAACACTAATACAGCCCCTAAATGTGCAAAGCTGGGTGGTGGATTTTTATTGTTGTTTCTGTTACTCTTGCACACCAAAGATTTGCAAGGTTATCTGCAGTGCCAAAGTGTTGATTGCTTCTATTTAAGCTACACCCCTCAGTGTTAGCATATTAATAATAGGTGGCATTTGCTGAGTACATACTATACACCAGACTCTGCACTAAACGTTTTACATGCATTATACTACAGAATCTGCACATAATCGCCATGTGCAACATGTGGCATTTAAATTAGTGGCAATATTTAAAAGGAAAAAATGAGAAAGTGAAGTTAAGTAATGAGTTCAAGGACAAACAACATGAAGGTGAAAACATTTAGATTGTTCAAACTCAGGCTGTCTGGTTCTGAAGCCTATCAGCTTCAGCATACACCAACACTGACTTTTGAAGAGGTCCATCTTTAAGGCCTACAGATTCAAATAAGTGAAAGATAAATGTGATAGATTAGTTGATATTGCTGTTGTGCTTCTCTTTCTGTGGAAATCATGCCTAGAATCTCTCTTCAAAGTTTCTGACAAGAGCTTGGATATTTATAGCACCTCTATCCCCCATCGGGTTTGCCCTTGTTTTCTCCAGCCTAAAAGACCATGAATAATACGAGCAAAGAATTAAGACCCCAGAATATCTTGTACAACAAGAGATATGTTTGATGCAGACCTGAACAGGACATACAGAGTAGCAAAACAGATGCCTTTCCCACAATACTAGTTATGCAAATAATCTTGGATGTGTACTAGCTCAGCTTCCTAACAACAGATGCACAGGTTGATTAGCCAAGTGATTTCTATTGCTTATTTATCTTCTTGCTTTGTTAATGGTGTTTGAACTCCACCCCCTTCTTTGCTTGGCTTGTCATGTTTTTCACTCAAGGCATTTATGATCTACAATATCATTCCACTTGGGAAACATTAATATCACGAGGTATTATTTTGAAGCATGCAGAAACCAAAATTGTAAAGCTGTGATTTTTCCAGAGTTATGAAATCTCTTAGTGCAGAGCTTGGATAAAATGTGTACTTTCTGGCTCCCAATACAGTGCTCTTTCCAAGCAATGTTTGGGAAAGTGCAGATTACATACTGCACATGGATTGGCTGCTAAACACACACTGGCAGCATCCCACTTCATACCAGCCTTTCTGAGAAGTCTCTCAGATTTTCAATTCACACATGCATATTCTCCAGATGGACTTCAAAAAGAGCCAAAATACCTGCTCTGTCGGACTTGACATTTGCTGCAACTCACGCACTCCAATCCAAAGCCTTGAAGTTTGCCGCTGTCCAAGGTGCTACCCATCGCATTGTAAAAGGATACCCTTAACGCCAGGAGTTCAGGAGGTGAAAACAGTTGCAGAATAACACCCACTGATGTGCGGAAACTCATACAACAAAAAATAAGGCACGGTTGGGGAATTCAGTATACAATGGCAATTAATAGAGATATCATGCTTGTCTTCAGAGAGTCTGTCTTCTAGTGAGTAGACTGACAATAAACTAACCAAGGCAAGTCAATCAGTAGGGCTTCTCAAAGACTTGAAAGATGAGAAGGAAGAAGCATGCAAAGACTGGGAGGAAAGAGATCAATCAGACAGAAGTGACTCATGGTATACTTAAGACTCTCCCAGACAGTCCAGGGAGATGGGGGAATAGTCAGAGGGAAGATATGAGTTGCCAACTGCCAGATGGTACAGGGCCATATGCATCATAGCCTGTATTTCATGCTTTTAAATGCAATGGGAAACATTTAATTTTAAACTACACAGAAAGATGATTTGATGTATCCTTTAAAACAGCATTTTATAACAGAATATCTGAAATATACACAAGGTAATCAAAGTAGTATAATGAAAGCCCTGTACCAGTCACCCAGATTCAACAATTACCAACATTTTGCCTTTCTTCCTTCATGTGTAAATCTATCCACTCTCTGCCCCCTCTTTGTTTATTATTACTTTAGTTATATATTTCTTGTTTTGAAGGAAATTTGTTTCAGTGAAAAACATAAATCTTAGTTGTATTACTTTGACAAATAAAACTCACATTGTTTTTTTTCTCTTATTGAGTTTATTGGTACATTTTTGGTATACAGTACAATTACATTCACTATTGGGATCTTGTACCTTTACATGACAGGTCATGATTCTCAGTTTTTTCCCCTTGTCCATGTCCTCCTTTCACCCCTTCCTCCCCTCCCCATTTACAAACACTTTATTTCCATTTTTTTCATTTTCTCATTTTTTTCTTTTCTCTTATTACCTTTCCCCTACCCTTCCCAATTTCTCTACAGCTTTAGCCCTTTTCTTCTTATTTCACATGGTCAATCATTTCATTAGGATCTTATGTACTATACAGCTTTTCACACCAGAGAAACTAGTCAGTATTTACACATGTGTGACTTATTTATTTCACTTAGGAGTATATCCTCAATATGTATCCATTTTCCTAAGAATAAATCTAGTTTCTCATTCTTCATGGCTGAGTAGTATTCCATTTTATAGAAAAACCACATCATCTTTATCCAATTTCCAACTGATGGGCAAATGGGCTGTTTCCAAGATTCAGCTATTACAAACTGTGCCTCTTTAAACGTGGGTGTGCATATATCACTGTGATATGATTCCTTTAATTCTTTTGGAAAGATACCCAGCAGAGCTATGGCTGGGTCAAATGGAACCTCTAGTCCCAACACTTTCATCTTTCCAGAAAGTTCCCTCATGTTCCCTCATAACCCCTGCCAACTTCTCATCCCATGAGGCAATGATTGTTCATACTTTTTACTCGTAGATAAGTTTTGCTTGTTCTAAAAACTTATACTCATGCAATTCTACAGTATTATTTTCTTACATCTACCTTTTTTGATTCAGCAAAATTTTCTGAGATTTACCCTTATCAGTAGTTTTCCTCTATTTTTTTAGCAGATTGCTATCCCACTGCATTAATACTCACCATGTTTGTCAATTAACTTGTTGATGGACATTTGAGTTGTTTCCAATGTTGGGCTATTATGAAGAAACCCACATTAATATCGTACAATTATTTCTATAGACATATGTTTTTCTTATTCTTAGATGCAAACCGAAAAGTGGAATTGGTTTATACTCTTTTAAGAATTGGGAAGAGGGTGGAAGAGTAAAGGATATGGGTAACAAAACCACTAAGAGGTTATTAAAATGGTTGAGGGGAGAGAGTACGGTGGCTTATACTAGGTAGGGACAGGAATAAAACTGGAGGGGTTTCAGGTTTGAAATTTGTATGATGAAAGTGATCAATAATATTTGATGACAAAGGAAAAATAAGGGTAAGACAAATTAAAGAATGAAGGACAACTAATGCATCTCTAGCTTGATTAAATTGAGTACATGTTGGGGTCGTTTGCTCCAATTGAGAAGATCATGAAAAGAAAAGCCAAAGGTTTGATTTTTCAATGGCAGAAGTATCCAAGACTACACATTAAGGGGAACTTGGAGCCTAGAGTTCAGGGAAAAGGCCGAGCCACTGTTGCCCTTGCACACAATTTCCACACTTCCCAGATCCAGGCTTCTCCCTAAAATATGGCAGAGAGATAAAAATGGGTTTCATTTCATCGGTAACTTTATTGAATTTGTAATAGTCTCCTGGAATACTGGGAAACAAGAGATTCTGAGACCACATTCAGGGCTGGTTAGCAGGAAGATGTGTTATGGTTTGTAAGCAATGTCTTCTGGGACATGAAATAGTGGCATGGTGAAACTCAAGGAAGATAATTTCTGTGCCTGACAAAGTAGAAATTCTTGATCAAAACAGTCTAAAAGGTGAAAAATGTTCCCCGGAATAGCCAAGGTGTACAACCATACAGATGTAACTATATAGCTTGGCTGGAGATGGATAAATTCATAATTTTTAGTTCCTTATTCCAATTCTTCCTTTAAATTATCTCAAGAAATGTTTTTGACCTTTCATCTGATCCTTAAATAGCAAAAAATAAGAATGTTTTGAATTCTTCCTATTTAGATGGGATCCTCTCGTATCTCGAGGTTAAGCAAACTGTTTTGTGAAAACCCACTCCAAGGCATTGTAAACTTGAATACAATAATGAATCGTTCAAATACTCTGAGGAAAATATCCAAGAGTGGGTTAGACAGATAATCGATATATTATGTTCCCTTCTTTTCTTCTTCCCAATAGAAGCCATGGGTGAGTGTTTGAATTATCAATAAAACCATAAAAGCATTTTTTTTACTTCATTCATTTAATCATCAGGCTTTTTATTGGACACCTAATTCATATTAGTTCCAGTACTGTGCCTGAGAATAGGCACAAATAAGTCACGGATATTGTCTTTACACAGTCTCACCTAGAGATCTATAACTAAACTCAAGAGGAGATAGATACATTACTTTGTTAATGTTCCAAGACAAATCCAACAAAGCTCCTCAGAGGATGGAAAACCTCTAAACTCAGTCTTCAGAGAAAGCTAAATTAAAAGTTTCTGCAGAGGAAATGCTGGGAAAGGGAAGTCCAAGCCGAGAAGCCAGCATGGAACAGGTCTGGGTGTGGGAGGAAGCAGCTGGTTGGTGCTGAAGTACATTGAACACGAGTGAGGAAGCCAGGCTGAAGCAGCAGAGGTGTGTTGGGCCTGTGTGCTGATCAGACTTAAGTCTGCCACAGTAGGAGCCAGCAGCACTGAGGGGAATTATCAGATATCTATCTTAGAAAGATTTTTTATGACAATGAACTGACTATAGGAAAGGAGGGAATACAACAGGAAGAAAACTGCTGGCAAGAGGCTACAGGAGGCAAGAAGGCAAGCGGGAAGATTATAGGCCTTAAAGACAAGGATGATGGTCTGGGGCTACAGGTTGGAATTCATGGTAGTGCTTGGAAATGGGGAGGGTAAAATTCTAAATATTTGGAAACAAGAACTGACAAAACTTGACAGATAAATGGGGGATAAAAGTATTAATGTGAGGATGTATGTACCTGGGATCAAAACCCTCACAAAGTCCTGTGCAGGGTACTTTGAAAGTGTCTGTGATAGAACCAAAGATCTGCCTGATTCCAAAGTCTATATACTTCCCACTTTGTCTCTTTCCCAAGTATCTTGACTTCATCTCCCACTCCATCTTCCAGTAACCATGACAAAGCTCTATAAAGAAGCCCTAGTCCTCTGGACATTTTCACACACACACACACACACACACACACACACACACACACAGGCATTTGTGTGTGTGCACACTTCCAGCCATTTAAGCTTGGCCACATTCTACTTTTTAAAAAAAGCCTAGATCAACTGTCTCTTCCCCTAGAAAATGTGTCAAATCTTCTTATCTAAAACTAAGATCTCTCTAATGTTCAAGCTCTGTGTTTACTTCATCTTTCTTCTGATCACCTTAGGTTTGAGCCAGTTCCTTGCATGCTATCTTTTGGCTAGACCATGAGCTCTTTGACACTGCTGTGCCAATTCATTCCTAGCCTTCGGGGCTCCCATGGTACTAAATGACATTACCCCTTAGAGTTTACATAGGGTTGCTCTGTGTGTCATCTCATTGGGTTGTTATAGGTTGAAAGAGAGGATGGAGAGGTAGCTTTTAAATCTAGACCCTCTGATTTGTTCTCTTATCTCTTGTGGCCTCCCTTCCAAGGAGGACCTACTATGAGCTGAGGATTAGGACTTCACAAATGAAGTGCATTCTTAAAATAAGTCCTCACTCCAAACACTCAGCTATGTTATATTTGACAAAGGGGCCAAACACTCTCTCTGGACAAAAGACAGCCTCTGTAATAAATGGTTCTAGAAAAACTGGCTTTCCACATGCCAAAGACTAAAGCTAAACTCATGTCTCTCACCATGCACTAAACTAAAATCAAAGTAGATAAAAATATAGACATTAAAACAAAAACACTAACTCTGCTGGAAGAGTGAATAAGTAGAACTCTTGAAGACATAGCTACGGGCAAAGACTTTATGAACAAAACCCTGATCACATGGGAAATATTACAAGGAATCAACTGGGATCTCATCTTATTAAAAAGCATTTGCACAGAAAAAGAAATCACTAACAGAGTAAAGACACAACTAACAGAGTGGGAAAAAATTTTGCCAGCTGTTCCTCAGACAAAGGGCTAATATCTAGAATATATAAAGAACTAAAAAAAAAAAAATCAGAGCCTCCCAAATTTAAAGACTTCATCCAAAACCTGGAAACTGAAATGATAGACACCTCTATGAAGTAGAAACAGTAAATACATATATAAAAAAATGTTCAATGCCACTGCTCATTTGTGAAATGCAAATTAAAACGAAGCTGAGATTCCATCTCACTCCAGAAAGAATGGCTTTTTTCAAGAAATAACCAATAAGAACAAATGCTGGCAGGGTTGGGGGAAAAGGAACCTTCCTCATTGTTAGCGGGAGTGTAGACTGGTACAATTGCTACAGAAGTCAGTGTGGAGATTCCTCAGAAAACTTGGACTACAGCTTCCATTTGACCCAGCTATCCCCTTTCTTAATATCATCCTGAAAGAATTAAAAGCATCATTTCATGGTAATGTGTGCACACTCATGTTCACACATCATACTTTGTAATAGCCAAGTCATGGAAGTAACCCAAATGCCCATCAACTGATGAATGGATAAAGATGTGGCTTTTTTATACAACGAAATACTACTCGGCCATAAAGAAGGATAAACTTGAGACATTTATAGCTAAATGGATGCACCTAGAGGCCGTACTCTAAACTGAAATCAATCAGACACACATTTGTAAATATCACATTGTCTCTCTGGTGTAAGAGACTGAAAGTGTAAATAAGGATATCTATGTAAAATAGATAATGTGCAACAGGAAGAAAATGTTCAAATAGGAAGGAGCACTAGGAAGGGAAGAGGGGGGAAGGAAGAAGGGGATTAAAAACAAGAAAAGAAAGATAAAACAGAAACAAAGCTTTTGTAAATAAGGATGGGGAGAAGGGTTGAAGGGAGGAGAGGGGAATGAGAAAAAAATAAGAATTAAGATGTAACATGTACAGGTACAAATTCTGTATGTTGAGTGTGCTTATTATGTATATCTAAATTGTACCAATAAATTTAATTATGAATAAAAAAATCCTTAGCTCAGACTTTCATCCTTGTGACATTAGCAGCTGACTCAAAGGCAAGCGGAAGGCTTTGGAATGCTGTCCCTTGAAACTTCTTTCTCTTCTTTCTCCTCCTAAATTAGCTGTCTTTGTGGACCCCAGAGTAATATATTAAGATTTCTACCCATGCATTTAGTGAACAGGAATGTCTCTTACTCCTATGAGGAAATGTAGGCATTTAGGATGGAGAAGAAAGTAAACTAGCTGGATTCTCAGGGTCTCCATGTAGAATCTTCATGCTCACTGAGTATTTCAGATGTGCCCAGGGACACACCAGGCAAGACTTGAGTTCTTTTCCACCAACTTAGGGAGAAAGTCAATATTATGATCTCCATTCCGTAAATGAGGAAAGAGATGCTCAGTGCTACAAAGGGCCCTGTGCAAGGTCAAACCACCAGCAAATGGCAGAACCATTTCAAAATCCAACCATTTCCCATCTATTTCCAAGGACTACACATTTCCCTCTACTCTCTGCTGCTTCCCAAAGCAGAGAAGACTTTCAACAGACCACTCTGCCCAAGGCAACCCTGTACAACTAAGCCATTGGAATAAAAGGAAGGTTTTGCCTACAATCTTGATCTCTGCTTTCCAAGAAAGAGAGAAGCAGGTAAATAAAAGGCAAGCAGATAGAGTGCAAAGAGTGAAACAGTTGAGATAAAGGACAAGAACAGAGCAATCATGATTGAGAATCCTAAGGAGAACTGTTTAGTTCAAGTTTGAAAGACTGTTCTCCCAGGTGGTGAGTTTTATTAGCACCAATCATCTTTGTCGGTACTTTGCATTCAAGAAACTTGGTGAATCTATTGATAACCTTGAAAAAGCACTAAAGCTATCCACAACTTGGAGTGATGACACTGAGGCATCCAAAGAAGAAGGAACTTTGCTTGTGATCCTACAGCTGCTGGATTACAGAACTTGGCTTTGAATTCAAGGAGTTTGAGTCTAGGCTATACTCACTGGCTTAACCACTGGAAGGCTCCTCTATAATGACTGTACCTAGGCGGGATCTAGCTCATAGAGATGAAAACCTCAAATTTACACTCAAGATCTCTACCCTCAAAGGATTTAGGAAAATGAGAAAGAACAAATACAGTGCTATGACCAACTCAGGCAATGGTCCTGAACCACCTGGTAATTAAGTCATTCATCTTCATGAAATTCCCCCCAGTGATCTGTACAGGCCAGTGGTCCCCAGCCCTGGATGCACTTTATAGTCATCTGGGAAGTTCTTATAAGATACTGTTGCCTGGGCCTCACACCATTCAGACTGAATCAGAACCTCTTGGGGTGGGGCTTCAGTATTCACATTTTTTTTAATGTCCCAGGTAATTTTAATGTGAACCACAGAGGCAGGTAAGTGAGATGGTCATCACTGAACAGACAGCATCTCCACCAGGTGGTTAAAATCCTCCATTGTTGGTGGGAGTGCAGACTAGTGCAACCACTATGGAAATCAATATGGAGATACCTCAAAGAGCTTGGACTGGAGGTTCCATTTGACCCAGCCATCCCTCTGTTGGGTATCTTTCCAAGAGAACTAAAAGAATCACATCACAGAGAAGTATGTGCACCCATGTTTATAGCGGCACAGTTTGTAATAGCTAAATCTTGGAAACAACCTATTTGCCCATCCGTTGGAAACTGGATAAAGAAGTTGTGGTTTTTCTATAAAATGGAATATTACTCAGCCATAAAGAG
>NW_022900925.1:21706494-21755673 GCF_012274545.1 Fukomys damarensis
GGGGAGAAAAAATGAGAATCAAGACTTGCCATGTAAAGGTACATGATCCCAACAATGAATGTAACTGTACTGTATCCCTAAAATGTACCAATAAACTCAATAAAATTAAAAAAAAATCCTTCTATGTAACCTGCCAAGATATGTTTACAAAGGCTCTTCAGCCTCCAGGAACCTCAAGGATGGTCATTGTGTCTCCTACAATTCCTTTAGTATCTTCCCAGGCACCTATCACAATAACAGTCGACTCATAGGCTGGCTGGAACTTCCCTGGTCTTGTGCCCATTGTTGGTTCTGCAGAATTCTAAGGGTTTATGGCCTGACTTTGGGGTGGTTGGAGATGGAGATGGGGGTCACTAGTTTTAAAAAGTTCCCCAGGAACTTGAAATTGGAAGTCAGAAAGGCCATTTAAAAAAAAACAGCCTGCATTTCTTGGTACAAATACTTGACCCTTTATTAAGAAGTCTCAGCTCTGAGACAATCCTGTACATCTAACCTCAAATCTAAGAGAACTAAGGCAACACTACCAGATTTCCATCTTAAAGCCCAAGGACAGGGCAGAACCATTTGAAAACAATCACTGCTGTCCTCAGGCCATTAGTGTACCTGGACACATCTTCTCCCTGGGGCTATGGGTGCACACGTCTGCTTCTCATAGTAGAATTTTAAAACCTTTAACAGTAGGAATTTGTGTTATATTTCTTTGTAACTAATGTCATGTAACTCTACATCCAGGACAGTACTAATAAAGGTTTATTTGGTAAGATAAACACTCGAGCAGACAGCACTTGCTCTCTGAACTTCTCAGTGACAAGTGCATGTACAGAGGCCTGCATACACTCAGAGAAATTGAGAAAAGGAACACAACCAACAGACACAGGAAAAGATTCACATTCTTACTGCACTTTAAAGGAAAGTAAAACACATTTTTTGTTTGGCCATCAGATTTCCAAATGATTTAGATCAGTAACACCCATGGCTAAGGGGCGTGTGGAAAATTCAGAGTTTGAGACAGTTAGTAGAAACACAAATTTGTTTTGTTTTGTTTTTGGTACTGGGGATCAAACTTGGGACCTCCTACTTGTGAGACAGGCAGCAGAACCACTAAGCTAAATCCCCGGCCCAGAAACACAAATTGGAATAGCCTTTTTAGAAGACATACTGCACAACAATTGGGAAGTATGGATATTTGACTCAATATTTTATTTCTAAGAAAATCCAAAGAATATTATTGGATAAATATTCAAAATGCTGCCTATAATTTTAAAAATAGAAATAACCCAATTTTCTGTAAAATAGGGTTGATCAAATAAATTGGGTACATCTCACAATAGAAAAATGTGTTACCCAAAAACAAATGCAGATGTACTCAGCTACCTCATCTTTGACAAAGGAGCTGACCATCCTCAATGGAGGAAAGATAGCCTCTTTAATAAATGGTGTTGGAAAAACTGGATGTCAACCTGCCACAGATTAAAATTAGACCCTTATCTTTCGCCATGCACTAAATTAAAATCCAAATGGATTAAAGATCTAAATATTAAAACAGAAACATTAAACTTGCTGGAAGGTAAGTTAGGCAGAACTCTGGAAGACATTGGTATAGGAAAAGACTTTATGAACAAATCCTCAGTAGCACGGGAACTAGCAGATAGAATCAACAACTGGGATCTCTCATCTTACTAAAAAGCTTCTGTACTTCAAAAGAAACCATCAGCAGAACTAAGAGACAATCTACAATGTGGGAAAAAATTTTTAGCAGCTGTTCCTCAGACGAAGGACTATTATCAAGGATATATAAAGAACTCAAAACAATCAGTCCCCCCAAATATAAAGACCCGATTCAAAAATGGACATCCGAAATGAACAGACATTTCTCAGATAAAGAAGTAAAAGTAGCAAGAAAATATTTGAAAAAATGTTCCACATCACTGGTCATTGAGAGATGCAGATGAAAACAACACTGAGATTCCACCTCACCCCACAAAGAATGGCTGCTATCAAGAAATCACACAATAACAAATGTTGGCGGGGTTGTGGGGAGAAAATAACCCTTCTCCATTGTTGGTGGGAGTGCAGACTGGTGCAACCACTATGGAAATCAATATGGAGATACCTCAAAGAGCTTGGACTGGAGGTTCCATTTGACCCAGCCATCCCTCTGCTGGGTATCTTTCCAAGAGAACTAAAAGAATCATATCACAGAGAAGTATGTGCACCCATGTTTATAGCGGCACAGTTTGTAATAGCTAAATCTTGGAAACAGCCCATTTGCCCATCCGTTGGAAACTGGATAAAGAAGATGAGGTTTTTCTATAAAATGGAATATTACTCAGCCATAAAGAATGAGAAAATAGATTCATTCATAGGAAAATGGATACATATTGAAGATATACTCCTAAGTGAAATAAATAAGTCACACAAGTGTAAATACTGAATAGTTTCCCTGGTATGAATAATCTGCAACAATGCATAAGATTCTAATAAGATTACTGACATTCAGAAATGGGAAGAAAGGAGCTAAAGGTGTAGGGAAGGTGGGATGGGTAGGGGAAGAGTAAAAAGGGAAAAGAAAAAAAATGTGAGAGAATGAAAAGATGAAAATAAAGTGTTTGCAGATGGGGAGGGGAGGAGGGGGTGAAGGGAGGGCAGAGGTAAGGGGGAAAAATGAGACTCAAGACTTGTCATGTAGAGGTACAAGATCCCAACAATGAATGTAACTGTACTGTATCCCTAAAATGTACCAATAAACTCAATTAAAGCTGAAAAAAAAAAGAAAAATGTGTTACCATTATGGATGCAGTAATCTCTAAACGAATGAGGAAAGATGTTCAAGACATGTGGCTAATTGAATATTATAGATTACAAAGTAAAATGATCAATATAGTCAACTTTTAATAGAATGTATATATTATACAGGAAGATTTTGATAGACTGATTGATAAATGAAATTATCTCCAAGGATAAAAACTAAATTCTTAGTCCAGGTGGTAGGTTTCTCTGAAGGCATCCCACTTTTTATCTTACATTTCTTACTATTCTTTAATTTCTTTAGTAATCTACATGGGCTGCTTGCTTTTACAGTCCATTAAGTCAAACTCTGTTTTAACAGAAGACCAAGTGGAGGCATCAATAAAAGAATAGGAGAGATTCACAGGCCCTCTGAATGCTTGCTCAGTGGGCAGGGGTGGGTGATCTCCTCAAGACTTTGCCACCAATCCCCTCTGTGAATTGGAGGTGTCTGCAGACAGATGCCAAATCAATGTACAATGGAAGAAAGATGACAGGGACGGAAGAATCTGAGGGAAAAAAGTATGCCTGGATTGAAGGGTTTCTTGGGATGTAGTAAAGGAGAATCCCAGGAAAACGAACACAAATGGCCAACTTAACAGGAGAAAGAGCGACTCTGATCTCACTCTGCTTATAGAACTTACTGTAGCTTTCAACACCGTCTTCTTTAGCAGGACAACTGATGGTGTCAAAAGAGACAGATTCCAAGTCCAGGTCTGCTACTAAGTAGCTCTCTGATATTAGGCAAGCCACTGACACTCTTCTGGGCATTCACTTCTTATAAAATTAGAGAGTGGGACTGACTGTCTTGAAAGTGACTTGAAGCTCTATCACTCAATCCTGAGGTCTTTGTCTGAAGCCTGGCTGTATTCTAATGGCTATTCTGCATAAGAGTCTTCTGTTTCTCTGTGGTGCATCCTTAGCTTTGATGTATTTCTGTTTACATGTGTCCCTACCACAGGACTAAAATTCATGGGTTGGCTCTTGGCCTGGTGGGCCCTCAGGGAAACAGGGGTGGTTTTCTACATAATAGAGTCTGGGCAGTCCAAATGGGGCTCAGGATAGCAGGAGAGCATTATTACTACCCAAGACCTTTAGAAACATGTGAAGTGCTTGAAGGAAATGGAACAGTGGATGGCAGAACCATTAGCTGGGCTCCAGCTGTGCTACCCAGAGCCTGGTCAAAAGGAGACTGAGCTGCCTTTGCTCATCTCCTCCCAAGTCTGCTTGTAGTGATGTCACCTTCGTACCCTGACATCAGCCACTGTGGGAATATTTTCCCCACAGAAATAGGGAAATGCTAAGAATCTAAGACTTCTTTTTCATTATTTATGATATTTTGAGAGTGATAAATTGTTAGATCATCTCACTGACTGGCTTAATTCAGGAAGGAAGAGGCAGCTACTGGCCTAGGACTCCTTCGTGATGCATGAACATCCTCAAGCTGGGGCGAAGAATTTGCTCAATCTTGAGAGATATCAAGGAGGTGCCTCTGTTTAGGATAAAAGTGTCAAAAGTCTAACAACGTGGGGAGAGGAAATGAAAAGGAGAAAAAAGAAGAAGTAAAAACAGATGTGTAAACCTAAGTGTAACATTTATCTAACTTACTCATCCACAGGTCATCTGGGGAGGGAAGGAGCTTCCTAACATACTAAGTATTCAAGTAGGAGCTCGGCAACCACTTTTCCAGAAGATATGAGGACAACAGGGAAAAAAAAAAACAGTAGAAAATGCAAGAGCTTTAAAGCAAAAATGGTTTAAGCTTATAGCCCAACCTAAAAATAAACCATCTGTTTGATCTCAGGTAAAACTATTTAATCTCTCTGAGACTCAGTGTCTGCTCTTTTCAATGACAATAATGAAATTTAATTAACAGTATCTATGCCAGTTCAATCCATGTTTGGCCCCCAGCAGGTATGCTGACTGTCCGGCATTTGCAGCCTGAACTACTGGGATACAGATCTTGTTTGTGACACTTAAATACTTTGGACACAGATTTTTCTTTAATAAGAAGCTTGACTTTGGGGAAATGCTGCCAAGCAATTTCTCCTTTGATTGGCATGAATTCCTCAGTGACTATTCACAAGCTCTACCTGAGCTAAGCAGGTGAACAAATGAGCATGGCCTGCAAACCAGGTCATTAGAGATAAAGCAGTGCCCTCTGGGGAGGTGACTTGCAGCTTCCAGTACCATCTATTCAGGCCTAATGGGTACACATGCAAACAGAAGCCAGGTTTGGGGAAAGATTTGATGTAGATTTGGAGTTGGCTCCATTAGGGCTTGGCTATCTGCTCCTCAGAAGGATTAAAACTACTGCCTCCCATATGGGAGACAGGTGAATATAAAAATCAAAGCCCCTGGTCAATTGAACCTCACAACAGTCCAAACACCAAGGCAGCACATATTCCTTAATTGCCAGTCTTCCCTTTTGCTAATTTCCTGCATAATCTCTGAAGCTCACCTTGTTCCAGAGACACTTTCCTGCACTGGGGACTCTTATTCATGGAGAAGTCTGAAGATCATACCCAAAGGCATTATGAAGACTATGAAGCTGATGATGGATGGACTCAGTGGGTTACTTTTATTCCCTCTGCTTCTGGTCTGAACATGCCTCTCCGGTGCTACAGCCCAGTTCTTGCAGATTCCCTGAAACTACAAGTTCTGATGTAGCAAGAAGCTAGACATGCTTCTTGCAAGTCCAGAAGTTAGTAGGCGTGCTGTTGACTTCTCCAGGGGACAACTTCTTACTAACCCTCCTCTCTGTGCCAAATGTCTCCACATTTCTGGGAAGTGCCAAAACAGGGAGACAGAGGAACAGCAGTACAGCAGACAAGTGATATACCCAGGAGCTGCAAGAATGTGTACTCAGATTTCCATTCACTTGCCTAACATATGACCTTTCACATATTGGTTCACAGCCCCTTTCTGACCCTCACTTTTCCCATACATAACTGTTTTGGAGTCTATTTAATTCTATCCCCACCCACCAACTTCTTCTCCATCTTCACTGACACCTGCTAAGACCACTTCACCAGTGTCCTAACTAATCTTCCTCACCACTCACCACTCTCCCCTCACAGAAATAGATGATCAGGGGCAAAAAGTAACAACAAGGATGCTTATAAAAAAAAAGAAGAAGAAAAGGAAGAGAAGGGAAAGACAGTAGTGGAAAGTCCTTACTTATCACCTCAAATAAAGGCAATTTCTAGCAAGGTGGGAAGGAACAAATAAGGAGAAAGATTCTGGCAAAGACTATAAAAGAAAATCTCAGTGGAAGGATGGAAGTGTGATTTTTAGGGAAAAAGAAAATGGCAAGCGCAGATGCCCAGAGGTAGTGAGAAAACAAGGCAGGGCAGGGAGGTGAGAAGTGTGGAAGGGCAGGCCCCGGCCACTCAGGCTGGGGACGGCTGGACCAAGGTGAAAATGAAATGCAGACTGCCACTGAGACTGCTGCAGAAATGAAGGTGGCCCTGCAGGAGCGAGATCCTCTCCCAAGAGGAGGCCCATTGGATGCATGCTCACTCTTGAACACTGAGTGAGCTGGGGCACCACGCTGGCTGAGCTCATGCACTGCTGCTTCTCTCTACAGGCACCAAGTGGTCTTGCAGGAGCTCCCAGACCTTCCCGCTCTTACCAGGGAGGCCCAGCTGCTACTTGAGAGAAGGGCGTTCTGGAGCTTGCTGGGCTGTTTTTAAAATCTAATTAAATCACCCAATGAAGAAGCTATATTCATCCATACTTGAAAGATGAAGAAAACAAGTCTTGATTCATTTTAAGGCCATCGTGTCAGAATGTGGCCAAGCCAGAAGAGAGCCAGTGTTTTAATAATTTGAATTTCCCCCTTAGTTCTAAAAGTAATGTATCCTTATTATGAAAATACACAAACTAATAAAATAGCAAAATGAAGGTCACCCATAAGAGAGAAATAAAAATTTTGTATATTTCCTTCTAGATTTTTAATTCACTTTCTGCATATTTACTTCTTTACTAGCATAAGATTATACTGACTAGACTGCTAATACCCTTTTCTTTTACATAATGGAAAATTTCTCTGGGGTTATTATATATTCTTGAGGAATTGGACTTTTTTTTTTGTTTGGCTTAAACATTTAGGTTGCTTTCCACTTTGGGGGATTAAGGAAGTTTCCTTGATGTAACCTTTGTATGCCCTGAAACTAAACATTGTGACTTCACAGAGTAGCATAGGCATTCAGATCTAATGAGGGAAAGTGTACATGGAAAATCATCACAACAAATAATATCATCATAGGGGGAAGAGCCAGGAGGTGTCAGGAGAGTGGGGTGTAGCTTTGTGAGATCTAATAAGGCTTCATTGAGAGAATCACCACTGATTTGGAATAGGGATCAGCAAGCTTTCTAGAAAGGGTCACACTGTGAATACTTTAGGCTTTGCAGATCATATGGTCTCTGTTTTATCTACTCAACTCTGTTACTGTAGGACAAAAGCAGCCATAAATAGTGCAAAAATAAATGGGTATGTTTCTGTTCCAATAAAACTTTATTTACAAAAACAGGTAGTAGTAGGCTGGATGTGGCCCAGAGGCTATATATAATTTGCTGACTCCCAATTAGATCACGAAAAATAGAGAGATTATTTAAGGACCCTAACAGAGGGTGATGGGTTAGAATTAATTTGAATTAGTTTGAATTAATTGAATTAATTTGAAAGCAGAAACACAAGAAGAAATATCAGGGATGTACTATCAGCATTGAGGGTACTATCATGAAACACCTGAAGCAGCTAACTTTATAAGAAAAGAAGATTATGTGCCTCACACTTTGGACACTCAACGGCATGGTGCTGGCATCAGCCCAGTCCTAGAGAGGGTAACTCTATCAGTGTCATGTCAAGATGAATGGCAATGCGAGGAGTGTTGTAGGCACAAGTGATCACTGCTAGATACAGGAAGCCAGAGAGATATTGGGATAAACCAGGAGCAGGCTTTTATAACAATTCTCTCTGGAGAACTAACCAGGGTCCCAGGAGAACTACTTTAGTCCCTCTTGAAGGTATCCCCAGTGACCTAAGAATCTCTCCCTAGGTGCCACCCTTAAAGATCCCACCATCTCAACACCAGTACTCTGAAGATCAAACTTGCAAAACATGAACTTTTAAGGAACAAACCTCTTTCAAACAAGATCAGGGAAAGTTAGATATCCCGTGACTGGCTCATAAAGGCTGAGACCAAGCCATGCAAAGTCTAAATGCCAGGCTGGACAATACCAAAAGCCTAGGGATTTTATTGATCAGATAAAGAGCTCTATAATTTAGATGGGACCATTTTCAACTATTGGGGACTCATCGTATTCTCAGAATGACAAATATCTCTTCAAAATTTTGAGAGGAGGTCCGAGCCTGGAAATGCTGATTTTGGCTTTGTCTGCATTTGATTTTCTGTTTTATTGCTTGCCTCCATTAACATCTTATAATTCATTCATCTTTAGTCTCTCTAGAGGCCAGAAGTTATCTGGTTAAAAGAAACACGGATTAGGGTAGACAGAAAAGGGGAAGAATTTCATTGCTGGCTGCCTCTTCATTGGGCTCTGCATCTCAGTGCCTGTGATGAAGCCAGAGGGAGAACAGCTGGCCACCCAGGTGTACAAAGTCAGCTGACTGCTGTGACTCCCCAGGCTAGAAAACAGGCCTCCCTCCTGGATATGATTTCAAGTGCATCTCTCCACCTGGACCGCCTGCACATTCATCCCATACATAGTCTTCAATCCCTTCTGTTTCCACAAACCTCATCTTGATCTAAGATGCTGGCTCCTAAGAATTTCATCTACCAACGCATGACATCAGCATCACCTTGGAACTCATCAGAAATGCAGACTCGAGGCCCTGCCCAGGCTTATGGGATCACTGGCACACTGTGATTTAACAAGCCCTCTTGCGGACTGTGCTACACCTTCAAGTGTGATAATCACTGTACCCCCACTAGGGCTCCACCCCAAGGGCTAGGTACTACACTATTAAACGCTATGTGCAATTTAATTCTAATAATCCCTAAATCTATCTAGTATTGCCATTTAACAGATGTATTATATTAAGAAATGTGACTTGAACCTGGATTTTCTTTACCGCAAAGTTCACAGCACTGACTATAATGTTCTGGTGCCTTCTCTCTACGGACAGAGCTAGGTAGCCTTTGGATGTATACTTCCGCAAAGACCATCGTGATGTATTTACTGCACAACCTTCACTGATCACCTCTCCAGCATCCAGTCCTATTATAAGATTCAATTTGCATTACTAAACTCCATTGTGGCTCAAAGTCTGAGTGGCTAACTTACCTCAGCACTTACGCAGTAGAAAGCCCTGGCTCAGGAAGTCAGTGTGACCTCTTTCAGGGCCACTAGAGCTCTACGTGCTACACAAGGGTTGCATGGCTGGAGGAGTCATCAGTGAGTGGCTTTGTGGGGGAGGTGGCTGGGAGGAAGAAAGGAGGAGGGAGGGAGGACAGAGCGAGGGAGGGAAGTGATGAACTTGGAGAAGGCAGCAGTGTGACAGAGTTTCACAGGTTTGGGTGAGCTGCAGAGTCCATGGGGATCTAGCCACCTAGCACTCCAGGTAAAGTGAAATACAGGCCTGATGCCAACACCCAGGACTTCCCCGGTTCTCACACAGAGGTTACAAAAAGCCCTCTCCAGATGTGCTAGGTTTGAGTTTCGTTTCAAAATGTGCTACCTTAAACAAGTCACTGACCCTGGCTGAGGCTGTTTTCCCATTAGTACAAGACTGGATTTGCGGACTTCAAACACTTTTTACATTACAAAAGCCTCTGTTTAATTATCTTATTCTGGACTCTAATACATGAAACAGATTTTCTTAAATGCCTTGGTTGACTGCATGAAGGACTGAGAGAAGTTGAGAGCTGACTTCATCGGTCCCCCTAACACCTGGCAGTACCCACGGCCCCACACTGGGGACAGCAGACCTCCAATCAAGCTGCCACTACCATTGGACACCTCTGCTGTCCATCTCCTACTCCTCTCCATCTGCCCTGCCCTGGCTAGTCCAGTCGTGCCCCTCTCAGAGCCCTTGCATTCGCTCTCCCCTTAACCTGCAATACTTTTCCTCCAGACATCACCTCCTCCAGCCTGATCATAAATGCTGCCTTCTCAGTGGCCCTCTTTAAGATCACAGCATCCTTACTCAGACACTTCCAGCCTTTCCCCTGTTCCACTGCTCATCTTCAGACCAAGCCATCATCACTGTTATTTTGCCTCTCCCTTTTGGAATCACGTATAGATCACAGGCAAACTCCCTGAAGGCAGGGATGCAGGGATGCACCAACTGCCCTGGGAAGATTGTCAGAACACGGCAGGCCCTTAACACCTATCTGTTGTGATGAAGAGCAGAGCTTCGAGAGCTCTTGTTCTCTGTAAGTTGTCAGGCCACGTGGCCACCCAACCCAATATGCGCCTCCACTGTCTCCATCCTTGGGCATTTTGTCTGGCCCAGGGCCAGAGTCCCAGGGATACCAAAATATAGCTTGTTTTCCAGACTCTCTGGAGCCCAGAGCAAAATCATTTGCTTTTCCCCTCACATCCTCATGATCCTTGTACTGTAGTTGGAAACCGCGACGGGAAGGAGGAAGAGCATAGGAATAAAGCTGGAAAGGAAGGGTAGGAGAAGACAGGAGCAGGGGCAGGCAGGACCGTTGCAGGGAGCTAACCTGCCTCTTCCACCTCCCCTAGCTGGACAGAGGCATGGCGCAAGAAGGTACAGGGTCAGCATCTGCTGTGTGCCAGTTCTGCAGGGAAGCATTTTCCAGGGCCAGGCTCATCTCTCTCCCGAGAGCACTAGGAGGCCTGTGTGATACACAAGTCACCGAACCCCAGACAAGGGACCCAAGCTGCTCATGGTGGCCCAGCCAGTCCTGGACTATCTGCAAATCAAACCCGAGTAAGGCTCCCAGCCTCACTTTGGGAACGGAGAGGAGTTCCTTGTGCACAGCCCTGAGCTCCTCTCCTGTGATGCAGCTCAGGAGGCAGCCTTGCTGATGCTCCTCTGATTAGAGTCCCCACCATAACCTCAGGGAATGTTTGTCCACATCATCCCCTCTCCCTCTGGCGCCCTCAGAAGCTGTGAAGCCAGCTACAAGATGTTTTGTCTGGCTGAGCTCGGACTGATTGAAAGTCTTCAGAACCTGCGCTCCTTGGAGCAGCTCTTCCTGGAAACGGTTGCCATGGAACACACAGGCTTGCAGCCTTCACTGTCAGAACTAATGAAAGTCAGAGAGCTATTAGGGGAAGATTTTTGTTCCTCCCTCCCCCTTGCGCATAATTCCACTCTTCCAGAGGTGTTTGCATTTCTGTTCTGTTTGTGAGATGTTAATTGCATCCTCATTGTGATTCCCTGCCCGATGCTGCCCTCACCTCCTTCTGAGCTGCAGCCCCCAAGATTCAGGCCTTTTTGAGATAATGAGGCTAAGTGGCCAGAGGGAGGGCAGCCCAGCCTCTCTCTGGAGTGTCCTTCTCTAAATAGCGTTTGCTCAGACCACACCTCGGGGCTGAAAGTCTCCTATGGTGCCCAGGGACCACAGGACACCAGGTTCACAGACTCTTGGGTCCCCCTGTACTTTCTCCTCTTCCTCCTTTCTCCAGGGCATCTGGGCCAGTGCCAGAGGGCCAACCCTACGTCCTAATGGCCCCTTCATGTCTCTGTGCCTTTGAGGCCCACTGTTTCCCTTCTACACTGCCCTTCTGCGTGCCCATTCACAAACTCTCACTGTGGGCTACACAATGTCCCCTCCTGTGGAGCCCTCTACTCTCATACCACGGAGACCATGGAGACCGGCATTCCTTTCTGTTCCCGTCATCACAAATCTTATCATGAGTCTGCTGCAGACCTATCTGCCTGTCTAGACTGTGAATTCCTTGAAAGCAGAGGCAGGGTCTCACTCACCCCTTGATTCCTAGAACCTAGCACTGTGCCTGACGCTTGGTTACTTACTTCTTCTTATTCTGTCTGTTAATTGAATGAAGATAGGTACAGCTGAGCTGGAGGGAGAGCATGTTGGTGTATCACTATACACACTCTGTCCACCAATCTACTACTGCCCACCACTCAGAGGAACTGAGGCACTGCCCTCCCAGGTCTGGGATCCTGGGAGCTTATTTTAGCTAATATTCATAGCAAGGCAATCAGCTCCCTTCCCTAGCACCCCTGGAGGGGTAAGAAGCTGTCTGAGAAGCAGCAGTGACAAAAGGAAAGGAAAAGGAAGGGATCTCCACAGAGTTGTAGAAAGTGGCCGGCAGAGTCGAGGGTAGGGTGGCAGGTTCCAGTCCCCACTGTGCTTCTCACTGGTAGGTGAAGGTGTTCAGTCCTGGGAGAAAATTTCCAGGGTAAATCTCAGGACCCTGCTTTCTGTGGGCAAAGGGGTCCCTCTTCCATTCTGTTCAGGCTTGAAGGAGACCTTAGCTCAGGGAAAGGTTCCAAGAGATAAGTAGAAAGAACCCCATCAACTCTTGTCTCTGAGTAACGGGTTTCCTAGAAGGTCTGCCTGGGCTGGGGAGGTTGGAGTCTGGCTCTTGCAAGACCAGGAGAAAGTCATGAAGTGTGATAGTGGACCAGGTTCTCAGCACCCTCCATCTGGACTCTTGAAGTTAACACAAAATTGCTCATTTTGTCTGTTTTCACTTCCCTTTGATTGATCCTCCCCATTTCCAACAGTGATGTTTCTTAAATGCAATTCTGATCATGCAGCTCTCCTGATCAGAATTCTTCAGCAGGTCCCTGTGTGCTTGTCAGGTTAGAAATTTGGGCGACTTTGCATGGAATGCAAGCTCTGTGGTTGCTCCCCAGTCCCTCCCTCAGGACTTAGTCATGTGTTTTACACCTCAGTCCTTCTAAGCCTCCTTTGTTTTTCCATCTCAGCCCAAACTGTCCTCACTGTTTGGAATGGCTTCCTTCCCTCTCCTCTTCCCTTCAAATGCCTCCACGGGTCTCCACCTGGGTATCACTCCTCAAGGAAGGCATCTTGGACTCCGCAGGAGGCCAAGCACCTCTCGTGTGAACCCTGTTGGATCCTTCATTCTCCCGACAACAGACTCTCATGTGTTTTCTGTGAATCTCACTAAATGTTTGTCAAATCTTTATTGATACAGCTATGTTTTATTGAATTTTTATACTCCAGTACCTACCATAAGGCTGACTCCTAAATAGGTGGTTTAAATGTCACTGAACTCAGACTACAGTGAGATAAGTGAGCCACCTAGGGCACAGAAATTAAGAAGGTGCCCTGGAGGTTGTGGGAGGCAGGCTCCCTCTGAATTGCTAGATGGGCCTCCTCACCTGCTCCTATGCTTGTCAGATGTCAGGTGCATCAAGGCCAGCATGGCTGAAAGGGCATATCCCCTTGGGAGAGGGTCAGCAGAGGATGGACTTTTCTGCGAACTCTGGTCTCTCGCTCCATGTAGAATGGGAAAGCATCTTCCTGTTCATCAGAACTTCCACAAAAATCACCAACTTCTTGTACAAAGGGTGAGATAGGGAAAACATACTCCTCTGTACGTGCACTATCACAAGCACCTGAGATGATGCTGCATCAATTATTCCTTCACTGAGACAAAATACTGGACACATTTAGCTAAAATGAGAAGAGGTTTGTTTCAGCTTGCAGTTTCATTGGGTTCAGTCCATCATCAGTCAGCTCCAAAGCAGAAATGGCAAGGAAGGGCCTGGTGGAGGAAATCTGCTCACATCATGGTGATCAGGAAGTAGACAGAGAAGGGAGGAGTACAGGACAAGAATATACTCTTCTGGGTCACACCCCCAGTAACTGATCTCTTCTGACCAGGCACACCTCTGAACACAAGACTTTTTTCTAAACCATAACAGATGCCTTCTACACTGGGCTACCGTGGGTTCATATACTGCCTGTGACTGCTACGGAAGACATTTCTACCCGTGGGCTTTACTATCTTCAGGAAATGGCCACCTAGCTTTCTATAACAGCCAAACATCATCCCTGAAAGGAACCATTAACAATCAATCCCCCCTTGAAAGGGGAGGAAAATGCCACTAAGACCATAAATACTTCCAGGAACACAACATATGACCACTGTGTTGTTCACTCAACTCCAGGGGCACCATTTATGTAAGTGATGATTCAGTTGTGCCCTGGAGTTGTACAACATGGTGACCATGTGTACTGGGAGTCCTCAGCCATATATAAAACCAGCCCAGCATTCTTGGCACTAAGCTCAATCCACTCCAAAAACATTATTACCAACAAACAGCCTCCAAGGATGGAAAAGGGGAACAAGGTCAACACTAGCTCCAGGGAACACATCTGGGCAGCTTCTCTCACACTCCAGATGGACGAGCGGATGGCCATGGGCAAGTCTCTTTCATCTCATTGAAAATGAGGCAGCCTGAGAGGTACCTGAGGAGGGAAGGGTGGGCAGCCCTCTCTAATGTAGGTTTGTCCAGTGGCTCGCTTCGTGAAGGAGATGCAAAGCTTCTCCAAGTGTGGTTGAAGGAACAAAGGCACTACAACCCCATGAGAGTTTGTTACAAATCTTTCATGGACACATCTGAGATCTATGAAATCAGAACCCAGGGTTGGAAGGATATCATTATCAAGCTCCCTGTGGGATTCTGACATGCTAAAGACCTTCAGAACCAATATCCAGATGTCACCGTGGGGAGAAGGGACCTAAGAGAGGTCATGTCATGTATTTATTCAAGCACTGTTCTGGGCATCTGATAGCACATAGATAAATAGGTAATAGATGTAGATGATAGATAGAAGATATAGAGATAAGTAGATAGATGATCAATAGTGATAGATGATAGGTGATTGATAGACAATAAATATCTATTAGATAAGACATAGATGTTGATACCTAAACACATGATTGATAGAAAATAGATAGATAGATAGCCAATAGATAGATATTTCTAGAAATGACAGAAATGTCAAAAAAGAGAGAGAGAGACACACCTTTTCACCATGATTAGAAAATGTTTGCTCCAGAAGGTTCTTATTTCATTCTGGGCTTCATGGCAGCCACTCAGATAAATGCCACCAGAGTGTGCTGGGTAAAACCTTCTCTAGATGCAGGAGATGGAAAACAATATTCTTGATATCTGGAATCACCCAACAGTGCTGAAGATGTCATCTGAAATCTACTGCCCAAGAAGAGGGAATACAACCTTGAGACCAAGTTCCTACTCTGCATAAGGCTCTGCACAGAATTTCTCTAACCAGGATTTCCTGTATGTTTTTCCACCTAAATTTTTCTCCCACTTCTCAAGACTTATTGTATCTTAACATCCCTGCGACAAGTTTGGTTCTGCCACTCACTAGTTTTACTATCCTTGTTTGATCTCTATAAGCTTCAATATTCTTACACATAAAAATGGGGCGACTAGTTCCCCAAGGTAGGAGTGAATACTAGAGATAATCGTAGGAGTCCAATAAGCTTTACCTCTCTTCCCTACTCAACCCCATTTTCAGTATAACAATTACCCCTAAGAAATCTAAGTGCCTTTCTGATTCTCATTTGCTTTTCTATCATCCAGATTTTGCTTCAACTGTCTCATCTCATTCATGTCTGCCTCTGGGCCTTTGCTCATGCTGTACTTGCCATCTTGAATACTCACAGACTTCTCTGCCATCATCCATCTTGTTTAAAGGTCATATTCAAGTCCTCTCTGCTGCCTGAAGGAGCCTTCTCTAGGTCCAGGCAACTAGACCTCCCCACTGGTCTCCACATTGAACTCTACCTTCTGAAGATGAGAACATTAGAGTCAGCAAGGTCCATAGTCTCTGGGTGTTGATATTTCATGTATAGAATTTCTTTCTGCTAAATGATGAGTGATAATCATTGAGGACCAGAATCAGACCACTTTTGTTTTGCCAGATGCAGATATACTTTTAATCTCTGCCTTCTAATGTCATTATCCCATCACAAAACGATGGCATTTAACACTTTAAAAAGTAATAAGAAAAAAGTCTCACACAAAACCACTGTCCTTTAAATGAAATAACTCAGCTTCATGAAAAGCTCAGTGCACGGTCCAGTTTGCTCTTTCTGCTTTATACTGATGTCATAAGTCAGCTCCTTAAAAAATGCTGGGGAGTCTTCAGTCCGGCCCCGTCACCTGTCCTGTGCAGCAGTCTCCCCTAGAAATATACTGCCAGCCTCCACAACAGCATCCACTTCCACAACACCAGCTATATGTCAGATTCTGTGCCGGGTGCTTCAGGCACAGCTTGCTGAATTCTTTTCCACAAGCTCTGGAAAAAGAAGGGATTACTACTACCACTTTTCAGAGGAGATTCAAAAAAAATAAGTGATCACCCTGGGTTACAGAGATGGTAAAGTGGTTGAGCTGAACTTAAAATACAGAAGAGTTTGATCCCCAAAACATGTGCTCCTTTTTCTATCCCTTGCCTTGTCTCCTAGAAATGTAAATAATTTTTTTTCTTTTGCTGCAAGTATAAAGACATATGCTCCTCTTTCTCCCCACAGTTTGTATTCATAGTATGCGGATAATCATCCATTTATCCAACCGATATTTATGAAGTGCCAGTACTCTGCAAGGGCCTGTCCTAGGTGATGAAACACAGTGGTAACCAGGACAAACACTGCTGTTGCCTTGGTGGAAGGTACATTATGGCCCATATGCAGCTGTCAAATGATAAGCAACTAGGCAAGGACTTGTTACCAGCTCCTTATTCAATTCCAATGGCTTTTTCAAGACTAAGGTGACAGCCAGGTGTGTACAGATGTTAAAAACTGCCCTGGGTCTCTCTGGGCTCAGTAATTATCTGGTTTCTTTAAACCGCCTGTCTTTGCCATGGAAATTGATGAGCCAAAGACTCTTTTCAGACTGACAAGCCCCCATGCCTTAGCGCCACTTGATTTATTAGAAGAAGAAACTGAATTTAAAAAGGGACAGATGCAGTACTGATTCTACACCTTTAAATATGCCTCCTTTGCCTCCCTGCTCAGTCGCCCCAGGCCCCCAAACCCCTTTTGCTGCAGAAAAGATCACAGACAATTTTTCTTTTCAGTGACTCATTTCATCCCCTCAGCCAGTTCTGATCTTATCCCTCTTCAAACCTGCTTTTCCCCTTTCTCGGCCTCCTGCAGCCCCTGTCTGCCTTTATCTTGCAGCTCTGGGTGATCTGTCCAGATCACCCCTGCTCTAGAGGTGCAGAACCCAGAGGTCATGGCTGCTACTCCAAGACATTCATTCAGCCTTTAATGCTGAGCTGTTCCCAGGTCACCTCATTCCCAGATGCCCCATTCAACTATGTCCTAAACTCACTGACCTCACATCTCAGGCCTCACACCAGAGCATCACATCCCTGTCATATAGATAACATTATAGCCACATGCCTGTGTCTGACAGACCTGTCATGACTGAAAGGTTTATCAGAGTCTAATAGTATTTTTCAGTGATATCTTAAAGCAACAATTGCTCCATGTATGGAGCTCCTTTGTATGCCAAGAAAACTTACCATCCCTGTTCTTCTGCCCTAAAAATAAATCTCAGTGACAACTAAGCATGTCTCCACAATACTAAAATCTTCTACCCAAGAGAGCATTTCAGTGGCAGAGCAACCTCAACCCTTGAAGATCCAGACCTACTCAGGAACAAATCACCTAGCCATTCCTCAAATTGTCATTCTTAAAAACAGATCTGAGATACAGACTTTTCCTGTTGATGCCTGAGTTTCTTTTCACATAATTCAATGGTCTGTAACTTCTTAGGGACCTCCACTGTCAGAAGGGAGTTATTTATACAACAAGGAAGGAGGACTTTAGTGGCCCTCGTAATGGCTTCAGGTAATTGCCCCATCTATGACAAGGGAGGATGAGGGCTGGGGGCCATTGGAAGCCACGTGTCCAGATTTGGTGTTGGTGCCTGCAGACTTGAGTAGCAGGAGTTGTGGGTTGTTTAGCACCTCTCATTACCATGTGGCCAGGAATCAGAGAGTGGGAGAGTCCCTGGTGGCTCTGCTCCAAGAGAAGCCTGTGCAAGATGATCTGGACAAGGTCACTGCAGAAAAGGGAGACAATGGACTGTGAGAATCCACCACCTCTTTCTCAACTGAAAATAAGAGAATGGAGGAACAGAACAGAAAAGGTTCAAGAACACTCATTAGAATCAGTCCATAACACCACTGAGTCAGAGTGAAAAAAAAAAAGATGAAGTTCTCATCAGAGGCTTTTCAATCAACAAACAAGTGGCAGCTAAAGTAGAGGCTTTGTAATAAAGGAAATATACAGACTGGAATGCCAGCCCTACCTCCTATCATCTACATGTCCTTGAGCAAGGTGTTTATTTGGGCTTCAGTTTCTTCTATGGAGGAGAGTAGAATAGTGGGTATCCATATGGATGAAAAGGGAACACATTTGGGTTTCCTCTTCTGTATTGCCACGAAGGGCTGGAAGTTTGAAGTAGATGAGTGCTACACTGAGGTTGTGGTAATGAGGACAAAAGGAGCAACCCATGGAGGAACTGTGGGCAGGAAACCCTAGTGAATCCTGCACGTGGGTCCACAACAGGACTCTTGAACAAAATAAGGTCATGCTCTGTGCAGTAAGTAGAAGTCGCAAGCTCTCTTGACCTAAGGCCAGTTTCGGTAGCAAGACCAATGTGATAGAGACTTCAGGAAAAGGACAGGGAGGAACAGAGTCATGAGTGGAGGGCAGGATGACACTGAATCAATGCACTGGGTGAGCCAGTGAAGAGAGAGAACAGTGCCACTGGAGTCGTGATGCTTTCCTGCAACTTTGGCCATGAGATTGTGTTTCACTGTGGAGACAAAGGTGTTAGGTTTAAGAGTGGCAGCAGGGACCCAGGAGTGCTAACATCCCACTCACTGCACTGCACCAAGGGAGGGCTCTGAGGCAGGGAGAGGGAGCCAGCCCAGCCTAGGTGTTGCCTTTGAGAGTGGTCCTATTTGACCTGTTGTTCTTCTAAGCAGAGCTTTGGGAAGAACTGAGTATAGGCAGCAAAGAGGGTAGAAAGTAGATCCTCGCTTTCCTAGTCCTTGTAATTTATTTCACTTCTACTTTTCAAATAAATTGTATTAGGCAATATTTAAGACATATAAAAAAGAGAATCAATAATAATACAAAAAGGATCCATGCATCTACCCCCAGGTTCAGAAATGTGGGATTGCCAGTAGGATCAAAGTCCCCATGTACTCTCCCTGAGCACACCCCCATCCAGAAGCCATCACAGTCTGGAATTCAGACTTTATTCTCCCTACAAAGGATATTATACTTTTATTATGTATTTATTTATTCTTGAACAATATATGGAATTGTTTTGCATGTTTCCAAACATTACATCAATAGTACCGTAAAATCAGCATTTTGTCTACAGCTTGCTCTTTTTCACTCAACATTGTGTTTGTGTAATTTATCCACATTGACACGTATAGCTCTGGTTTACTACTTTCCTCTGCTGAAAATTTTATTATTTTAGAAGGCTACAATTTATTTATTCATTTCAGTTAATAGTTAATAGAGGCTTTTTTCTCTGAAGTTTTTCTCTGTGAAAATTCTCTAGCCTGACTGCACACGTGACATGTTGCCCATTTGTCCCATCTCTCACTCCTTACACCCTCCCCACACCCCACATCCAAGCCACTCTGTTTAGGCTCTGTGCTTAGACTGCCAGTGTTTCTGAGCTACTTTGGGAATTGTGATTGGGACTTTACCCTGCGTTATGGCCTATGTAGATTTCTCCCAATAGCCTCCTGCACTCATGGAAGGGCCTGGGGAAGGTAACTGGATCGTGAGTGCAATACTGGATTAGTCTACTGGTTTAGCATAGTTCTTGGTGTGGAAGATGGACTTCCTCAAGATGAAAAATCCACCCTAGGTGTGGATGGCACCAACCAATAGGCTTTTAGCCTGGGAGGAGTAAAGAGGGAAGGAAGGAAGTTGCGCCGCTTCCTGACTGCTCTGTTGTAAACTGTGTCTTTTCTGCCATGCACCCTGTGTGAAACCTCTAAAACCTGTGAACTAAAAATAAACCCCTCCTCCTTTAACTTGCAGTATCAGGTATTTTGGCCCAGCAACAAGAAAGTAACTCAGATACGTTGGCAGTTCCTCCAGGACTCTTATTTCTATCATTCATCTTAAGACAGGAAGTGACGAGTTAGTAACCCACTCCAACCCTTCATCAGTTATACTAGACCCATTGTGGCTGGTGCTGGACTATACTACAAGCTCCAAGAGCCAGAGATGGGACCTGACTTCTGTGCTGGAGCCCAGCCCAGGCATGGCCCTGGCCATTGCATAATGTACTTTAAATAATTTCACACTAGATGAGTGCATGGATTAATGCTTTATGGAGAAGGAGGTCCCAGATAACCAAGATTATTTATACTTGAATTGCATTTATCTTCACCTGGATGTCTCCAAGTCCCCATCTGTGGATGCATGCCATCTCAATGAGTCTCATGTGGCTGCTGGGCTTTCTACAGACTGAGAGTTGCCTCTTGCCAGTTGGTAAAGTCTTCTAAGAGAAAAACCACCCAGTCCGTTCAAGTAGGATGAGCCCCAGGCTCCCAGTCATGTAAGGACATATGAGGAAAACCACATGCATCCTGAATGGGGGCTCCCCAGAGCACCCAGCCTGTGCAAGGCAGGGAGAGTGCTCCCCTCTCCTACTGATGTGACTTTCTGATACAGAGCAGAGGCTGCAGTTGAAATATCTCATGGCAGATCCTGAACCTGAGAGAAGATGCCAACAGGAGGAAGAGGAACAAGCACAAAGAGCTCTTGCCAAAGAAGGAACAAGGACTTTAAAACATTGAAAGTGAGAAGGGGTTGGGACTTGGAAGCAGGCATGAGAAACTATAGGTCAAACAGCAGGCAGGTCTCATGATGGAATATGGAGAAAGAAGGCTTGTGGTGAATCCTGTCACTGCCCCTTATTAACCAAAGATCTCATCTTTAAGAGCCTACTAGCTAGCAGGTATGATGTGCCAACTACAGTCAGTGACCTCAGGTACCATATGCAGCCCTTGATTGAATCAGAGCCTCAAACTCAGGCCACTCAAGCCCATAGACCCTGCAGCCAGGAGGCTGATCCCAAGCAGACATGTGGAACCACTGCACTACCCTAACTCCTCACTGGACCTATAATTCAATGAGATCGTCCCAGTGCGCATGTTGGACAGATGAGGATAATATACGGGAAGCTGCAAAACAGTCAGTGACAATACCACAATCAGAACCTGGGGTGGCCAGCTTGGGTTCAACAAGTTACTCTGGGGTTCACGTAGTAATTGTTCAAGATAAGGTGCTTTAGCTCAACCTTATCAAATTTTTCTAAGGTCTAGAAATCCAGACCCACCTCACTGGACCTTCTCTACTGAACCCATTTTACCTCAGAGGACATTTGAGGAAATTTTGTTGTCCATGAATTCATGCGCTAGAGTATTCATTTCCTAAATATCAAATCTGTACTGTATGCAAAGTGCTCTTTGAGGCTTTGCAAAGGCAGGGGATGCAAAACCACAGAGCCCTTGCTTTTCAGATGCTTACACTAGAAGGTGCCAATGTTCATATCTCACTTCAGTGGTTTCTCTGAGAGGTTTAGCAGTAACATGCTTTGGAAATGATGGAGGGATTTTCTGGAGAAAAGCACACCAGTTCATTCAGTGACCTCAGTGTGTGCTTTGTAGTTTGTGGCCTTGAACTACTCTCAACTCATGTCCTCAGTTTTTCTAGCTATAAAATGGAATCATAAGCAGGTTGATTTCTTGCTCTTTCTAGTCCCACTGGCCTCTGGCTCACATTTCAGAGTTCTTTCTGACAAACCCTGTGTCATCAGAAAGGTCATCAGGGCATGGGGATTAAGATGTGGCCAGGTAGACAGAGCTCTGGAGCTTGAACCAGGCACAGTGGAGGGGACTGGCTTGGACTACGAGAGCCGCTGCTGTCTGTCTCTTCAGATGAAGTCTGTTTTCCTCTTGGCCTCTTTCACAGCCACCTGGGGTTTGAAGTTGGCAGTGTTATCAAAGGCAGGCTGGTGGCTGCACTCCCTCTTGTTGATAAATAAATCCTCTTTCTCCTAAACAGCCAAACTGGTGGGTTTCATTGCAATCGGTTTGCACTCAGTGGAGAGTCAAGCCTGGCAACACTACATCCTTCATCTCTGAAATATTAATTAGCTTTCCATGATGCTTTATTTTAATCACGAAAAAAATGAGATCAGTGGGAATGAGAAAAGGGAAAAGCTGGGGAGAAAGAGGCGAATGAGACACAGAGTTAAGAAAGAAGCATGAATAATGTGGAGTGGGAGACAGATGAAGATGGGAGCTGGACATGGGACAGAAAGACAAAGGGACCTTGTATTTCATCAGCAACACCTACTATGTGCTGGTAATGGTACTAGGTTCTTCACTTGCATTGTTTCAGTCAAACCTACATCCAATTTGCATTGCTATGCTGGTTTTATAGATGAGTAAACTGAAGCTAAGACAAATTAGATGCCTTTCTCAAGGTCAAAATCCAATAAATGGAAAATTCCGAATTTATATCCTAGTTTTCTGACTCCGCATCTGAACCTCGGTCAACAACATCTATTCGACATCCCACAAATATTTATCCAGCAATTATTGTGCCTCAGGCATAGACCAATCACAGTAAGTGCAGTCTCTGGGTCTGACAAGTATGCATAGTGATCCTTGGCTCAACCTTGATGAATCTGGGAAGGGATCTCATAGAAGGTAAAATTCAAGTTTTGCCTTGAAAAACCTGAAGGAGTTCCCCCAGCAAAAGAAGCAAAGAATGGAAGAAGGGAGGCTGCACATGGACTTCAGTGGTAGAGCACTGTGCTCAGCAAGCTGGAGGCTATGGGTTCAATCCTCAGCATCTTCCCCAAAAAGAGAACGCAGGAGGAAAGTGCATCAGATCAACATAAGGTAAGGATTACAGGTGAGAGTTCAGAACCCATTAGAGTAACTGCAAGAGTTTCACATGGCTGTCAGGTCTGAAGGTAGAGGTCAGAGAGGGTTAAAACATAAACCAGGCCAGATAAGAGGAGCCAGTGCATTCAGAGATTATATGTCCTCAGCAGCAGCAGCAGCAGCAGCAGCAGCAGCAGCAGCACCTAGATTGTGCCCTGAAGGCCATGGTCAGCCAGGAAAATGGAACTATTATATTTGTATTTCAGAATGATCCCTCTGATTGTAGTGCACAAGATGATGGATTTCAGAGGAGATGGGACTATTGCCACTGTCCAGGTGAGAGATCACTGCAGTCCTGTACAGGTTGGTGGTTGTCAAGATATATAAAAAAATGACCACAGACCTCACGCAAACTCTCCCAAATCATTTTCTCTTGGCAGCTCACACAGGATGAGGCCAGCTGAAATGAGAATGATAATATACTTCTAAGTACCCAGAGGAAGGACTTTAGAGAAAAGGACAGTGTGGAAAAAAATGTAATCAATATTTTCTGCCTCTTTATTTTTAAACAATCCATAAGCACATACTGAAACCTCAGGACATGTCAAATAGTCTGAGATGCTGTAAGGATATCTTCGAATTTGTTTATCCTCAGAAAACCTCTGACCGGGTTTGGAAGAGAATGCATACTTTCTTGTAAAGATACCCAGAGCTGAGTGTAGTTATGCAATCCTCTTCAGTAGCTGGGATTATAGGATTGCATAACTACACTCAGCTCGGGGTATCTTTACAAGAGAGTATGTCTTCTCTTCCAAACCTGGTCAGCGGCTTTCTGAAGATAAAAAGAGGCTGAGTAAGGAAGATTGCAATTCTGTCAGCCTGAGCAAATTAGTGAAATCCTATCCCAAACTAAAAATTTTTTTAAAAGGGATGAGGATGTAGCTTAGCACTCTCTGGGCTCAGTTCCCAGAATCAAAAAACAAAAAACAAAAAAGAAATAAACAAACAAACACAAAAAGACAGACAGAAAGAAGAAAGCTAGAAATACACGTCAGAGAGGCATAGACAAGAAGAGAGATGAAGAAAATCAGGTTGTGTCTGCATGATTAAGGATGGAAAAGGGAAAAGGGAAGAATATTTATTAGCATACACTGCGTCTGTTTTGGGTTGAATTGTGTCCTCAAACATGTATGCAGAAGTCATAACCCCCATGTCCTCAGAATGATCTTATTTAGAAATAAGGTCATTGCAAACGCTATTGGTTAAGCTAAGGTCAGATCAAACTGGATTAGAAAGAGCTCTAATTCAAGATGATAGAAAAGATGGCCATGTGAAGCAAAGAAGAAATTAAAACTATACTGCCATAAGCCAAGGAACCCCTGGTTCAACTGAAAGCTGGAAGACATAAGGAAAGAGTATTTCCTAGAAAGCTTTGGAGGAATCCTTGGCCTTGCCAACACCTTGATTTCAAACTTCTAGCCTCTATAACTTTCAGAGCATAAATTCCTGTTGTGCTTAGCCATCCATTTTGTAGTACTTTCTTATGGCAGCCTTCAGAAACTCATGCTATCTATCACACTTTGTACTCCTCCAAACTGCACAAGTCAGGGAAATGTAGTTCCCTTTTCCAGGTCTAGAATCTGAGGCCCCAGAAATAACAGGCCAAATCATTTCCCTCCAAGAAATGCTGGTCCTGTCCTCAGTCACTTGCTGTGGAGCGGGTTCTGGAGGTGAACTTCAAAAGATGAGTGGGAAATTGGAGTCACGGGCTGTGATCACATGGAGGGCAGGAGAGCTTTTCTCCGTGACATCACGCTTTGCTTTATTCTCCAAGAGAAATGAGTGTTTACTGGGCACAGAGCTGAAGCTGAAGAAAAATCATGTTGAACCAGACACCGCTGCCCTTGAGAAATTCCCATTCCAGTGAGAGAAAACACGTGAGCAGACACAATGAGGAGGGCAGCACATGTGCTGTACAATCACAGCTCCTGGAAACACAGCCCCCAGCCCTTCCTTGTTTTGCTGACCTGGAGACAGCTCGGCAGGAAGGCACACAGTGACTTTACAACAGCTTGCAAAAGAAGGAAACGTGACTGCATCAAATGAGCACAGTGTGCTTTAGATATAAGAATGTTGACTCCCAAGTGGGAAAAGGGAAACAGGAAGGGTAAAAATGGGAAAGTGCATCCTGGAATCATAGTAATAGTCTAACTTTGCCTGAAACAGTTGTGAAATTCCTTTAAAGATTACAGCTCTTGGGTGGTACCTGAAGGGCAAGGAAGAAGGTGCCAAGGGGAGGACACCAGGAGGCAACTTTCTCACGGGCGGGTGGTACTTCCTCCTAGGAAGTCCCCTAACCAATGCCAGCTCCAGAAAACAGGGCCAGGCTGCTCTGACTGCTACTCTAAGTACTCAGAAGGGATTAGGAGGGGCTCGGTAGTGGTGGGTATGTGGGAGGAAACAATCCCATTAGGAAAACCCTGTACATGAAGCACACTGAATGTACCCATAAGTTTGGCTTCTGTCACCTGAACACTCACTCCTCTGATGAAACATCTACCTGTGCACCCTTGGGGGCTCTTCTGGGAATGGGTAAGATGATCCGAGGGCTCAGGGTTGATAGAGAAGATGGAGATTAAGCACTTTCCATATCTATCCTATGATACACGCTCTGAAGGCAGTAACAGAGTGAGAGAGAGCAGGCAGGCTGGGTGGAGGAAGTGACATTATGCTGAGGTTTGGAGGATGCACAGGAGATTAGCCTGGCAGAGGAGCGAGGGTGATGCTCTGAAAGCAATGTGTAAAAAAGAGCGTCTCACATTCCGGCGGGTTGCAAATAGTGTGATGTGGACAGTATGATGCGGGAGGCATGACTCATGGTGGGACACGTAGGGAATGAACCACTCAGGTGTGCGGTGGGAAGGACCTGGGTTTTATTAAGAAGTGATGGGAAGGCTGGACAGTTCCAAGTACCCAGCTATTGCTAGCTGCTTTATAGGGCCGGTCAGCGGCCAGACCACACTCTCTCACCCTCAGAACAGGAAGAGCACTGTCCCCACGGACCTCCAAAGAATAGAACTGAAAATGAAAAGCAGAAAGACAGAAAAGACACATGCAGCCCTACCTTAATTTTACGTTCTTCTTCACGTTTTTATCAAAAAAGTGATTAATAGGTATTACATTTCCCCCTTAATCCATCCTCAAGAGAGGTGTTATAATAACATGTCAGGAAGGTGTGGATAAGCTGCATTAAAGAGCCTGGTTTATAATGCAGTTTGTAACAGATGCTAACGTCCCGATTATGCATTCCAGCATCATTTATACACAGCTCCATGGCACGGGAAGGCTCCTCACATCATAATTCTTCAAAGCAGTTGCTATTAATCACTCATTCATTATTAAAACACATTGTATTCATTCTGCTTGGCAACAGGAGCAGGGCAGGCTCTGTTTACCCAGCTCAGACGTCTCTAGACACTGTCAACCTCTGCCCAGAGGAGCTTCCAGCCCTTCGGGATGGCAGAGAGCTGGGACGAGGCATCTCCACAGGGAAAAGATCACAGCACTCAACTCACAGAAGGGGTGGCTCTTACCCACTGGGATACCCATCCCCCTCACAAGCGAGCTGAGTGCTTCTCCTCTTCACTTTCTCTTTTAATTAAAAAAGACCTCTTCTTGATTGTGAATTTGGAGGGACCCCTTCTTATGCTCAGATATCTCCCGAGAGGTTCTGGCTGTCCCTACTACCAGAACTTTGCCTGCAAATTCACCTGGTTATAAGAAGTTATGTGGTTTTAAAGTTGAATATAAAGGCCTGGAAGACCAATACTTTATCTTCTGGCACAAGTCATGTAACTGTCAATAAATAATATAATGTTTATGTGCCTTGCCTTTGTCAATTGCACAAAGGGTTTGATAATAATAGAGCTGGTGCTAGAATGAAATGAGTTCATTTTGATAAAGTCCTTACAAGATGTTTGAAACCCAATTCACACCAGGTGCTGTTATTGGTGAATGAAACCATCCTAACAGCTCCTAGACATCCCCCTGAGATGGGTATCCCACTCACCAAGTGGCGCTGTCCGTTCATTCCTTCCACAACAGATCTTGAGCATCACAAGTGTGCCAGGTACTGTTTTAAGTAACCAGAGGCACAGAGTAACGTAGGGTGCTGTCCTTCAAGGATTCCACACTTGAGAAGTGCAGCATTTCTAAACCAAGGCCAGGAAATGTAGAGGTCTTTGCATTTAATGGTGCTTTGCAATCTGCTCAGTACTCATTTCAGTCAGCTTTTCATTACTATAACAAATACATGAGATAATCGATTTCAAAAGAGAAAAGGGGTTATTCTGGGCTCATCATTTTAGAGATTTCACTCCATGATGAGTTGGCCCTGCTGGGACACATCATGATAGAAGTGTGTGGCAGAGCAAAGCCACTCACTTTGTGGATCAAAAGTAAAGGAGAAGTGGAAGGGGCTGAGGTTCCACTACCCTCTTCAAGGGCATGCCCTCCAATTACCTGAAGACTCCCACTAGGCCCCAACCCTTAAAGGTTCTGCCTCCTCCCAATAGTACCAGGCTGGAGACCAAGCCTAATTTAATGCCCAGTCCCCAGGGAGTAGTCCAGATCCAGACTATAACTGAATTTTCTCCTCTAACTCACCATTTTATTGAGTGCTCACCTGAAAAGTGAGCAAGGCAGGGACTACATTTTCATCGGTTGTAGGAACCACGCTATGCTCTCCCCTTCCAGCATCAAACTAGTGCCCGGGGCCTGTGACGGTTCCGACTCCTTTAATGAAATATTTCAGCCTTAAAATGCACAGGGAATAATTTAACAATTAAATAAGATATTTCAAAAGCCTGTGAATCCTTTCTTCTGCACCATCCATTTGTAACCATTAATCAAATCTGGTGTTTATGATTTTCATGAGTATTTTTGTAAACACTTACTACACAAATGCATACTTATAAGCAATACATACTCTATTTCTGTATACATGACATCAAACTTTATATAAATCATTCCATATTGTAAGTCTCTCACAGACTGCTTTTTTAAGGAAAGCATTTTATTATGAAAAATTTCAAAGGCAAACAAGTAAGCAGAATAGTGTAATAAATTACTATGAATCTATCAATCATCAGCCCAAACAATTGTGGGCATTCGGCCACGCTTAATTCATCTATTACCAACACCATACCTATCTCTCACAACACTATATTTAAATAGATACTACAAACATTTAAATATATAAATCTTATCAATATGTTTTTTTAAATAGATATGACATATATTCCCACCCGGATGAAAAAATAGGACATTCACCACTATAAAAATTGTCTCTTTTGCCAAATATAATATCTTCTTCCCTCTCCCACTCCCAGAATCCTCAGGTAATATTGCTTGGGCCACTTCATCTCAGATTACATCTTTTCCTCTTCTGTAACTTCAGATAAATATAATGGTGCAGTCCATAGTTATTTGTGTCACTTTTAGGGGACAGGGCTCAGTGCTCTAATTTAGAGCCATCAGTGTTGTTCCAGGTATCAAGAGATGATATCTTTCTACAGTTAAATGATATTACATTGCATGAATACAGTGGATCTCACTTATTCATTTGGGCTGGTCACAGTTCTTGACTGCTGTGAATAAAGGACCTATGAACATTTTTATTCGGTACTTATTGTGTCCGTTTTTTGCATTGCTCTTAAATAAAGGAGTACAATGTCTGGATTAAATGGTAGGAGTACTTTAACATTATATGAAATTTACCAGGCAGCTTTTCAAGGGAGTGGTACCATTTTTTATACTCTGCTGTGGTGTGTGAGCATTCCAGGTGTTCCTCATCAACAATTGCTCTGAAGTGGTATTTCATTGTTTGAGACTTTTGCCCTTTTGTACTGAGTTCCCATTTTATTTTTCAGTTGGAAGTGTTCCTCAAGTGTTCTGAATAAAAGCCTTTTGTCAAAAATATGTTTTGAAAATATTTTCTCCAACTCTATCTATGTTTTTATAATGATACTTTTTTGGGGGTCTAGAGATTTTACTTGTCTTGGTTTTTATAAAACTAATGCATCATCTTTTAATTTTATTGTCAGTTTTCTAAATTTTTGTCTCAGAAACCTTTATCTGTTTTGTGAAGAAATCTTTCTCCTGCTTTCTTCTACAAGCTTTATAATTTTCAGCTTCTACATTTAGATCTAAGACACACATCTAATTAAATGTTGTATGGTGTGAGGTCAGGGATTGGGTTCATTTTCCCTACACAAAAATAGGCTTCCATCTGATCATGAGTTGTTGAAAAACCTTCCTCTTTTGAATCACTTTGCTATTTTTATCAAAAATTAATTTGTCATCCATACGTGCAATTATGTATATGCTCTCTTATCTGCTATATTGATTGACATGTGTATTGTCATGCCAATATCAAACTGTCTTCATTATTGCAGCTTTACAGTAAGTCTGAAGTCAAGTAGTAGTTTAAATTCTTTTTCAAGATTGTTTGGGCTATTCTAGGTCATTTGCATTTTCATGCAAATCTGAATTATCTATTTCTATTTTTAAAAAGTCTTTTGCAATTATGATTAGAATTATGTTGAGTTATGGATCACTGTGTAAAATTTAACATTTTTACAATATTGAATTTTCCAACACACAATATATTATATCTATTTATTTAGGACTTTAAAATTTTTCTCAGCAATATCTTACTTTCCAATATAGAGGATTGTATATATTTTGTTAAATTTATCACTATTTTATATTTTATGAATAAAATCTTAATTTTACCAATATATAAAACTTTTACCAATATATAAAGGTACAATTTAATTTCTATCATAATATATTGAAAAATTACTTAAATTTTAGGAGCTTCTTTTGTTCATTACTTAGGATTTTCTTATAAAAATTATACTGCCTATAAATTTGAATTAACTAAAATATTTTATTTTATAATATCATTTTTATGATATTAACATTTTGTTTATGTCTTTTAATTTATAATTATCTATTAATATTACATTAAATTCATTGTTTAAATTTTATTACTTTTTATTTTTCTTGCCTTATTGAATAGGTGAGTTCTTCATACAATATTGAATGGAAGATTTCACATTCTGACTTTTTTAAGACCTTAGAGGCAAAGCATTCAGTATTTCACAATTGTTAGCTATATGGACTTTGTAAATGCCCTTTAACAGACTAAGGATTTTTATTTGACAGAAGATGTCTATTGTAGTTGACTGAGACTATCTATCATGAATGAGTGTTGTTAAATCCCCTTCTTCCATTTTTTAGGATAATCATACATTCTTCTACATTTGTATATTAATTACATGGATTACATTAATCTTTGAATGTTGAACCAAGCTTGTAATGCTGAAAAAGACTTTTAATAGGTTATGATACTGTGTACTTTTAATTTATTTCTGAAGGTTTTAAGATATTTTGTTAAAAGAGTTGCATCTGTGTTAGTAAGGAATATTTTCTTATAATGTCTTGGTCATGATTTGATATAAAATGTTAGCTCATAAAAAAGGCTCAGGCATATTTCTTCTTTTGATACTCTGGGAAAGTTTGTGTAAACATGCTCTTATATGTTCCTTAAATGTCTGATAGAATATACCTGGTAAACACAAGTACTAGAATTTTTTTCTCATAATGTTTTTATTTAAAATCCAACTTCATTCATAGATATAGTGCAATTCAGAATTTCCATATCATATTGTGTTTGTTTTCAGTTTGGGAGCAGTTGGCCAGTAGAGTTTTTCAAAAAAGTAATCATTTTTGGTCTGAAGTATAGAATTTGTTGGCATGTTTTTCATAAATTTTCCTTGTTATCTTTTAAAAGCCTATATGATTTCTAGAGATAGTTCTTAATTCCTATCATATTACAAGCAATTTGTGTTCTCTCTGCCTTTATTGTTGTTTGTTTAGTTAGAAGCTTATCACATTTAATAAACCTCTTTTAAAGTGTTTCTTTCTTATTTTTCTGGTTTTTAAAGACAATTTCTGCTCTTATCCTTGTTATTTCCTTAGTTGGTCTTAGTTTAGTTTTAATTTGCTTGATTTGCTTTCTGACCTCTATAATAGAAGCTTAGATCATTAAGTTTACACCTCTTTTTCCAATTTCAACATTTTTTCCTCTTTGAGAACTGATTTAAGCTCATCTCTCACTTTTTACTTAGATGCTAATTAGCAAATAAAAAGTCAATCATGACAAAGTTACAAAATAAAATAGTACAAAGAACACTCAGAATTCTTTGTACTGATTTACTTTTGTTGGCATTTCTCTCCATTTGCTTAAATTTTCTGTGAGGGTGTGTTTTCTCAAACATTTGAGGGTCACTTACATATATTATGGACCTTTATCACTGAATATGTCAATGTATGTTTCAGAAGTTGGATTTTTTAATGTGACAACTGCAATTCTAAAATTCATACATTTATATTTATGCTACACTTTTATCTAACATATACTCAAGTTGTATCAGTTTAGCAATAAAGTCCTCTACAACATCTGCCTCTTCTATAGCACAAGATTTTGTACATCTTCAGTGGTCAAATATCTTTATTCTTTGATAATGTTGCAGCTGTCCCTCATGTAGTAGGACAATAGCATTGTGAAAAAGTCTTTCTAAGACTTTGTAGTGATTTTCTATTTTGTCTAATGTTTCTTTGTAACTAGATTCAAGCCACACCCTTTATTAGATGATTGATGTAGATATATGCAAAATCCATCTGATGTAATTGATGATTATAGTTTGATCATCTGTTCAATATTTTCACCATAAAGTGACTGATATTTAAAAAATTTTTCAACTAATAATTAGTATGTGAAAGACAGAGAAAATTGTGCAAACATCTTTCTCTTATGAAAATCCATCCCTCCTGGGTTTAGTTTCAATTGATCATTGTTACTTAGCCCATATTTTCCATGAAGACTTCAATTATTTCCAAAGTCTGACACTCCTCCATATTGTCCTCACAAATGTAAGCAGAAAGTCTTCTTTCTGTTCTAATATCTATCTATCTGAAATTTATGTATTGAATGTTTTATGAGTAGTTTTCCATGGTTTATCATTCATTATTGTCCTTAATTATGCTAGTGACCTGGGCCAGGGATTTAGCTCAGCAGTTCCGTGGCCTGCCTTGCAAGTACAAGAACCTGAGTTCAATCCCCGGTACAAAAAAAAAAAAAAAATTATGTTGGTGCTCCAATTGTCTCAAATTTGGTCATTTGGAATTTTTTAAAGCTAGCTCCTGTAGCCTTGTGACATCTTCCCATTATTATTATTATTATTATTATTATTATTTTAGTATTTCCTGGTTTTCTTGCATAATGAGATACTCCAGTCTCATCTTTTACTTACCCAGTTCCAGTCCTGGGATAAGCTATTTTTCTGAGAACTCCTACTTTCTAAATGAGGAATGGTTGCAAAGACAAAAATATGGGTTATGGTTGTACTTAATATTCCTAGAGCATATGCTGACAAACATATAATATATATTATATATGTAAGTGTTTATGCATTCATACATTTGTAGGTATACCTACACGAACACTTAAATATGCATACAAACACACACTTACACAAACATAGTTTAGAAGTAGCTCAAATCCTACTCCATCCTCCATAGGACTCTTGCTTGACTTATCCCATTCCTTGTTTTAGGCTTGCTTCTCTTCTTCATAATGAGAATCTTGGCCCTCAATATCAGTACATTTACTCCTTTTGTTCAATTTTATAAAAAATATAAAACCGATTCAGAATTACCTCCATCACACCACTATTGTAAACACACCTCCTAAGAGAGCTCAAGGATTATTTTTAGTTTTTCTTCATCAAAACTGCTTTCTTCCCAGAACTAGAGCTCATCACATATTATGTTCAAAGATACTTGGAATAGTTCTCTCCATTTGGACTAGCTATGGTATTAATCTGAAATGAAATTAGGTTCATTTTTCAGTTTGATTTCAGTTTTAGAGTTCTCTCTCTTTTGCATTATTTTGGTTTGACTTAATTTTATTTTATTATTAGCAGGTTCCAAAAGTCAAATACTTCAAAAGGAGTAAACAGAAAGTATCACTATTTTCTATAAATTTCCATTCCATTCCCTCCACCCTCACAAACATACCATGTACATGTTCAATTTTACTGTTTTTTAAAATTTGTTCTTCAAATGTTTCTTTTTATAACAACAAAGAGGTAAGAGGATGTTTTCATACTTGCCTTTTTTTCTTATATATGTGCTTATTGGCACTTTGCTTTTTTCTTTCAGCAATATTTCTTTGAAGTTGCTTTACATTCATTCAAAAAGATTTTCCTCATTTATTTTCAATAACTGCAAAGTGCTTTATTGAGTGCATGTGCCACAGTTTTTTCAATGAATGTTCTCTGTTTGAACTTTAGGTAATTGTCAAGTTCACTGAATTAAGAAACTCCTGGAGAGGTGGCTGATGTGAGGACACTTACTTTATAAATTAATTCATTGATAAATTCATAGCTGAAGAGACTATTAAAAGATAGGGCCCAGCTGGATGAAGAGTCATAAGAACCTGATTTGGGTGAGGGTATCCGGCCTCTGGACCCTTCCCCTCTGGCCCTTTCCAATTAACTCTGCTTCCTCATCTCCATGAGCTGAGCAGCTTTCTTCTACCACACTCTTCTACCACCATATTTTTGTCCTGGAGCAGGCCAATAACTATGGACTGAAGCCACTGAAACCATGAGGCAAAATAAACTCTTCCCCCTTTTAAGCTGTGTGCATCAGTTATTTTGTCCCAGCAAGTGGACTAATACAAGATGATATGTGAAATTGTCTTCATCATTTAACTTGAAACAGTATATAATTTTCCTTGGGATTTTTCTATCTGACCTATAGTTTATTTAGAAATAACCAGTTTACTTTTCAAAACTGTATTTTTATTGATGTCCAAGTTAATTGTGTCATTATCAGAAAATGCAGTTGATAGGATTTTAAACTACCGAATTGTGTCCCAACTTGTTTTCTAGCATTGGCGTTATATGGTGTATCTTGGTGAATACCCCATTTATACTTATAAGTATCATGTATAGTGTGTTTGCGTTTTGTGTGGGGGTATATGTGTGTGTGTGATGAGTGGGGTACTATTTTTAAAATTTACATTTTGACTTGAAATTTTCAGCACCACCCTCAGACAAATGTACCATCTGAAGTAAATCACTCTCAATGTACTCCTTACTTCCAATTTTTAAAAAGTAAAATCAAAACAAAGTAAATGAAAATCAAGGGCAACCTTGAAGACACATCCTGAGACAGTTCCCCATCGTTCCCATTTTAAGAACAAATGAACATGGGCATTAAGTCAATCCCAGAAACTATTTCTATCTTGTTCCCTGGCATCCTCTCTAAGAAAATGTCCAAATTAGCACAGGACCCAGAGAAATAGCCCAAGTCATACCCAGGAACACGTCTATAAAAACTACATTCTCAGGTTGCCTTGGGAAACACATTCTCCCAGCCTGTGCTCCAGTTGCCCATTCCCCACCTCCAGCTCCTCTGGCCTCTCTCTCTCTCTCTGCTTCCTCTGCCTTGGGATTGCTCATTAGCCTGGGATTAGCAGCGGTGTCAGCAGTGGGCAAGATGAAACCCTGCAGCCTAGGGCTGTAGCTACAGAGAGCTGGCTGGGGAGGGAGGGCTCAGCTGCCCGAGTGCCAGGCATATGTCAAATCCAATTTGGGAGAGGATCTTGTTAAGCCTCCTTATCAGATGACAAGTCATCCTTTTTTTAAAAAAAAAAAAAAGAAAATCGTGAGTTAAGAAGGTTTTGCAATGTCTACAGGCACCCGTGTTCAGGTCAGATAATGTTGCCTGTCAAGAAGAGATCTTTTATAAGCCATCAGTCAGTGGGGTTCAAGGGGATTTGATTAGTCAGATAGGGCTTATATATAAGCCTTGCTGGCCAGTAATCAGTCTCTGCCTTTCAAATGCTTTGTGACTCATTTTTGTGACCACATAGTCCAGCATCTTCCTAAGTAAAGAACACAAGGCTTATTTTTATTCTCATCTTATAATCCTTTCAAAATGATAGGCATGAAGAAAAACAAAAACAAAGCATAAAACATAGTGCTTGAGGGCCTGTGACATAGTACTTTCACACATTGCTAGTGACAGCCCAAGTTATTCTAACCCTTTGAAAAGAAATTTTGCAGTAGGTATTGACCTCACAAAAGTATGCATACATTGTCATTGTACTTAATGGGTTTCTAAAGAGTAAAGTAACACTAATTACATGTCTATCGTATATCTACTCTTTGGCCTATTACCCAAAGAGCTACTAATTCTATCTATTGAGACATTAACATATATTCTTATTCCCTTTTTTATAGATGAGAAAATTAAATTACAACAAGGGCTAAGTGACTGCTAAGGTTTGGATCTAAAATATTCTCCAAAAGAAAAAAAAATACATAAATAAATAAAATGTTCCCCTCAAAAGGTTCATGTGTTAAGAGGTGGGAACTGGATCATAGTAATTCACTAATAAGTCAGTAATAAATCCAAACTTTAATAGCATTATTGGGAGATGATAGAAACGGATGGTAGGGCCTAGGTGAGGGAAGTGGGTTATGGGAACATAACCATGGGTACTATCACTTGCTCTGTGCCCTCCCCTGTCTCCTAGATACCATGCAGTGAGCTTTCCTCAGCCATGCCTTTCTGCCATAGTGTGTCTGCCTTGCTACAGGCAAAAAAGCAATGGAGCCAGTGGCCAACCATGCACAGAAACCATGAACCAAAATAAATCTGTTCTTTTCTAAGTTGTTTTTTCTCCTGGTATTTTGTCTCCCAGACCGAAAGCTGACTAACACAGTGACTTACTCATGTTACACTATTATTATGAAGGAAATTTTGTGTCTAAATCCAATCTGTCTGTTCCAAGTTTTCATTTCTTCCCCTTCAAAATGTTGCCTTGGAGAAAGGGTTTGTATGACGAATATCTTCATTGTAGCTTGATTTGTAATGGCAAAAGCGAGAAAAAGTAAAGTGGCTCATAATATGAGAATATTCTAGTAAATTATGGAAATTAACCCAATGGATTATTTTGCCATTTTGCAAATCAATTTTAAACATTGTTTAGAAATACCGGGGAAAGCATACATAACATTATGTCAAGAGAATAGAATACAAAAGTATTTCTATATAATGACCAAAACTATATTAAAATGCATATCCATATGGAAAACTGCTCAAGGAAACTTGGAACAGGAAAGACCTCTAAAAACAGATATTAGCAATTAAGGGCGATTTCCCAAAGTAGTCATTATTATTATGAAACTGTATTTGAAGAAAAGGCATTATTTTTGGTGGAAAGAATAATATACTCAGAATGAAAAAGAGACAAATTTGAATGTTGGTTCTCCCTTATTCTCAATTTGTGTAACTGAACAATTTATGTATAATCTCTGAGCTTCAGATGTTTTCACTTGCAATATGATGATAAAAATACTAACCTCCCAGGGTCAAAACTGCAAGTCAAATAACTTTAAATCATGTGCACATACTGAGCCCTTGTGGCAAATTCATTAATCAGAAAACCCTGATAAATTCATTAAACAACTATCTAAAGAATATATATATATATGGTTCAACTCAAATGTCTACCACCTCCAAACTTTTCTGTAGGTTTTCAAGTGCCAGAAAAATCCAAACAGGAAGAGCTCACACACAGAGGCATGTTCACAGAGAGCCAACAGGGTGGGTACATCGGGGATTTATTCCTTGTTCACATCATTCTTAGCCCAAACTGGCTGCAGCTCTGATGCCTCACCGACACAGAATGCATTTTGTATTAATCCCTGTGGTGAAGCCAGCATGAGAAATGAACCCTTTGCTGGTTCTCTGGGAATTTACAAGATAAGACCTTGTTCCACATTGGGCAGCAAACCTCCCTAAAGCCCTCGAGGATGAATGTCTCCACTCTGTAAGATGCTGTAAGCTTGTGCCTGTGGGGATGCTGCTTGATGATTCCCCTGGCTTCAATATTACTAAGAGTATCCGACACATTTGACAGGTGGGACCTGCTAAGATTTCTACACAGTCTACGGCTGGGCACCTGTCCTCTCTATGTTTGAGGTTACTCTCTGATAGGTCATTATCTCCCAAATCAAATGTAGGGCCAAGTAGATTAGGGAAAAAGGGATTGTGGAAGGCATCAGAGGTGAAAATCTTCATCAGGGGATAGGCAAATACTGGTGAATTTCAAATGATCAGTGATATCCTAACCCCCCAGCATTTTGGCTATTGAATCTTCACCTGAGCTCTGAGAGAGAAGCCCAGAGGCTGGTGACCCCTTGGCTGGAGTGAACAGTGTGGACTCAGAAGGAGAGGCTCTCCCTGCTTCCAGCCTTGCCCAACTTAGAGGCATGAGCAAGACTGAGGTAGAGAAAACCAGGTATTATCAAGATTTATCAAATAGAAACTATATAGGAATAAAATGAGCTTGTTGATTTGTTACTCACCACTTGCCAGGAAATTATCATTAACCTAAGCATTTGAAAGATGAAGAACTTGAGGCTGTAGGCTTAGATGTAATCATCTATCATTTATTTGTTGAGCACTTACCACAATCAAGGAGCTATGACCTTCAAGGACATATGAATGGCAATCACAAGATGGACTTTCTCATTTGCCTGCAAAAATTGTTCCTGAGAAGTCTCATAACATGTGATGCCTCTGGGGAGATGCTCTCAGATCAAGAAGGAACTGGCAATGCAGATGTCCAATCTGTTTGCTCCTTCTTGTCTACACAAATTGAATGAAACAAGCCTGGTATCAGGATTAGAAAAGGGGCTTTGAATGGTGGCACTTTAAGCAGTGTCTTAGATGAGCTTTGGCTCACCCAGAGTTCAACAAAGGGAAGAGAACAGGTTCTACTCTGCTCTAAACCAGGAAGGGAAGCTCCGGGAAGGCTAGGAGAGCAGAAGGAGACTCCTGCAACAGGTAGCGCTTCTCTTCCAAGATTAAGAAAAGGATTGGATTTGGAGAAAGGATAAGAGAAGAGGAGAGCAAAGGAGAGGAGAGGACTAGGAAGGAGAAGAGAATAGAGGAGCAGAAGGCAAGGCAAGCGAAGGGAAGGGAAGGGAACAGAAGGGAAGAAGCTAATTTTGCCACTTACTTGCTGTGTATTTTTGGTGACTTCCTTAAATGCCTAGGTCCTCATCTGTAGGAAAGAGTGGGAGTGGGTGTTGAAAGTGAAGCAGGCATGTACTACAACTTGCCCAGTGCCTGGTACCTTACATCATTTTCCCCCCCAGCGACAATGTGTCTGTGTTGAGGACATTAGCAATGGGAGACAGGTTTAGCCTAGGATCCAAATAGTGGAGGTGCATATATATCACTTCCAAGATCTCATGAGAAAACCTCTGAGCCTAGCCAAAACTATGGACAAGAAGAAGACAATGTGTTTACAAATCATAACAATCATCAGAAAAATCAAGTCCAATAGTTCTGGGACAATTAGAAAAATTTTATCCCACTCTAGTTTATAGCCTAGGGCCAAGTCCAATGAGCCAGTGTTACACTATGATTAGTGTCTTAAAGAACTGGCTAATAGATTTCAAGGAATCACTCATGACAGACAACTGTCACCCAATTCCTCATCTCAGTGACCAGTCAGTCCACTTGTAGGTCAGCATATTAGTTTAAGCCCAATCCATTCTGCTGTGGTTTTCTTCCTGCTTTCATTTACTTTTCCTGGACACCCCACCGCACACCCCAATGATAAGGTGAGTGGATTGCACAGTCAGGTCTCATATAGGTCAATCTTTCAACAATTAGAGTGTACCATGACCCGCATTAAGTGTTGTAATGTCTTTAAGGAGCTTTGAAAATCTGAATTGCCATACAGTGGAACTCATCTTTTCTAATCCTCTATTTAGTGCTGGAAGCCCCTGAGCATTGTCCATGACAAGTAGCCACTTAACACCTACTTGGGCTCCTGCTGTGACTAGAAGCTGCCCAACACTCAAAGAAATCATTTCCATATGTCCCTAGTCCTGAGTATCACCAGTAGTGGATCCTCAATGGATATAAAATATAAGAAAACAATTAATTGATCAAGTTGTTTTTCATGCATTCGTCTATTTACTAGTAATCTCTCTCTCTCTTGTTTAGCATGGAGCTGCCAAAATATCGCTACTCTCTCCAAGAGCAACATTTTCTCTTCCTTCAAATATTCTTCATAAGGCTTGCTCCTGGACCCTGTCCTTATACTGGTTTCCCTCACCTGTGTAATATTCCTCGCAGAACGTGACAGCTTATATTTAACAACTTGAAAATATGTTTCAGCTGTAACTTGGAAGCAGACTGCCTCTTATTCGGGTATCTGTTTCAGTGTAGCTCAAGCTGTACATATAAATAATTACATACACAGAATTATGTCCCAAACACATAGAAAAACTCTGATGAGAGACACTGAGGCAACAGCCAATGGAACTGATTCCTTCTGGATTTTGAAGCCCCAGAACTAAAGACACAAACTAAAGATGGGCAAGATGGCAAGGAAATCATTTATTTTCTGACAAGGGCAGAATAAGGCCTACACCAGCACAACTTGGGGAAAGAGTGTTGAGAAGACAGAAAATCTTGAAAACAAAGAAAGTCTTTGTCAGTGGCGTCCCTGGACTCTCTCTCCTGGACTCTGTGCTTCTTCCTGATCCACCAGATGAGGCAGAAAACCTACCAACATTAGAGACATATTTGCCTGGCTTTAAATCCTTGTTCTACCAGGCTGTGCAATGTCAGACAAGTGCCTTTCTCTCTCTGAGCATCTGTTTTATTGTCTACCTAATGGGAGCAATAATGTCTCCCTTCCCGGGAGACTATGGTGACTAAGGAGGCAACAGATGGGACGTCACGCAGTGAGGCAAGCACACTTGGTACTGTGTTTGCACTCCTCAACATGAGCCTCATCCTCACCGGAGACCCTGCTCTGGGCAAAGGCTTCAAGCTGGTGACTGACCCTCCGGGGGGGTCCCTAACACAGTGCATCCTCTGCTGGGAGTGAGTCTTCCCAGGTGTTAAGGATAACCATGGTTCTAGATAGAGACTGCTGGTGATGCCAACAGGAACATCTTTGTTCACTTTTGATGAGACACCTCTCTTGGAAGCTGAGAGTCAGCTGTTCTTCATCATTCCTCACCCCGATGGTCTGCTTTTCTCTTGAGGGTGAGACTTCAGGATGCCATCAGGAGCTTCTGATTGCCATTAGCATGACCTACCAACAGTAAGCATTTTCCATGGCATGACTTTGTTTAAAACATGGGCCTCTGGGCAGAAAAAGAACTGCTTCTTTACCAAGCCAATGTCAGGGGATTGAAACATGTTTTGTACACATGTGTATCAAGAATCGTTGGCACCCAGGTGTGCATAGAAATATGTTTGTGTAGTGAGTTCTGCCTGTGCATATTCTGTCTTCATATGTGATAAATCCGGAGAATGTGTAACTAGAAGTAATGCACCTGAGCTTGTGACCTGGAGAATGTACACCTACACAAGACAGTGTTAGGCTCCACTGCTTTTGCCAGATTCATCCCAACAAGTTAGCAGCCTATCAGGATTTTTTTTATTCATTTACTTCATACTCCTTTATTTAATATATATTATGGGCTACAGATTATACTAGGTGTAGAGGAGAGAAAGATGAAAAAGGTCCTGTCTCTGGGGGAAGAAAGACATGTCAAAGGATGAATTATAGAAGAATCCAATTTGTGGGAGCCAGGAGCACCTACCGCACAGGAGGAGCAGCGAGTATTCGGAGAGATCACAAAGGAAGTGGTACCTTACTGGAAACTTGAGGATGAGTAGGGATCCTTCCAGTATTGAAATGGAAGAAGAACAGCTGAAGCATAGAGAACTTCACGGGGAAGGGTAGACACCACGGACAGACGCCTCACTGTGGGGAAGAGGACCTGAGCATGGGGCTAACAGGATGCAGCAGCAGAAGAGATAACCCGGGAAATTGGTGTCTAAAGAGAAGGATTGCAACCACTCAGACAAAAGATGTCGAAGTCCTGGACTTGAACAGCAGCTGTGGGGGTAGAGGAGAGAAGGTGAGATTCAGGATGAGTGTCTCAAATTGGAGTTGGAGGCACTGGTAATGGATCACTTGGGGGCAGAGCCTGGGAGGAGGGAGGAGCCAAGGCGGACTCTGATGTTTCTGGTTTGGGCCATCATCCACTGGGTAATGTCATCATTAAAGATTGAGAATGCAGGCTGCGGTGGAGGTTAGGGAAACAAGAGCAAATGGCAAATCTGCCATGAACCTCAAGGACATTATGTTGCCTGGGCCTCTGAATGAAACTCATCTCCACGGTGCCCTTGAACAAATTTTTCTAATGGAACCTCTCAGCAAGGACACTGGCAAATTTTGGAGGGCTTCAGGGCTCTTCTCTTGACTGAGCTTTCTCGGGCATCATGGTAAAGGGAAGCATGGTGCCTGAGATCAAATCTGGGTTCAAATCTTCCCAGGCCACTAAAAAACTATATCTAGGTAGTTTGTTTAATCTCTATAAACTTCAATTTTTCTATTTACAAAAGAGGTATAGTCGAAGTATCCATATTATAGGGCTACTAGAGAATTAAATGAGTTATTGATTTAAGGGACTCAAAACTGCCACACGTAAGACTGCACAAAGGATCATTGCTATTTTTAAGAATATATTTTTCTTTCTTCTCTCTCTTTCTCTCCTTTTTTTTGTATCAGGAATCGAACTCAGAGCCTTGTGCTTTCCTGGAAGTTGCTGTGCCACTGAGCTACCTCCCTGGCCATTTTTCTTCTCTGTGTGTATATGAGAAGGGAGAATCTAGAAAAGAAGGAGACAAAGACCAGTCTATAATTCCCTACATCTAGGCTTCTTCCAGAAGATTCTGCTAAGGCTGACAGAGTGCACTCATAATCCACTACCCAGGAGACAGAAAGACCAGGCTCCTGGCCCCTGTGACTAGGAAGTGTGCCTGGTCGTGTTCTCACATAAGGGACTGAACTGCGATGACTGTGGATGTGTCTCCGGCCAGGTTCCCCGTCCTGTAGCCAAACTGGCCTGGGTGAGGAAATAGCCAAACAGTCTGGCCTTGAGGCTCAGGCCTGGCTGGTACTGTGCTATAGGCAGTGTTTTTCCCTACTGCAAGAGGCCACTGTGTCCTTAATTCTCTGTCTATCTCTTCTGGGAGAATAGAGACTCGTTGTCTTCTGCTCAGGGAATAGGTGCTCTGAGGCTGAAATCCTAGAGCAGCCTAGAGTAACCTTGAGCATGGGTAGGGATCTGGCCTGCTTGGGCTGTGGCCATTGTCCCCACAGCAGGTGATCTCCCGTGGGTGCAGGATTAGAGGCACATTTTTCTTTTCCATTCCACAATATGTGTTATGGCCCAGAGGAAGGCAGGGAAATGTTCTGCTCAGCATCGGAGAAAGGTTCATCCCATAGGTGGCCTCCTCCTCTCCCAGTCTTGGCCCACAGTAGAACCTGCAGAAACCCTCCGGGCCTCGAATCAGGAAGAAAGCAAATTTCAGTACAAGTGCTAAAGAAAATGAGAAGAGTGATAAAGGAGACTCAGAAAGAAGGCCATGGGCCTCAGTCAAATGACATTTGTTTGAACCCCAAGTCTGTCATTTACTAACTGTGAGGGCTTGACATGCTGCTAAACTCTCCTGAGCCTGTTTCCTCATCTGAGAATAGAAATAACAAGCTCTCTTCTGTATAGCATTATTGTAGATATCAAGTGAGATCACACAAGTAAATATGCTGTTTCATTAGCTTTACTTAGACAGAGAGCATGCATTTTAACGTCTCTATATACTTATTAAATATATCATGGTCCCAGGCTTATGCTTAGATAATATTCGTCCTTGTCTTCTGTGTGCCTATAAAATCAGCCTCCCTGGCCCCATTCTTGAATGCTCGACTATAGCCCATCCTTCTGAGCCCAGCTTAAAGTCAATGCCTCTATGAGATCTGCTTCTGTTCCACACAGACACACTCAGACACACAGACACACACACTCAGGCACAGAGGAAAAGATGACTCCCTTCCTCTATGAACTTTCTCAGCAAATCATTAGTTTACTCCTCTTGTATTTCATCTTGTATTACAAATGTTCATGGACTACATGCTCCTGTCCAGCCACAAATCCAATCATGATTATGAGCTCTCTGAGGACAGGATTTGCGGATGGTTGTCTTGAAGTTTTCCATGGAGCCTGACAGAGTGAGCACCAATAAGTCATGTCCTGTGAGTAGATAAATTAATGTCTCCCATATTGGCTGCTACACATTCTCTTTGTTTGCTGTTGTTTTCTCCTTCAGGTTGACCTCTGAAGAGCAGGCAGACTACCCTCTGACTCCCACTTGCCCTCAAAGCAGTGACAGTTTTTGTCATGAGATAATTACGGGAGACATGGAGAACAAAGCTACAAGGATATGCAGTGTTCAGCTACCTACTCAGCTCTGTTTGGTGTCCTTTGAGAGCTATTAACTCAATAATCCAAAACTGAACTCTTCAGCCCATCAGCCTGGGAGAAGTCTTCCCTCCTGTACATCTGAGATGCCACCACCAATTCTGTTCCCAGATAGGCAGGAATCTGACACCGTATCATGCATATGTGAGTGATTTGTATAGATGAGAAATTGGACTTAGAGTTGGTGCTAGAATGGATAAGACTTTTGTGGATGCTGGGATAGGTAGAATGCATTTTGCATGTATGGAGAATATGATTGCAGACTCTCAAATGATGCTTTGTCATGGGTTGAATTATAGCCCCCAAAAGCTACCTTGAAGCTCTAAAGTCACCTCTTTTACTTCTAGGACCAAAGTCAACACGGTCACAGAATAAGAAGCCAACAAACAATTGTTATTTTTCATTATTGCTTTTGCTTACTGACTTCTAATACTTTTTAAAATCTTGGGGCTGGCACTATGCTAAGAACATGCATGGATTATTTCATTTCCTCTTCCCGCCTACCCTTACTAATCAAGCATCCTCTTCCTCTTGATATTATTAAAGGTTATGAGTCTCAAAGAGATTAAGTGCAGTACTCATAGTTAGGTGGCAGATGAGAGAGCCTAGCCCAAGAACCCAGACCCCACCACCCTGCTGCTGTGAATGGAGGGATGGGTCACAGAGACCTGGAATCTCACAATTAAAAGTATGTTTCCCTGCAGTTCATCAGCATGCAAATGGAAGCCTCCCTAGTCCCCTGTCACTTCAATAGCAACTGGTTTCTGATGGAGAGGGAAGCATGCTTTCTCCCATGACTGTGGGAGTTACAGCCCTCATCCGTCACACCCAGCTATGTGTGTCTATGTTGGGAGGAGAGGAATGAGCACAAATGTTACCGACACTAGCAGAGGCAAATGAGGAGCAATTTTGTCTCTTCAGCACAGAACATAAAGCTGTAGCCTGGGCTGCAGCCCGAGCTTTATTTACAGTGTGTAAGTGGTGAACAGAGTCCTGGCAGGGGACGCGCCCTCCCACACAACCCCACCCCACACCTTGTTGGAGGCAAAGATGGATTAAAAACACAAGCTGCTTGGAGAGAGATAAATCAATTTTCATCAGAGCAGCACTCCTGACACCACCCTGACAAATCAATATCTTTCTCCATAATGGAGTCACTAAAGCTGCAACCAAGTCACCAGGAAACGCAAAGCAGCCCCATAAAGAATATCGCAAAGTAATAGAACATCCAAATCTGAATTTCAATTATCTGCCTTCAAGGGCACACTAATGCCTCCAGGAGGGGAGTCCATCAAGAATTCATGGAGCCAGGCATCACCGCTCCCCATCGACAGTGCTGCAGGCTTCCCGGGTTCCCCGAGCTCCAAGTGGTCAGATGAGTCCTACTGGCCTACGAGAAGAATCTAGACGCCTAGGGCACGGCCATCCCTAAGGTGAAGGAGTTCTGGACAGTCAGGCCAGCCTTCTGTGATCTTCCTTGTGGCGCATCAGTCTGGGGAGAGGCTCACATATTCTAGGCAGGCGTGGTGGCTCTGCTCTACAAGGGGCCATGGAGATCACCATCACCCGGAACCCCAGCGGTAGCCACCCAACCCGGGCAGGAGGCTGGCACTTCGGCTCTGGTGGTCATGCCATGTTCTGCTCCCACCGCTCCTCCTGGCCTCTCTTCCCAGGTTTCCAGGAAGTGAGCGACAAGCCTGACTCCTGGGCATGGCGGCCAGCTCCCCTCAGACATCCTTTGCTCTTTAGTTACACACGTACCTCTTGCTCTGACCTCCGACTCACAGTGACACAATGACTACACAGTGACTGTATTGGCAAGCAGCCCGAAGTCTACAACCACATAACCCCTGCAGCAGTCAGTTATAAAGCCTGAGGGCCTACAAGGCTCACTTTTTCTGTCTATGAAATGGAGCAATGAGATCTCACCTGAGAGGGCTGTGGTGACCATAGGCAATCTTTACAGAAGTCCTGACTTCCCAAGACACCACCTAAAACTTCTTAAAAATGTCATTATTATAGTCCTCCTAATAAGCCGACAGAGTCAGTGTTATATCTCTTATCATTCTACAGATGAGATTAGGTATGGAAGTCAAATTAAAGAAATGATACTTGAATGGTGATTAGCACCATGCGGGACATTTGGATTAGTTAGTGCCTGCTATTTCTGCAACATTTTATATATTTAGCAAGCAATTTATATATACCTTTATATCACTGTCTAGTACAACAGAATTTTTGAAATTCAAAATACTATAAAATAACCCCTCCAGTCCTCATTCCTTAGTACTTCTAAGGAGATCATTCTAAGACAAAGAGATGTGATACCACTTCCTTATTTATGTTCTTTCAGTGGATCCTTGCTGTCTTCCCAATAAAGACCAAACCTCTTAACCTTTTAGCCAAAGATCCCCTTAATCTGACTGGTTTGCCCATCCAGCCTCAGTTGCTGCTATGGTCAGTTCAGGTTACTATAACGGAACACTATGATCGGGTGACTCAAATGACAAACATTCATTGCTCACAACCTTGAAAGTTGAAAGCTCAAGGTCAGACAGCCATCATGGCCAGGCTTTGGTTAAGGGCCACTTCCTGGTGCACAAGTGGCTGCCTTCTCAATACATCCTTATGTGGCTTAGAGGGGACTCCAGATCCTTTCCATAAGGACATTGTTCCCATCCTGGGGCTCCACCCTCCTGGCTCTTCTAGACCTCTCACTTCCCAAATGCCCCATCTCTTAATTCCATTGTATCAAGGATTTGGGATCAATATATACAAATCTGGGAGGACAACAATCTGCAGTTCTTGAACATCATTTGCAATACTCCAGCATCGTGGCTTAAAGAAATGTGTCCTGTCCACCCAAACATCAGGAGTTTTATGTATGTTATCACCTTTGTTTATAAAACCTTTGCTTCCCTGTTATGGGAAATGCTTTCCCTTTCACAGTAGAAGTCACCTCCACTTGAAAGCTTCCCTGCACCTAGGGCAAACTTGTTACACCTCTTCTTTAGCACAGCACGGCATTGTCTACCCTCTCTCTGCCTACGCCTCTGGTTTAGGGTCTGCTGGAAGGTCAGGCCTCGGTGTTAGCAGAGCTTAGGTATCCAGCTCAAATCCTAGCACACAGTATGTGCCTGTGTGCTTGTGTATGCTGGGGTGCGGGTTCATTTGTCCTAACTTTGAGTTACAGAGGGTGGGTGTGATGAGCCATTCTAATCTTGTCCTTGATCAGAAGACAACTGAAGGTCTTAATGCAGTCCTGGGGACGGCGCCAATTTCATAGAACTTACTCTGGCTAGTTTAATCAGAAAAGTAATTTATTAAAGGATGTTTGGCAATTTATGGAATCTCCTGGACACTAGAAAACAAGTCTTAGAGGAGAGCAGCCTGAAGTGATGCTAAAATGACAGTGCCAGGCTGTCCCAGGGAGTTCTCCTACTGCCATCTCTGGGCTGGGGAACTTCAGCTACCACTCAATGTTTGAATCAATGAGAAAGAGTGATGTGTAAAGGTAATGATTCCCAACTTATAAAGAAGAAGACTGAGCATTCTATGATTTTCTCACAGCCCCACAAGTAGAAAATTGTGGACTTTCGATCTCAGGCTTGGGCCAATTGGTCTCCACTGTGAACAGCTGCCCCAGCTGGGAGTGTGAATGCAGTCAAACTTCAGGAGCTGAGGAGCAGATAGGAGATGAAACACACGAAGCTTTGGTTTAAAGAGCAGCCAGGAAGCAATGAGGAGGCCGTGTGACCAGGCAGTAGAGATCCCATCCACATTGCTCCTCTCGCTTAAGGTCTCCCTCTCCACTGAGGTGGTGTGGCACCATCGGACTGAGTTTTCGGTGCATCACTGTGTACATGCAAGAAAAGCAAGCCTTCTCTGGGCTGGTGCTTCCCACAGCTGGTGGGTCTCCTTCACAATTTCTCTTTTCTCTGGGAAGTTGACTAATACACTGTCAACCTCCATGACCCGACTATTGGGCTGTAACTAACAACTGGTCAGGGATACTCAGGGATACCATGTGTCTGTTCTCTGGGGCATAGCTGGGGTTTTCTGGCTGAACAGGGGTATAGATTGGCCACCACATTCTTCTTGCACTTTAAAGGGAACACAAATCACCTAGAGATCCTGTTCAGCTAGAGAGCCTGTCTATGTGGATCTGGGTGGAGCCTGAGGCTCTGGATCTCTAACAGCTCCCAGGTGACACCAGGGTGGCTGGTGAATGAGCCACATGTGAGTAGCCAGACCACATCTCTAGAAACACCTGTTCCTGACTGAGAGCATTTCCCAGATCATTCCACAGGCCTGTGCCAGTGACTCAGCTGGCAGATGCAGAGCCAGGAGATGTGCTGCCCAGCAAGACACTGCACAGTCAGAGCCCACACCTACCCCAAGCTTCATTAAGAAGAGCAACGCTTATTTTCCACCATAACTGAGATGTCTGTGCTGAAAGACCAACAAACCGAAGGAAGAGGCATAAATATTGGAGTTTTTCAAACTAGAAATAAGGACTCACAATCATGAAGTGCAGACCTTTCTGCCTTGTGTCTCTCTCCCCTCATCCCAGACTATTCCCTGACTCTCATATGTGCTGACCTCTCCTTCACATCATTCTGAGTTCCACAAGGCAGAAGCTGAGATGGTCTTTGGAGGAACCATCAGTCTCTTCCTAGTCCCAAACCAGCACATAGCAATTGCGTTTACCCTAAAATACATAGCCAAAATCAACATGGAAAGGCACAGTGTGTACATGCAAGAAAAGTGAGGCACAGGGTCCAAAGGGTACAAAGACCCTTCTCCTGAGCTGGACATATGTCTTCTTCCAGTAGGGCCAGCTAGGTGTCTCAACATCCCCAGCTCTCCCTCCAGTGCTAACAGCTTCAAGCAATACTCAGGTGCCCCTGGAGTCCTCCACAGGGAGGCAAGGCAAACTCAGGCAACTTGTGCCATCCAAAGAAAGGAATGTGGAGGGGCATTTGGGGGAGGATGCTGTACAGAGCATGGGCTAGAAGTGTGGCCTGGAGCCCATGTAGCCTTTTTTTTTTTTTTTTTTTTTTTTTTTTTTTTGCTAAACATCCCAGGCTTTGGAGAAGGGAGGCCAGCCCCTTAGTTCTACCATCTGGTTCTGCCTTATGCTGGCTGTGTGGCCAGAGGGAAGTAAGCCAACATCTCTGAAACTTCTTCATCTGTAAAAGAACATCCGTGAGCTCACAGAGTCCTCGCAAGAATTAAATGAGTGAACATGTGATACACAGAGAAAATATCAACCAGGAATTCATAAAACGATGATAATGACACAACCCCAGTGCCCAACACAGAAGCCTAAGATCTTGTGAAATCTTAATAAATGTTTCAGGAAGACAGGACAGAAGGACAGAAAGATAGAAGAAGGTAGAGGATGGGAAGGAGGGAAGAAAATGCAGAGTAACAGGTTCAGGCCACGAATGAGAGTAACCAACATCTGAATCTGGGAGGGCAGCTGGATGGGGGCAGGTGAAGTCACATATTCCGAGCACAAGAGGCCACTACATTGTGTCCTCATCCCTACTGAGAAGCCGCAGCCACTGAATACTCAGGGAGCCCAGGATCCCAGGGGTCTTTTGGCCCCTGGCAACAACAAGTGCAGCCCATGAGGCATCTGAGAGAGCCAGCTTCCCAGGACCTTACTGAGGGCCACCTGCTGCATGTCACCTGATTTCCCTACAAACTATATTTGTTCGATGTGAAGGGAGTCAAGGGACACATTTATGTCATAGCACAACTTCAGCAAGTCACTTCTCAGAGCTCAGTTCTTCTGAGAAAAGGGCAGGGGAAATAGTCTTTGCCCTGCCTATCTCACACTTATGGGATAGCACTACCAGTATGAATGCACCAGATAAAATGGTTATCAGGACCTCCAGTATGCTCTCTAGGCAAAGCATATCTGGAATTCCTGAAAGTAAAAAAAAAAAAAAAAAAAA
>NW_022900925.1:21755816-21782899 GCF_012274545.1 Fukomys damarensis
TAAAAAAAAAAAAAAAAAAAAAATTAAAGCTGATTTTTGTGGTTGGCTTTTTCCTTTTCCATAGAGAGCTAGAGAGGGGAAGTGAGGTTTCATTCTAATTCATTCTAGCTGCCCACGAGGTCCTCAGAAGAGCTATAAAAATGCCCTGTATCCTGGCCCCACCACCAGAAATCCTGATTTCATTCCTGGTAGCTGAAGTTTTGCTAGCTGTATTTTTGTATCCCCATGTGGTTTTTTTGTGTTGAGAATTCCCGGACTCCCCAGCAAAGTAAACAGCATAAAGGAAAGGAAGAGAACAACCTGAAGGCCAGGTCACAGAGTGATGTGGAAGCCCATCCCCAAAGCTGAAGGGCTGTGACGGGGAGAATAAGGACTCTAAGGCTAAATCTCACAGCGGAGGTCAGTGGAGCACATACCTCTGAGCAAGTGACAGCCTTTCTCCACTGAGTCCTCACTGGTTTTGCCTCACTTTGAATGAGGACAGACAGAGACCACTCCTGAATGCATCTTCCTTACAGGGTAACCAGATTTGTCACCTGCTCTTAAGGGGCATTATGAGAAGATTCTGCCTTCTCTCTGATGTGAAGTATGAATCCTCTTTCTGGTTTCCTCTTTCTTTTTTTTTTTTTAATCCAAAAACTCTGGAGAATGCTTTTTAGGCAGAATCCACTTTGGGAACCCTAGTAGGACATGATTCATTTGACCGATGTGTATAGCATGGGCTATACCGAGGTCTCAAAGGCCATGTTCTATCTGATGCCTGGGACTGATAATTCCAAACATACTCCCCTGGATGTTGAAAGATTCCTGGCTAAGGACGAGCATCATTGCACATCACAAGGAGTGATCAAAATATACAGTGAAGGTTTAAATTTGTAATCACATCGCCATGAATCCCCTTCCAGAATATCCCCCCTCACTATGAACCCACTTATTCCCTCCTTCCTGCCCCTTTTAGAAGCAATTATGAAAGTCCTCTTTCACATGTGTCTTTATGGGGTGTGATCAAAATTAAGGCAAATGCAGCTTCCAACTTCCATCCAAAAGAAAGAGAGGTTCATAGAAATGTTATAGGGTGTCCTCACCCACCTTACCTATCCGATATGGCACCGTGCAACTTCTGGCTGTTCTGCAAGTCAATGTGACCACGAAAGATAAATATCTTGAATCGATTCAGGCCATGTAGGCAGCCAGGATGGCACAAATGACGCTGACAAAAGAGGACTTTCAGAGCTGCTTCAGAAAGTATCAAGAATGATGGAGTAAAGTGAGCTGGAAGCAGGGGTGGGGGTTATTTTGAAGGAAGTTAATGGTGATGTGTCTCTCACCGTAACACTTTTATTTTTCCTTAGTACATGAGTATCGTACGTAACGTTTATATTCCTTGTGTAGAGCTGGTACATATATGTAATACATTTTCATTCCTCTTTTTCATCCCCTTTCCCTTTCTTCTGTCTCCTATCCACCCGTCTCTTGATCCTCTTTCCACCTGAGAGAGATCTCTCTCCCTACTTCTTATTCTCTGTCTTTTGTTTTCCTCTTTATTTACACTTTAGGTATCTCATATAAGGGAAACCTTGTGATAGTCATGTTTATGTGTCTTTATATGTCTGATTTATTTCACTTAACATTATGGTTTCAAGGTGCGCCCACTTTCTTCCAACAATTAGTTTTCCTTTTTAATTTCCTCTTTTTATATATTTTTATGAGCACATGTTTGCAGCACAGAGACAAAGCTCATGTGAGACATCTTCCTCCCAGACCCACCATTTTCTTCCTCATAAGGGGGTCCGATAAGGTAGGAGGGGTGCAATTAGCCATGCAGGAAGCTGGCCTAGTGGAGCAGACAGCATATCCAACAGCCAGGGACCCAGTTGGGTGACAGTGAACCCACCACGAGAACCTGCACTCTGTCATTTTAGAGTGGTTCTGTACCCTTTGGGCTGTCTGTAGGGATGACAGATTAATTCATCACATCATGAAAGAACCCAGTTAGAGACAGAATGATCTCACTGAGCCTTGTACATATCTTCCAAGGAAGAACCATTAGAGGACAGTTACCAGCACCCATGACTTCCCCCAAGCCCCTCATTCTGCACAAGCTCTGAATGAATGAGATTCAGCCATTGACTTCCTGGGGCTCCCACCTGCATGGAGAGGCAAATGATCACAACATTGAGTATTTGCGCTGGGACAGTGAGAAAGGGACTCCAGGAAAGGAGAATCAAGATTTGCCTCTTCACAAAACCACACTTGCTGAGCACCTTCCAGGCCCTAGAAGGGGAGGGAGACGAGAAAGACATGGTCCCTGTCCAAAGGTGCCTTTGGCCTCTGAGATGCTTTGATGCCCACAATCCTATTCTAGACTCAGAATTTCGCTCCAGGGTACCTCTAGTGAACTTATTAGAATGTTCATTTCCTATCTAGACTGCAAGCTTCTGAAAGCTAAGCCCCTCATTACCGGTGTTCCTCTAACCCATGCATCTCTTAGTGATTGCTGGAAAAACAGTAGATACTCAATAAATGCTTTTGGATATCGGGGGAAGTTTATAAGTGAACATAGATTATTATGAGATCACTGTGGTAAATGTCCTAACAGAGGTAAAAAGTGCCAAAGCACTCAAGGGAGAGAGAGCAGACGTCATCAGAGATGAGCACAGGAGCATTGGAACTGGACGCTGGTGATGACTTATGATACGTGGAAGCTAAAGGAGAGAAGAGGGTTACATGCTGAGGGTGAACAGGGTGTGCAGAGCCACAGGGTCAGCGGGGAAGGGAGCATTTAGGAGGGGTGAATGACAAGCTTGCCCATTGGAAACCGAACCTGGAAATGCAGAAAACAAGAGGAGCCACAGGTGGTCAGGCAACTGTACTGACGTATTCAGCGCTGTGCTTTAGACGGAGCCACCTGACAGTGGGAATAATGGGGTCTAAAGAGAGAAGCCAGGGAGAAACCTGTTAGAAACACTCATTCTGAGTCAGCGGTCAGACTCTCTCAATAAATCTCCAGCCCTAGCTCCACTGCCCAGGCCCCAGAAGAGTCACCCTGCATCAGTAGCAGCAGAGCTCCTGCCCCTTGGACCATCAGGACCTATAAATAGCCACATGAAGGTCACTGCCCCAGCTCAGTCACAGAGGCTTCAGAGCACAGCTGGCCCTGATTCAGGTCTGCTGGTCACCCTACTAACCCTGGGGAAGCCAGGTGTAGTCCCCTGATAGCATAGGCAGAGGGCAGCAGGAATGGATGACTGAGCCTGAATCCTGTCCCCAGACCCTCTGAAGATATTTCATACAGCCACAAAAGTGACAGAGATACGTAAACCTGGTGCTCAACATGCCTTCCCTTTAATCCCACTCAGAAATGGAGTCATGCTGAGGACATGCTGAGGTGCGTGGGTTATAGGAACATCAGTACTGTGGGGCTTAGCTTTGAGGACAACAGAACCAGGTGAAGGTGAGGCCCAAGAGGGGCTGAGATTCTGGGGCTGAGTATTTGAGAGCCTCAGTGTGACCTACTGGTAGGTGATGTTGGGTCTGGCCCTTCCATCCCTCTCTGGATGGTGGTAAGGCTTTGAGGAACTCTAGTTCTCTGGGGAGAACATTTCTGGTAATGTTAATGACCATGATAGCTGCTGTTTTGGAATGTGACTACTCCTCAGAAACTCTATCTAAGGGCTCTCTCAGGGAGGAGAATTGTAGGCTTTCTACAGGGGCAGGCACCAAGACGAATAAGACGGCGATAGTCTGGTCAGTCTCAGCTGGGATATGACTTTGTCACTTCCTAGGGATTGACATTAAGAAAGTCTTACAACTTCCTTAAATTTGAATGTCCTTCCCTGCAAAGCAAGAGTCATGCCTTCCTTCCTTACCACAGTGGGTGGGTTATCAATTAACATGTTGCCACAGGTTATCAACACACATGAATGCTTCCTGTAACTTGCAATGGTTCAGGAGAAGCAAGGCAACTTTGGCCCTCACCCAGAATTGTGTGCAAGGCTAAGATCTAGAGACCCAGTGGGTTCCCAAGAGTGAAGGCCTCCCTAGAAACAGTATCCTTGGAGAGGGGCCAAGGCCTCTTCCTAACCCATCAGAGACCTGATTTGGTTGACTTCAATTTAGTACCTGCCTCCCTCCTCTATTCTAAGAATGAACTAAAATGATCTGTGTAAAGGAGGAAGAAAATGGACCAAAAATGTATTACTTACGACGTGCTAAGCCCTGTGCTGTATGTCCATTATTTGATTTTCATTAAATGTTCTCTCTCTCTCTCTCTCTCTCTCTCTCTGCCTGTCTCTCCATATATATGTATGATTTATTTATTTTACATTCTAGAGACAAAGAATATGAACACATATCTCTCTTCTTACCCTGCTTTTCTTTTTATGCTGCAGGGGAAAGAGAGTTTCTCTGGGTAGGTGGGTTTGGTGTTGTGGTAACACTCAAAAGATATTGGCTCTTTTCCATTCCCTTCCCCTTTCCTAAAGAAACCACATCTGGGGAATCCCTAGTGCCTGGGAAGCAGGCCCAGGGGCAGCCTGGCTCCAGTGATCTGGTGGCAGAACATCAGTGCCTGCTCTCTGAGAGCGGCCCTGGCTCTGGGCTGTGGGACAGAAGCCCAGGAGGCTGACTCCTACATGCATGGCCAAGAGCCAGGTCATGCAAAGTGCCAACAAGCCTGGAGTCCACCTGGCTTTGGGAGCCTTGTAAAGCCTGGCACCAGCAGGTGAAGCTGTCCTTGAGAGGCAGCCAAGGGATCCCACAGCTTTCCTGGGCCTCACGCTGCCTTGTGCAAGCCACCCACTATGTGCCCAGTACTTTTTCCTGCAAACCACAGATTATGTTGGCATCAGAGGCTAGGGAATTTCTAACCATAATTCATTTGCACTTGGAATTTGGGGGTCTCAGGTCCCTCTGTGACCCCTCCTTTCACCCTAGGTACAACATTCATTCTTCATTGCTAATGGCCTAAATGAACTCCCCAAAGTACCCAGCAAGGACCACCTTTCCTCTCACGAGAACTGGAGAGCCACCTTAATCAGGTCCATAGGGAAAATCTAATGGCTTGTGCACATTGTCCTGAGAGAGAGAAAACATGGGTCAAAGACCCGGGACGCAATACCTGAGTAACGAGGGAAAGAGAAAAACAGGAGGGAGGAACGTGAAGGCAATCGTGTGAAAGTGAGACTGGAAGAGCCACCACAGCCCGGGCCACGAGTGCCACAGAAGTTCAGAAGTGAGACTCTGCCCTGAGTCCACTGATGACACAGAGGCTATAGGTCAACAAGTGACCTGACCATTTCTCCATGAGAGTTTGCATGAAACACCTAAGTCTATTTATGCTGATCCTAAGATCAGTTAGATTTGATCCCCGCAGGAAGGCCTCCCTGCTCATGATCACTCTGATGGACAGACGGGCAGCCAGTCACTCCTGGAAGACACGAAGAGAAGGACTACTCTCTACTCTGAATTCTGGACTTTGACTCCACACCTGTGCAGTACCTCCTGGGGTACCTGCTGATTGTCACTTAGTAAAACAATAATACTCTGAACTTTAAATTCTAATTTACTGGACAGCTATATCCAACCCCCTAAGAGATTGGCAACCAGGGAGTGAAGTTCAAGCTCCCAAATATTGATTTGTCAGAGCTCCAAGGCCAAACGGGATGCTTTTCCTGACATGGAGGCTTTTCCTGCTCGGGGGTTGGAAAACTCTTGATTCATAGTTCCAAGAACAGAGCCTCACAGTTTCTCTGAGTTCTGGCCAGCAAATCTCAGCCAGCTATAACCTGACTGGCCCAAGCCAAGAACCATATGGTCTAACCCAGCCAAGCAGTTGCAAATGGCCTGCCTGCTGGCAGGGGGACCCTTGACACATGAACATGGCAGCCAGAGGATGAGCTGGAGTAGGAGGAAGTCGATGACCACATCCGGGGCCTTTGTCTCCATGGTAGGCTTCCAAGCATCAAGCCCAGTGTAGATTCTGCTTCCAATCCTCCAGGCTGCTGGCTTCTCTTGCCAGTAGTTTTCAACCTGGCTGAGCAATAAATTAATCCAGTAAACTTTTATCATTTTAGAATATACTTTAATTAACATAATAATTATAAATATTGGGGGGGGTACTAGTGAGGCTTTCAATACCTGTAGGTGATATGTAATGATCAAATCATGGTGAGTAGTACAGCCACTGCCTCAGATATCGATCATTTGTGGTGGGAATGTTAAAAATCCTCTCTTCTAGCTATTCCAAAACAAATTGTATAGTAAATGACTGGTAGCAGCATTCTCCCTAATGAGCTTTATAGAACACCAGAAATTATCCCGCCTAACTGTAACTTTGAACCTATTAACCAATCTCTTTCTACATTCCCTCCACTTTACCTTTACCAGCCTCTAGTAACCACTGGTCTACTCTTTCCATCTACATTAACTTTTTTAGCATTCACCTGTAAACGAAGTAGTCATGAAACCTTTGTCTTTGGCTTAGGTCACTTAATGTAAAATCCCGCGTTACATTTTTTATGGCTGAACAATATTCCATTATTTATACGTACCATAGTTTATCTATTTGTCTATTGATGAATACTTGGATACACAGAGTTCATCCCAGTCATCTCTGGAATGGGACCTAGGCCTCCTCAGTTCTCACAGCTTCTTATGTGGTCCCAATGTGCAGACAAAATGGAGGACCGTAGGCCAAATCTTCCCTCTAGGCCCTGATAAATTCTCTGAACACATGACAATAGCTTTTCACTACCTCACCTATTACCTCACATTCTACAATCAGTAATTCGCACCAACAACTTGACTTCCACAGAGATACAATTAATAGGCAGAAGAACCAATAAAATGGAACTCTCATTTTTTGAAGTAATAATATTATAGCAAAACACTCAGAGACCATACCTTTCTTACCTAAACCATCCTCAACCAGGATGCTGCTAATCATTATTCTAAAAGGAGTAAAATATGACCATGTCATTGCAAACTCTCAATAAGCTCCTCATTGCCTGCAATACCCAAACATCTTGGCTCCCCACAGCCCATCTCTGGCCTACCCCTGAAATAGTGTCTTCTGCTCCTTTCTCTTTCCAGGTCACATTCTGCCTACCCTGCACCCATCTGTCTCATAGCCTCATGACATTTTTCCTTTGTCCTGGACTGTCCTCCTCTGCTCCTTTCACCTATCAAAACTCTGCTTCTTGAAGGCCAAGCTAAAATGTCCCCTTTGTCATGAAGTCATTCCAATTCCTCAGCTGGAATGAATCATTGCCATTTCTGCAATAACCCCCATGCACACACAGATAATTATTCCATGATCCATTCAAATTAAAATTATTTGCTTACATATCGGCATCTTGCAAAAAAAATATGAGCTTCTACTAAGGGTCAGAAACATTCCTTATCCAACCCAAATAAAGCAGGCTTTCCAGAATTGCAAAACAAATGAATGAATGAACGAAGTAATAGCAGATTAAATTAATTAGCCATTGTAAGTATGCTTTGGTCCTCCACAGTTGAAACCTTAACCCAATATGCTGTTTGGTTGTGAGATGCCTTCCCAGAAAACAGACCAAATTATATTTTCCCAGGGAAGCAGCTTTAAATGCATCCATTGAAATTATCATTACCATATTCTATGTTAATTTTCTAGGCTCATTAGCATGCATTACAATTAGTGACTCCGTGAAGGTGTGTCAGAGGCAAGCTGGCCAAAGGGATTCTGTTTGGAACTACCAGGCCAGTGCTGCAGGTAGGGACAAAACCTGACGCTGAGGGTTCCTGGGGACAGTCACGTTTGTGCCCACTGAGTGCCTATTCCCTCTGTGATCACCACCCACTTCGCTCCTGTTTTAGTCTCTTTAGGCCGCTATAATAAAACATTATAAACTGGATGGCTTATAAAAAAAAAAACAGACATTTATTTCTCTCAGTTCTGGAGGCTGAAAGTCCAAGATCAAAATACTAAAAGTTCAGCATCAAGTGAGGGCCTGATATCTGCTTTGTAAATGGTGCCTTCTAGCAGCGTTCCCATGGGGTCAAAAGGGCAGTCTCTCTCAGGTCTTCTTTACAGGACACTAATCCCACGCACGAAGGCCCTGTTCCCATCATCGCTGAGACAATGTTGAACCTCCCAAAGACCCCACCTCTTACTACCATCACCTTGGAGTTTAAAACTTCAACATAGGAATTGTGCGGCCCTCCTTTTGTACCCCAAGTCCCTCTCTCTGGACACAAAGCCAGTGAGTTGGTGCATTATACAATTGTCCAGGAAGACACAGGCTCCAGGCAGGAGGATGTAAAACTGCCAGATGCCCCATGGCCCTCTGCTTGCAGGGTCAGGTATCATGCACTGCCTGGAAAAGGGAGCACTTGAGGCCGTGGCTGTGAGTCCTTTACAACTCTTTCCAGCCTCTGTCACCTAGTCCAGGTGAGACAGGTGGTGCCACCTGTGGTGCCACCGAGAAGACGCAGTGCACTAAAACATCTGCAGTCCACATAGGAAATGCTCACTAAGTCTTGTCCTCCATAATTTATCCAGTTGCTTTAATTAAATGGCATCCACAGGTAAGAGTTCCCTTTGCGCTACTTCCTCTTTCCCTTTCCTACTGAGCAGTTGGCTGAATGAATTCCCTGGGGACGCACACAAGGCAGCAGAAACATTGTGCTCTGCTCAGAGAAGAAGCCAGTGAAGTGAGTGGATATGAAGGTAAAAAACAAACAATAAAGATCAACCCCGCTCCACCAACTCTAGTGCCTGCCATCTCTGTTCCAGCCAAGCCCAGACTCCAGACTAGGGAGGGCCATGTGTGAGAGATGAAGATCCCCATGCTGCCAGGGACATCATGAGATCTGGAAGGAGAGGTGGTTGCCCTGACTACAGCTAAGTGGAGTCCTAGGGACCTTTCCTCGCCTCTGCCACCCACAGTCATTTTCTAGCCATTGTTCAACTGCCTCTGGTGCATACCTTATCCTGTGTCCATCTGAGAACTAATCATCCCTCAAAGCCCAGCCTGGCAATTATTACACCAACTCTATCTCCCAAAAACCAGTAATTAAAGGACAAGAATAAGCATTTAGCCTGCACCACCATAGGAGGAACTCTAGTTGATCCAGTTGGTGAGCGAAAGCTCTTCCTTACAAAAGAATGTAGAAAACAACTGTAGAAAAACAACGATAGAATTGGTTAAGTATTAATTTTGCAACCTCTCATGAAATAGTTAATCCAGGTTCCAATATTAGAGAAAGAGAGCATTTACAGGGTGCCATAGCATTATCTGATGATGGAAGATGATTTGAGGATGGGAGAGGATACAGCAGAGGGACCTACAGTTGCAGACCTAAGTAAACTAGCACCAAACTAGCATCTCCACAAGTGGGACAATCACAGAATTGTTCTTCCTAGGATGACATGGTATGAAGGGTGCAGCTTTATCTGTAAACTCCTCTCCCTAAAAATCATTAACCCAAGTCTCATCAAGTTCTTAAACCTAAATCCTATTTAATAAGAAATTCAGGGGAGGGAGGAGCAAGACAATTGATACTACACAGCAAAATTAGACAGATGGGTGATGTGAAATAATTGAATAGAACAATTGGTCTGGTTTCTTTCAAAAGTCAATACTAAAAGAAGTCTGAAGAATGACATTGTTCATAATTGCCAAAAGATAAAAATAACTCCAGGGCCCATCAGTTGATGACTAGATAAACAAGACGTCGTATATCTGTAGAGTGAAATATGATTTGGTGATAAGAGGCGATGAGATATTAGTACATGCTACACAATACATAAACCTTAAAGATGTCATGCTAAATGAAAGCAATCTGTATTGTATGATTGCTTTTGTGTGAAATCTCCAGAACGGGTGAATCTATAGTGAGAAAAAGTAGACTAATGATGACTTGGGGCTAGAGGAGTGAATTTGTAGGAAGTTGAGGGAGAGAGGTGATTGCTAACAGGTACAGATAGTTCTAAAATTCTCAACTCAGAGACTGTGCTGAATATCACAGAATCAGACTGTTTATACGAGTGGATTGCAGGGGATGAAAATTTTATGTCAACACTGCTATTTTTAAAGACTGTAACTATGTGTTATGTTGGGAGTGAGCTTTCTGAAGAAAAGGATAACCGAATGCAACACATGAATCTTGAGTCTCTCTATCCTCAGTGGAACCTGAATTTTAGAAGTTATAAAGGTTTTGTACAAAGGTTTTGGGAATCAAATAGGAGATCTGAATGTTAAAGGAAGGCAGCTTAATAGCTGGCAGAGCACATATGAGGAAGGACTGACATGGACAGGAGGCAGTCCAGTGGGCACTAGGCCCAGGAGAGGAGAGCATCCAAGCAGAGTGCTAGCCCAACAGGACAGAAATGGACTCCATTCAAGGGAGTTTAGCAAGTTAACAGTTTGAGGATCATGAGACACAGTTTTCTTATTACTGGAGAGAAGGGTGACCAGTATGGAAAAGGAGAAGTTGGAATAAAGCCTATGGTGTCAGACTGGAATTGGTAAGCCATGGTTTGGGATGCTGATGGAGATGAATATGTAAATGTCTTGGCTCTGTCCTTTAAGAAATCCTGGGAGTGGTGGCAGCCTAATATGAGTTCGCCTAGAACTCAGATCTTGGTTCTAAATAGTGTTTCCCACTGCAGTGAACCAGCCGCTGCTGGAGACGTGACTGATTGTGAACTGAAGAATGAAGATGAACCTGGACTACTAGCTGGGCCAGAAAATAAACAGAATGAAGGGACATGTCAAAAGGACATAGACAACACGAGCAGGAAAAGCCACCCCAATAACAGGGGAATTAGAGTTTCAAAATAAAGGACAATGCTAACAGAGTATATCACACTGAATAAAATAGAAATCTATGGGTCCCCACTGATATAAGTAAATGAATAAAAAAGGGGAAGAAAAAGCTCTTCTGCATTTTAGAAAGCTAACTGACAAATGCAAAAGGAATGACAGAATTAGAAAATCACCATTTGGCAAGGATCACTGTAGTAATTTAGGCAAGAAGAATCAATGCATGATAAAACTAGAAGGTGAAACAGAGACGATAAATGGAATTTCAGAGTCTCACAGCTTCTCCCTGGAAGATACACTTTTATCAAGTGACCAGAAGTTAATATTATCAGTACTGGGACAAATTCAGATGGTGGGCCTTCAACAGCTAGGCGTGGTGGTGCATGTCTGTAATCCCAGAACTCTAGAGGCTGAGGCGGGAGGATCACTGTGAGTTCGAGACCAGCCTGGGCTACCTAGTGAGTTCCAGGTCAGTTTCAACTACATAGCGAGACCCTGTCTCAAAAACAAAAACAAAATATATTTTTAAAAAAAAACAGATTGTGGGCCTTCAGATAGGCACCCAGCTCTGTGGAACCCCAGCCCAAAATTCTCAATCTGATTCTAAGCAAGAGGGAACACAGAACAAGCCACAATGAAGATCAATGTGAAAATGATTGGTCATGAGCTGAAAAACAATGTCAAAGTCATGGAAATCAAGGTGAAGCAGAGAAAGTCTCAGAGTAAAGGAAAACGGACTCTGGGTGGGAAGGGCGACTCTGGGATGGGACTCTGGCCACAAAGGACATGATTGAGCCATCATGGAAGCTTCTGGGTGAAGGATACAGAGGAATTCTTCATAAAAGTTTGGGAACATTTATGACTGAAATTGTTAAAAAAATGAGAATCAAGACTTGTCATGCAGAGGTACAAGATCCCAACAATGAATGTATCTGTACTGTATCCCTAAAATGTACCAATAAACTCAATTAAAGCTGAAAAAGAAGAAAGAAATTCTTTTTTTTGGGGGGGAGGGGGGAGACAGGGTCTCACTATGTAGTTAAGGCTGACCTGGTACTCACTATGTAGCCCAGACTGGTCTCGAACTCACAGCGATCCTCCTGCCTCAGCCTCCCCAGTGCCGGGATTACAAGCATGCACCACCACACCCAGCTACAGAATAAATTCTTAAAGAAAAATATAACTATATCTTGTTTTGAAAGATTTTCAGAGTCTACTCTACATTGCCACTGCACCTTGTGCAAATTTTGGTTGTTCAGTGTAAACTAATCAACCTTGTCACTACTCTGCCTCCCTGCTAGACTGTGAGCTTCTTGAATCCTTGATCTGGATACTATTTATTTCAAATATTCTTGAGCACAGTGCATCCAGAAAGTGTTTGTTGAGTCAGTGGATCCATATACTGGGCTTCTGAGAGCCCCTGGGGTTGGCTGGTCGACCCCTGGATGTGCTGAATGTTGATAAATTTTTCCAGATATTAAACTGAAATATGTCTCTCTGCAAACCAGAGAGCATCTGCCTGCCCTGTAGCTACAGACCATGTGTCCTGGAACAGTGTCGTGCTTCACATGCCCCACAGAATGGCGTTCCTGCCTAGTCGCTCCTGGGGGAGCAATGGCCCTTGTTTGTTTAATCCCAGCCCATGGTGGCAGCCTTGACTGCACAGAGCTCACTTGTGATTCATGTGAATGTCACTCGACTCCCAGAGGTTTGCAGCCATAATTCAACATTTGTTAATAGCCACTTAAAATGTCCCTGAAATAGCTAACAGGCCCAGGGAATGGAAGGTGTTCTGCTAGAAAATCATTCCAGGAAGGCAGCAGTAGCGTTGACTCACACTGTAGAAGTCTGCTGCTTTCTCTCCATAAGGGACACTCTGCTTTTATCAGCTACCTTCTCACCCTCCATAAGAGAAACGGGCATCTCTCGGGGCTGCCACAGAGAAGGTGGGAACCTGAAACTCCCCTATTTAGAAGAGAAGATATTCGGGGTCCCCTTCCAAGCACTCCTGCCCCAGGGAGAGGACTTTCTATCACTCTGTTCATGGAGGGCGGAGAAAATGCAAAAGTAAACAGTCCAGAGGATCCCAAGACAAAACCTCTTGTCCACACAACAGAAAGGAGAAGGCAGAAAAATACGGTGCTGTATTAGAAGTCAGAAAATTTGTATTAGATAAGGAGGGAAGCAGGAGAAGAGATTCACACCAGCTGTGGCCACCTCAGCTACAGAGCTTACAAATTATTTATTTCTCCCCAAATCTCATTAAATAACTTTGCCAAAGTCATCCCAATATTATACAACTGTAGTGTATAATAAAAAGGTCAATAAAATCGTCCGTAAATTGATAGTCTCGTTCTAGAGCCCCAGCTTTTTTCCAACTGCTACCTGCAAATTTGTCCATTAGAGCATGCTTGAGTGGACATTAAAAATCAAGTCACTGATTCAGAAACAGAAGTTGAAGCACTCAATGCCAAGTTCTTGCCACCTGGTTTCTTAGACACATCTGTTTCTCATAAAATCATCGTTTCTGCCACCCAGAGTCAGATTTAATAAGGAGAAGTGGAGGTGAATGAACTAGCAAGGCAGAATCACATGCATATCTGGAAAGTGATGTTGAGTTCCTTAAGTGGGACCCCTGAGATTCCTTGTTGGCAAGTGGGGAGAAAAATAGCAAGTGTTAAATCCTGGCAAGAAGAGGCTTCTCCACCTTCTCAGCTTTCCCGCAGAGGGTGCTGTGGAATTGCTGGGCCCTCCACCTGTGCCTTTCTGAGGAGGGAGGTTCCAAAATCAAGGGCAGAGCAGCGAGGGCGGAAACTCGAGCACCAAAGGCACGCGCCCAGCTCCAAAGGTGTGGTGCTTGTAATGTGCAGAAGTCAATGCTACAGGATCCCATGCCCATATCTCCCTCGAAAGGAAAAGTTTTAAATTGCAAAGCTGATGTGCAGTGCTCCCCGTGAAACCAGCTGCAACAAATTTGCATGCTGCCAACCTTCGATGACCGGCACATGCATCAGAGAGCCAGGCCTTTTACTCAGCTACTTCGAGAACCAGCCTTTGGATGGTATCTGTGCTGTTCATTCTCCTCTAAAGCTTAAATTGTAGCTGGAAGATCTTGTTGTAAAAAGCTGGAATGCTGTCTTACAGCCCCGAAGTCGTCACTCACCCTTCAGCCAGAAAGAGCTGCCTTTGCCTCCTCTCTGTTAACCTGCACAGAAGAAGGACTGCAGGTAAGAGACACGGGGCTCCATGGACACCTGAGCTTTATAGGTGGGGTCACCCTTCACTCTGCACATTCTCTCCCTCTGCTTCAGCTCCAGCAGCTTACAGGATCCTGTTCCAAAGGGAAGAGGCAGATAAATAGAGGGATCTTGGGCCCAAATTCCAGCCCTTCTGCACTAAGATCTGAAGACATGCTGGTGAATACAGCTTGACTTCACCTACCTCAACACTTCACAAGAAACACTTTAAAGGGAACCAAAAGACACAAACTCCTATCCCCAACTTTCTGGCTGAATGACTTTGGGCAAGTCACTAAATCTCTCAGTCTGGCTGTGTTCGACTTTGAAACAGATGGGCTGCTATATTTTGCATCACCTGAATTCTGACAGGATAAAATAAAATCAATCATCTGGAACCAGACTACCTATCGGTATAAACTCCAAATCTGCCCTTTTCTAGCTGCTGGCCAGTCATTTAAGTTTCCCGAGTTTAAAAAGAAAAGCAAAATGAACTACATATTTCAGAGGGCTGTTGTGAAGACTGATTGAGTTATTTATTCCATGTAAAGCTCTTAGAACTCTCTCTTGGATATTCCAAAAAATGTCAGCAATCATTAACAGGTCTTGTGAACTACACAGTGTTGGGCAAGAGCTATTCTTGACATAGTCTGGGTGTCCACGGCAGCTCACATTCAACCATAATAACAGATTAGCTCCCTTCCCAGCTCTTAGAGATAGAGCCTATCTCTGGTCCCATCGACTCTAGATTTAGTTCTCATCCTCCTACCTCTCACTCTTTCCAGCCCTCCACATGGCACCAGGCCACACCCAACACAAACCCCAGATTTTCTATCTAGAGTAAGAGCAAGCTCCTAGAATTTATCACAGATTCCTTGAGAGGGCCTGCCTCTCAAGGAGCAGTGCATACACTCTTTGGGAGACCCAGATCACTGAACAGTCACTCCAGTCCCTGGCTCCACCATCTGTTCACGCTCCTCCTGTACTCACTCTGGACCAAAGGAAATAATCTACTCCTCTGTATCTAGAGACTCTCACGGGGCATCACTCTTATTCTTGACTACCAAAGCATTTAGCCCCAAAGCTGTGCCGGACTGGGCAGTGGGGTGCTCCACTGGGCTTGGTGAGCTTGCTTGCATCCCTTACTGGTTCTTTTCAATGCCATCCTTCAGTGGCCCTCACTTCCGACCTGAAGTCTCTATTGAGGCAGGAAATAAATCACTCTCTGGATTGGAAGCAACTTTAGCGGTCATTAAATCCAACCCTTTACCTTATATCGATCCTCGTTCCCAGCACTGCCAATCAGCAGTCCCTCAGCCTCAATAATGCCTATGGCAAGGCACAGGGTATTCTAAACTCCAGGGACAACTCCTTCCAATCAGCTGAGTGCCACCACTTTGAACTCCCCACCCACCAGCTGGTGCTTGTCCTGCCCTCTTGCCTCACACAGAGAAAACCCCATTCCTCTTCTCTGTGATTGTCTTCCAAGTGTTTGGTGACAGCAATCCCACTGCCCTTGAGTCATCCACTTCGCTTTTCTGCCTAAACAGTCTGAGTCCTTTCACACACTCCTCATCACTCATGGTTTCTGCGACATATAAGGTTCATCACCTCTGGTCAGCATCCATCTCTTGCTGCCTCCTGCTTTAGAGATGTGCTTGAGCCACTGCCAACATCAAAGGCAGGAGCTGCATCCCTGGGGCTAGGAGCCAGGCTGATGCACACTCAGGAAGACTGGCAGGGAAGATGGGGTGGGGCAAGCTGGGCAAAGGACGCTTTCAGAGAGAGCAGACTTGGGAAGTGTTGGGAACACGGGCGCTGGTAACCGTGTGAGCTGGAACGTAAGCAGCTCAGTGTACACAGCAGCTGGCAATGTAGGGATGGCTCAGCTCCTTGGGAAGGGCTGTCTTGGGGCAACAAAAGAACAAAATCCAAAGAGGAATAAATCAATAATACCTAAAGTAGTGAATCCCAGTTAGAGTGATTCTCATTTGAGTTGTGAAAAACTTCCCTTGTTAAGTGTTGTTAAGTCTGCAAGTTGAAGACACAGGTCCAGAAAGTCCAAGGTTTAAAAGATTTGAAGCACAGGTATTTCTTTCTTTCAGACCCAGCTTGAGTTTCCTTCTTGAGCTTTTTCTCCATGTTACCAACCAGATGGAGAAGCAGAAAATAGTGGGTTCACAGGTCAGGTTTCCTAGCAGAAATAGAGACGATGTTTCTTATACGGGTGATTCATTGAGGAACTGCTCTCAGGAAAAGTCCCAGAGGCACGGAAGGAATCAGGATCACCAGGGAGGAAAGGTAAGCAGAGGTGTGGTTTCAGGAGAAGTCCAGCTTAGCCTGACTCTACAGGAAGCTCTGGAGTGTGACTGCACTACTCTGTTTCATCCTGAGGCAGGATGCTCAGCATTTTTGTGCTCCCCTCAGTCACCAGCCACTGGCTGCCCCCAGGTGGTGGGGAGGTGGTAACTTCTGACTTCGTGCCAGGAGAGCCAGCACCAGTCAACGAAGGGCAAGTCCTCTTTGAAGGGGGCTGATGTGAGCTGTGAGATATTCTACCTACAGCAGAAGTAAAGGGGATCTGCACAGGGCAACAGCATCTTCCACAGATGTCCATGCTAATCCATACATGTAAGACCCAGAATGGGCCTGCCTCTCACCCCCTGCACACCCCATTGGATTCATGAGCTCCAGCCATAGCTGGGTTCTGAGAGTACATTTTGGTGCCTTCCATATCTATTCCAGACACTCAGCACATCTAAGTGGTGCTGCTTCCACTTTATAAATCTGGGAATAAAATCAAATAAACAATGTGGATAAATGTATCTGGTTAAAATAGAAAATCAGCTTGCTCCTCCCAGCCCCCAAATAAGTTTCATTCCAAAGAACAAATGTGGGCTCAGAAAACAAATTTTAGTGACATTCTATTGTAATAAAGTTGTAAAGGTTGGCAAGTCCTTGGAAACCACCTAGATCAGCTTGCTTATTTTACACATGAGGAAACTGAGGCCTGTGGAGGCTAATTATCTTGCCTAAGGTTGTACAAATCAATCAACAGAGGTCAATAAATGCAGGCAAATATACTCCTTCTCTGTTACATGCTTAATTTATTCTCAGTGTAAATTTCAATGTCCATGAGTTAATCAATAGAGAATGTAACTAAAACATAAGAAAAATAAGTACTGGCCATGAAAAGATGTTTCAGCATCCAAGGTATGATACTTTGGGATATGTGGTCCAAAAATAAAGCTCAACTTGGTAAACATGCTTCTACCAGAAGCTTCAGATTTACCAAATAATGAAGGCACATGCATCTGCATGTCTCAGCTACCTTCTTATCCAGTAGCCACTAAGCCCAATCTGTATGGATTAGTTTGAAGTCAAATGCATGGGGGAGGCCAGAGATGTAGCTCAAAGGTGCCGTGCCTGCCTGGCAAGCGCAAGATCTTGAGTTCGATCCCTGGTACCCCCCAAAAAAAATTCATGGGAGAAATGTGATGTATGGGATTTCAAACCTGTAGGAGTGACACACGCCGTTTGTTTCAGGTTATATAAGTCATGGGTCAAGTGACCTGGCTAGTCGGGTTTCATATTTCAATGTGGCTCCATCAAACATCAACGGTCAAGAAAGAGAAAGCTCTCAACAAACTTGCAGGTGTCTCCAGACTCAAGTGGTATTTTTTTCAGTCTGACAGGAGGAACCGGATGCTTGGTACTTTGAAACATGAACTATGCTAAGAAGCACCACCTGTAACGGCAAATGTAATGCTAAATTCTATCAATTTAGGCTTTGAGGGGTTACACTTAGAGAGGGAATCACATTTCAGTGTTTCCTATAGAAATCAGTAATAAACTAAGTTAACTTTATAGAAAATGTTCTAGAATTCAACTCTTCATTAAGGAAAGGACTTTCTATAGGGAAAAAAAGCGTGAGAGAACCACTACATACAGAGGGAAAAAGCAGAGTTCCCAAGTTCTAAGCTCCCAGGTAACCCTCTTTCATCAGTAGTTCTGGAGGTCTGAGAACTCCCAAGAAAAGAGGAAGGGGCATATGGATTCATCCAATAAGCAACTGGGCATTAACTCTGAACCTATCCAGTAGCTTTAGAGCCTTCTATGTAGGTGGCATTGTTATCAGATCAGGGTTCCTATTCAAGTTCTTGGTGTCCTGAATGAATAACTGAGCGGGACACTTAAAAAGCAGCAAGATCAAAGATTTATTGAAAGCAAAAGCAGGCTCCTCTGTATGGGCATGGACCAGTGGGCTCCAGATCTGATGATGCTTGGTGTTAACTGTTCATTAGGGTTTAGAGGTGGGATTGAAGGTTTAGTCTGAAATTTTACTCTTGCCAACAAGCAGCTTGACTCTTCCCTTCAACTGATGGTGGAGTTTTTGTTTGTTTATTTGTTTTGTTTTGTTTTCTTACATTTTTATGGTATTTGGAGGACCTTCTATGGCTCCCAAAGGCCACAAAATGAGGAGGAAGGGTAATGACATTGTGGTTAGGGCCAGGATCGGCCAAGAATTACTGAAGACCAATGGGTGTATGCCGAGAGAGTCATTATTTATGAGCTGGGTTAGCTCATTACTTTTGTATGGAGACCAAGATAATCCTGGATATGGGTCACAGTTTAACTCAGGCATAGTCCAGAAAGTGGGCTTCCAGGCAGGCCCTTCCCTCTCTCTCTGGCTTCTTCTAGCTACCTCCTGCCTCAGTATGAGTCATCAGAAATGTCAGTTTTTACAATCATTGCCTAACCTTAAATTTGTCCATGAAAGCATTAGTTTCAGAGAGCACATAACCTAAGGTTCTACAGACAATAAGATCCCAACCAGAAACTGGCGCCATAAGAGCTTTTTTCCCAGTGTGACAAAGGTTCCTTCTCTAAGGGAATATCAAAAGCTCACAAGACTACAGAGCATCCTAGGAATATGAGAAGCCATCAAATCTGCATTAATTGCAACCTTGAGACTTCCCAAGTCAGGGAGAGTCAGGGTCCACATCTGTGTGCTGAGGCTTGCAGTGTGCATGGTCACACAAGGAGAATCAGGGTTGACTGAGAGTTGAGATTCATGGAGTAACAGAGCTGGCCTCCAACCAGGATGTCTGATTTGGGGCGAGGGGACAATCTCCAGTGCATCTTCATAAACATACAAAAAATGATGTGATTGAGATGACCTCAAATAGAAGCATAGTTGTATCATTAATAAAGTATCATCAAAGGAGAGTAATTGGTGCTCATCTGTGACTCTAAAATCCAGTGATTTCCTAAGAACGAAGAGTCCACCCAGTGAACCCCAGAAGAAGATAAAATTGACAGTGACTAGGAGTGTACTATTTAGTAAATGTGGCACCAGATACACAGGTATAATCCCAGCCCCACTAGCATACATTATGTGGCTAAATGGAGAAACTCCCCAAATGGCAAGATAATACATGTAAATATATGAGATCATGGTCAATTTTTCTTCCTTCTTTATTATTTCTTATGCTTCCAAAATTTTCTTCAATGAGCATGGGTTGCTTCTATGATCAGAAAGTTCATTATCAAAAGAATGACAGGAATAGGACAAACTATCCCAATGCAGGTGAAATCCTAGGTAACTTTGTTGAAAAGGAAGGCATACAATAGGTATTCACTTTATATCAACCAGTCACCTTACTTTAAAAAAAACTTCAAGCCCACTTAACAGATACTGTAAAGACACATTTTGAGAGCCACGAAATACACAGTTCTAAGTCTTCAGAACACAAAGATAAGTGAAGACATACCATCTTTCAAGGTAGAGAGAGATAAAAATGCAGTATGCAAAAATAAGCAGTGGTTAACGATGAGATATAATTCACACCCGTTAGAACTGCTATCATCCAAGAACAAAAGATAACAAATGTTGGCAAGGATGTATAGAAAAGGGAACCCTTTGCACATTGTTGGTAAGAATGTAAATGAGTGCAGAAATTATGAAAAATTGGATGGTGATCTCTCAAGGAATTGAAAATAGAACTACCATATGATCTCACAATCCCACTATTGGTAATACATCCAAAGGAAGTGAAATCAGTATATAGGAAAGACATCTGTACTCCCATACCCACTGAAGCATTATTCACAGTAACCATCATATTAAGTGTGTATTAACAGAAAAATGGATAAATAAAATGTGATATATATCAGACAGAGATAGAAATGTATATAGAAAAATAAGAAATCTTGTCTTTTATGTCATCATCGATGAACTTGTTAGTTCTCCTAAGTGAAATAAGCCAGGTCCAGAAGGACAAATGTCGTATGATATCAGCTGTATGTGAAATTATTTTAAAAATAGAGTAAAATAAAATTCAAAGAACCAGAGAATAAGATGATGATCACCAGAGGCTAAGTGTGGGGGGTGGGGAGGTGATTTGAAGGACTTGCTGATCACAAGATACAAAATTTCAAAAGAAATAACTTCAAAAGAGCTATTGTACACCATGGTGATTACACTTAGTAACAGTATTGTATATTTGAAAGTTGCTAAGAGAATATATTTTATGTGTTCTCAGCATACACACACATGCACACACACACACACACACGCATGCACACACACATACTATATGTGCATGCAAGCTTCATTTTGCCATTGTACAACATACATATACCAAATAGCATGCTGCCCACCGTCATATATACCATTTTTACTTATGAATTTAATAACAAATTTAACATTTTTAAGACTCAAGAATTAATTTTACTGATCTCTAAGGTCCATTTTAGCTCAAACGCTACATAATTCTCACAGAATGCAAACCATAATGCCTGTTCTGACAGAAGAATAAACCAAATGCTGTTTAGCAGACAGAAGAGGAAGAGATTAATTTAGCTTATGGTCATAGGGAGGGGACAGACACTGGTTTCCTGGAGAAGGCTACAGTTGTCTTAGGCAACAGTTATCATGAAGGATAAGTAGCACCAAGATACATAGACACGGAGATAGGGACAAAAGGCAAAGAGACAAAGTAAGCAAGACCCATGAGCTAGGATCCTGGGCCACTTCAGGGAACAAAAAGTGTTATCGAATCAACAAGCCCTTGCTGCGTATTTGCTCTGCATGGGATCTGTACTGGGCCCAATGTATGCGGGATCCATGTGGAAAGAGACCAGCCGCCACCAGGAGGGGAGTGGAGGTGGGCTGCGACTCTGGAACGGCTCGGGTTTAGCCTGTGCCGACCACCACTGCACAGCAGGTGCTCTGTTTAATCCCTCAGCAGTGGAAGGGCCACTCATGAACCAAGACAACTAGGGGTGAGAAAAGCCATATGTGCACTGCACAAGTTACCTGATCCCTGAACATGGAGGACACACCTCCTGGGGGTGATTTGGGTCATGTGAACTATAACATGGAAGCCAACACGATGGGGAGGGAGACGATGTTTAGGCAGCAGAATTGGTGCACAGGAAGGCAGTGAGCAAAGGGCAACTTTAACAAATTAGGAGAACCAAGAATCCCACATGCACACAGCAGTTGCTGGGGCTCTAAAACTATTGTTTTTTGGTTTTTGTATTTTTTTCTCATTAGTTTATTGGTCCATTCTAGGTATAAAATACAGTTACATTCATTATTGGGATCTTGTACCTTTACACGATAGATCTTGGTTCTCATTTTTTCCCCTTGTCCCTGCCCTCCCTTCACCCTTCCTCCCCTCCCCATTTACAAACACTTTATTTCCATTTTTTCATTTTCTCATATTTTTTCTTTTCCCTTATTACCTTTCTCCTACCCTTCCCACTTTCCCTACACCTTTAGCCCTTTTCTTCCTATTTCACATTCCAAAACTATTGTTAAAGTCAGAGGATAAAACAATTGGAGGAGCTCTGTCTGCACTAGGAGGCAGGAATTTAGCACCAAGCTCAGGCTCACCACACAGTTCTTGTGTGGTTCCTAAGCAGGGCAGGCACCGCCCACAACGATTCCAAGTCATTATTATTGCTCTTATTTTAGAAAAGGTAAAAACAATCTTAAGAAACTTGCCCAGGACTCCATAACAAACAGGTGTCAAAGTCTGGAATTCCAACCGAGATCTCTCCAAAAATTCCACATTCTTCACACCCATCTTACTCCCTGCGTAATAAGAAGTAATGAGGCTCCATGAGCTGCCGACCCATCCAATCTGGCTCAAGAATCTCAAAGACAAGAGCTCTCTAAATTTCACCTCCACTGTTTCTATGATGTTATGTGATGCAGGTCAACAGCATCTACACAGGACCACCAAGTAAGTCTCATATTGCACTTTTGTTTTGGTAAGGGAAGGAAGAAAGATCTTTCCCAAGAAATCTCATATTTACAGTACAAGCACACACAACTACAAAAATTAGATTAAAGGGGAAACAGGTGTCATTTGCATTCCTGGATTTGGGGGCAGTGAACCCCAATGCAAAGAGCAAAGAAACCATCTGAAGCAGGTACTGGTTGGTGGGGGGCATCTATCAGTAGCAGTCAGCTACTGCATCCAACTATGACCTCCCATCAGAGAGGGCCTCTTTCATGGAGCCTGGGCTGGAACCCAGTGCTCCAGAGAAAGAAGCGGCCACTTGATGATTTCACCCTTTTAGCGCTACTCGTCAAGTCTGCCTCCTGCAAACAGAGCCGGTAGGCAGGACAATAACCCTCCTACTAATACTGGTAATAACCACCTTGCCTCTGCACAGCTGGAGATATGCACAAAAGGGCTTTCACATGTTCTACCTCACATTTCATCCTCCCAATAACCCTCTGAATTAGAAAGTCACATCATCACTATCACATGTTAGATGAGCAAGCAGGGACCTAGAGAGGATGCAAGATAAAACCCATAGAAAAATAGAAAAAGGATGAAATTGATGTAACTAAACTTCAAACCTCTGTCTTCCTACTCTTAGTCTTGAACTCAGATCATGCGGCATCATCACCAGAGACACAACCTCCATCCAAATTTCCACCCCTTCCTTTCACGCCAGGTAACAGGTCATCTCCTCCAAGAACACATCCTGGAGTCAAAGTTTTCTGTGGCTTTCTTTCCCAGGAAAGAAAACATGCCTATTTGAAGTCAAGTTGTCCCAGGTGAGAGCTAACATGTACCTGCCTGTGTATAGAGCACACCTGTTTACATGGCAGGTGGCATTTTTCACCCGGCTTCCCAGGATCTTTTAGTCTCTGCGAAGAGACTGTCTTGCTCTGCTAGAATCATGGCTTATTCCCTAATTAAAGGGTATTACGCACTTCATTGCACACCAGCTAAGAACTTGGAATAAGGAAGCTTATGCTAAATCATTAGCCCTGGAGATGCCACTAGGTATGCTTACTGTATAGAAAAATACAAAAAAAAAAAAAAAAAGCCATCCACCTATGACACCCTCTCCCCGGCACTTAAGTTCTCTACTAAGGCAGTCAAAGACAGCACTTAGAGGAAGAAGACAGCATAGTATAGTGCACCCCAGGCAGAGCTTGTAAACAAGAGCGTGTCAAGAGGGACATGCAGAAGACAGAATGCCTGAGAGAGGGCTAGTGAGCTGGCTTCTCCAACTACTGCTCAAGTCCCCAGCTGTCTTCTGGCATGGGAGCCCAAGAATGAGCATGCATCCACCCAGGGCCGACAGGACACAAGGAGACCAAGGGTGAGCCAGAAGGATCACTCCTCACTGCAAGGTCGTAAACAAACGTGGCATGATGCTGTCGTGTAGAGGCTCAGCATGGCTACTCACTGCAACCAGCCTCCACGGTCTCCTCCAGCTTTTCTGGAGTGGATGCCTTGTCTGCCTTCCCTGAACACGTGGAAGAGCATCACTGAGGGTCACCCTTTTTTGAGCTCTGGAAAAGGTCATGCATAAAGGGCCAGTCCAAAGACAGGCACACAAACAGATCCATCTCGATCGTGGTGAGAATGGCAGATAAGGACATACAACTAACTAAGTAATAAATCTTATCCACAGGCAACTTCATTATTTGGGAGGCATCCTGGTAGGTCAAAAGCTCAGGTAAAGATATAAGTACCAATCGTTGGCATCTTGGGACCCTGGCAAATCACATGACAGCCAAAGTGAAAGAGAGAAGCCTGTGGTCAGAAATTCTCCCTTTTAAACAGAACCTGTACCCGAATGCACGGAGGAAGCCACAAGTTAGATGTGCAGTCATGAAGATGCCTAAGGGTTCAGTCCAACATTGCAGCATCTCAGTGCCATACTCTCTGTCATCTGTGTGTTCCATATGTGCACAGGCAGACAGAGGAACAGCTGAATGCATTTCTGAGATTCATGGTACTGTGGTGAAGCTAAGCGTTGCCAGGCAGTAGGAAGCATGGAGTAGAAATCAGTGACCGTTTCAGCCTCCAAGAATGAGGCATTTTCTCCATCACTCCCCAGGGCAGCTAAGACATCATTTGTGCATGACATGTTTTAGGGTCCTGTTTGCTCCATTTAGAGGAGCTGGTCCCTTCTTCCAGCTCAGGCTGGCTTCCTCTTCAGCAGATGCTACTGCTGGTTTTGCTGTGCTCTTGCTCAGAATGCTTAAAAGGGAAAAAATACAAAAGGGCTCCCCCAGGAAACAGAGCTCCAGCACATGGGCTGTGAAAAGCAGTGCCCCCAGAACTCTGGGCTTTTCCTAAATCAGAGACAGCCCACAGTCAGTGCAGAGGCTGCAGGCAGAGACTAGTTGTGGCATTAAAAGAACCTTAAAGCAAGAGGCAGGAGAACCAGAGAGGGGCTGGAAAAAGAAGGTAGAGGATGCCTGAAAGAGAGAGGGCCACAGGTAAGTGCTGACGACACAGCTCAGTCCCTTGGCACTGCGGTACCTGCACCCCCAACTTGCGATTACATTTCAGTTCAAGGCATTGGGACTCAAACACCCTCCTTCTTCCCCAAACCAGCTCTGTGGGAAGCAGCTACACTGGATTTCCGGAAGGTCCCACAGCCCATAATGCCCCAGACTTGACTGGCGGTGTGGAGGAGTCAGCAGCTGCCGTCGGACCTGTTATGCCAAGTTATGCCTAGTAGTCCACTAATTGGACCAAGAACACTGGCAACAACAGCTGGCCTCCCGTCCTGCTCTCTCAGCCCCCTCCCGCAGTTCCATTCTCACTGTAAGCCACCTCCCCTTCTGTGTTTCCTCTTTTACTCAGCTCCCCACTTCCCTTCAGGCTTTCCAATCCCACAGCTGCTTACCCCCTCTCCAGCCCCTCCCTCCGCACTCACATTGTAAAACAATTGTACACAGGGAAAACGAGCCTTGAGGTTCAAGCTAAAGCTCCTAGGCAAGCCAGCTGCCAGGACCCGGTCTCCCTCACAGGCATCTCACTGCCCACCTGCACATGTGCCTCCACCCAGGCCCTGCTCTCTGCCCAACCACTCTGGACAGCTCCTTGCTTCAACCTTCCACTGGACCAGGTGGGATCCCAGCCTCTCCTTGTCCCCACAAAGAGCTCAGGATCCACACCAGAACAGGCAGCAGAGAGCCTTCAACACCTCTGCAGCTTTGGCTGCTCCAGCAAGCTCCCCAAGCCACAGGAGCCATCCAGGCTGTGGGGGCCTCACTCCCCCTTCTCTGACAGCTTTAGCTCCAGCCCAACCCACAGGATGCAGTGTCTGATGCCACTTCCGAGCAGAGAGGGAGAGGGAGAGGGAGAGAGAAAGAGAGAGAGAGAGAGAGAGGATGCCACCTCATCAATGATAAGCTGTTCCAATCACACAGCTCGGACACCAATGCCCTGGACAACGGACAACACAGGCCTCCTCCCTCCGACTGGAAGGAAGCCAACTCAGCACATCTGGCAGAGTGACCCCACCGCAAGCCCCTGTCACCATCCACATCCGAACAGACCACAGTGCTCCATTCGGGTAGGTAACCTTTGCTACAACTCTCACCAATTACCCTCTTGGCCTTCAGCTGCTCTGCTCTCTCTCCTGCTTCGTAACACAAGGAGACCCCCAAACAAGGAAGAGATCTCCGGCGCACCACTTCTGCAGAGGGCCAAGTGCAAGAGTGATCGGAAAACAAAGTACTCACTGTGGTGAAGTCTTGGTGGCCACACTCCTGCCCCTTGAACTTACAGTACAGCATCATATCCTTCAGGTCATGGCCCACGCGATGCAGGAACTCCAGCATGCTGAACTGCTTGGGTTTGTAGTGTTTGAAGTTGGCCTTCTGCCGCAGGGCTTCCAGCACTGTAGGGTCAGCTAGGTGCGGGTCGGGGATCTGCAGGTTGACGTCCAGCAGGGCCAGGAGCTCCCCAGCGTGGTACAGGTCATTGGTGGTGAGCCTGGAGAACCGGAAGCCGTTGAGGTTGCAAAGGGTCACAGCTGGGAAGACCAGGCTCTGGGCCACCACCTCGTCCACCTTGGTAACGTGCTGATAGGAAAAGTAGTAGGACACTCTCTCGGAGCTCTCCACCAGCAGCAGGCCCAGAGAGCCCACGAAGGCCACAGCCCAGAGCACACGCCGGATGGTCAGCGGCCCATACACGAAGATGTGGCGGATGCCATGGAGAGTGGAGGAGTTGGCGAAGATCTGAATGCTAGATGGTTGCAGGCTGCCCTCGCTGGGACTCTCCTTGAGGTCCATCGGGACCCTGTGCAGTTCCGCAACTGGCTTCAGGTTGATCAAATTTCAGGGAAGAGTTCCCAGTCCCGGACTCTGATTATACCTTGCTGTTCAAGGCAGAGAACGCCAGGCAAGCATCAGGCCAGACGAGTTTATCCTGAGAGCCCAGCCGCACACTGGCAGGGGTGAGTGTTTATATAAAACCCATTCAAACTCTAGCTCCTGATTTTTTCCAGGCGATAAGGAGGGCTGGTTTTATTTAGGGAGACACCAAGGTGATGTGGAAGGGATGTGGGTGGGAAGGGAGCGCTTAGCCAATGGAAATAAAGTCCTCCCCCCTACACACGCCACTAGAGACAAGATTAAAAGCGAGAGCGAGGGAGAAATGCTTAAAACAAGTCGCTGAGCAGCTCGGAGCCTGTTAACCAGCGCATAAGCCCCGTGTTAACCATCCAGGGGATGTCAGGGCAGCCGCGCCGCCGAGGCACT
>NW_022900925.1:21783558-21791589 GCF_012274545.1 Fukomys damarensis
CCCGAGAGGCTGGGGACCGATGGATGCGGGAGACTCGGACCCGGCCTCCAGCCTCTCCGCCTCCCGGAGGAGTAAGAGACCTGGCGGCGTACAGCGAGGCGCCTGGCTCAGGCCGCTTGGCCTCCCGCTGGCTGTGACCAGGGAAGGGGAAGGACAGGGACGGGAGGGGGAGACAGCGCTGGTGGGGGCTGGGGACCCAGAGAAAGTTTCTTTTTAGCCTTTTCCCGAGGGAGCTGCAGGGGGCAGAGGGGCGTTCTCCAGAAGGTGGGCAACAAGCCGAGGACCTGCCGTCCTACCCCCGCGGATGGCAGGAAGGCAGGTGCTCAGCGACCCTGAGCCAGGTGTGGGGGTGGGAGCAGCGTTCCTTTGCACCAATGTGAGCTCCCAGTCAGACCCAGCCTGGGGGCTCCAGAAGAGAGAGATGCTGAAAATAAGGACAGAAGACAGCCATCTAAAACCACAGCCTCTGCTGCCTGCCGGAGGGGGGACATTCCAGGGACATAGTGAGAAGCTCTCTTGAGGCAGCAAAGCCAGAGTGGCCCTAGGAAGAAAGAGCAACAAGTAGCCCCCATCCCTACATGGCTGTCAAGAGAGTCTGTGTTTGACAAAGACAGACAGCTGGGGCTCCAGGTAGAGCTGGCTGTATTCCTGCATCCTACTCTACAGAAAGGTGTGTGTGTGTGTGTGTGTGTGTGAGTGTGTGTGTGTGTGTGTTCTGTCCCAGGGTCTGACAGATGGAAGCCCAGCTGGAGCTATAGGTGGGAGCAAAGAATGGGCTTTCAGCTGCCTACCTATCTCCTTTTTCCTGAAAACCCCATGGAAGTCAGCTCCTGGTAGCAGGTGGGTATGGCCTGCCTGCTTGCCCCACACCAGGGATCAAATGGCTGGAATCTCCTGAATCAATGATGCTGAATCCTCAGAGGAGAGGAGCAGAAAATGTGAGTGGCCAACCCAAGCTACACTGCCATGCTGGGACAAAGCTTCATGAAGGGAGGTCCCCTGGTGGACCAACCAGGGGTCTCCAGGGCCTGCCAAGCTTAAGTGACAACTTGGTTGGAAGGCAGTGGAGAAGGCAGTTTAGATCATGTTCATGTCCCTCTGGGTTTATATTCTGAAACATTTTTCTATCCTCCTTGGCCATCTACTAAACAAGATCCAATGAGACAGGCATCCGGATGCACTCTAAGGCAACATGTGCCATGACATTGGTGGTTTATTGATCCTGGGAGTGCAATAATAAAAACATTATCAGTGGGCACAAAAGACAAAGATTGATTGACCTCAGGTGTCTGCTAACCTAGAGGTCCAAGACCTCTCCTCCAGGGATGCTTCAAGGGGACACAGGCTTTCAAAGCAGAAACACCAAAATTAAGTGAGACTGTATCATGTGTCAGGACTTAGGTGAGGGTGTCTTATCATCTCACTCGTCCCAGGAAACTCTCTTGACAGGTGTGCCCTCTTGTTTTACTCCTATTGTACCAAAAGGGAAGCTGAGGCTCACAAAGGTACTACATCCGGGTTATACAATCAAAACTGCCAGAATGGAGATTTGAACCCTGGCATGATTGCCTCTAAAAATCAGATTTCAAAAAGCAAATCCAAAATCCCTTCCCAAATTTAAGAAGAAGCAAATGTATGTGCTCTCACTACTCACGTTACACACACACACACACACACACACACACGTTTTTCACATGCATGAAGCAGCCCTACGCTTTCTGTCCTTCCAGTCACGCCCTTGTTGCCTACTTGTTTTCACAGCTCAAAACACCCTCATACAGGAAGACTACCCTGATTAATCTCACCAACCTTTGGCTCACCCGCCTACTTAGTGCGTTGACCTTTAACTCTGTACCAGGCACTACCCTGGGTTTGCAGAGACAAAGATGAATGAAACACATGCCCCACCTCTGGCAACTCAAGGTTCAATGGGGCGGAGACAGAGAGAGGCAAGCACACAAGTCCCTGTGTAGCAACATGGTCAGCAAGAGAAGCAGTGTAGCTCATAGGCCCGTGATATTCCCAGGCCCCTCTAGGTCCTTCCAACTCCAGCCTTTGCTCGTGCTGCATTCCACCCGCTCCCATCTGCTCAGACCTGCCCTCCACAAACACAAGCAACCGCTTCTCAAAATCACATTCTCAGTTCTCACACCATACGTGCTTCTCCCGCGTGCAGAGATGAATCTCAGAACGGTGCTTCTCCTCTGTGTAAGCTCATTTCCTGCTCCTTCACCTCCCTGGCACGTGGTTTTAAGGAATACAAGCAATATGGCAGCGTAATGGGACAGAGTGACCTGCACCGGAATTTATATGTCCGGTCTTCTCTGCCTCTTTTTTCTCTGTGACCTTGGAGGAAGTTAGAAAACTTCTGTGAATTTCCATGTTCCCAACCTCCAGTTTGGTGGGGCTTCTAATGCTTCCCTCCTAGAGCTGCGGTGCAAAGGAAATGAGATAAAGATTATAAATTATCTGGTACAATTTAGACACTTAGCAATTAACACTTTCTCTTGATGACTACTCAGAGAATGTTCTTTGTTGATTCTGGTGTTCTTTTCCAGGTGATTGGGGAACCATTTAAAACTCTGGAAGGTGTTATTTGCACCAAGCACACTGCATGCCTGAAAGAAAGTGTCGTCATTTCCTAGGACCAGTGAGAAATGCAGTCTTCTGTCTCTGCTTCATCTTGTCCATGGCAGTAAGGTCTTTCCAAACTTCTGCACTAAAGCTCTCCTGAGTGGGAGACACTTAGGGTGGATTGAGGTAGAGGAGAAGAGTGCCAGTTGTGGTTTGCAATAATGGGAACCAGCTCTGTACTTGATATTTAATTAAATCCATTAAATGTCGAGATCACCACCACACCCATTTTACAGATGGTAAAGCTGAGGACCGTTGGAGAGCTACCTTGCCTAAGATCCCACAGCAAAAAAAGTGTAGGCCTGATAGCCCCAGGAATAGACGAGTCCCAGAGATACAGTTCACAAGCCCAATGCAAACACTTCAACAAGATCTCAATGCTGCTGACAATCATCAAGGGTTCAGCTTCAAACACAAAGCATTTGAGTTGTGGAATATTCTTCAAGAAATAATGCAACCCCCATTATCCAGCATGCATGCACAGCAATTCAACCTGATGGCTAATAAAATGTTTCTCCGCAGCTCTCTGAAGGGCCCTCTTTAATTGATAAGACTCCTTTGCAATTAGTGCTATGGTTTCCACACAAACATCAGCTATTGCACGATCCTTAAAAACGCTTTTGCGCTGTTCAGATGGTTGGTTACACATTCCCTGCTTCAACCAGATTCCCAGGACCTAGTTGCTTAGCTCTGGGGCCGGGGGGGTGGGGTGGGTTGGGGGTGTAGAGGGCACAAGGGATTAGGTTCAGAGTGGGCCTGTTTGGCCCAGATTTTTAGGCACTGCCCTAATTGCGTATAATTATGGTCTTTTTTGTGAAGTGTATGACTAAACACAACAGAACTTTCCAGATAAATTCATTTGCAAATTAGTCAGTTTAACCCCCTATTAGCCCATGTGCCCAGATTTTGGCCGTGGCACATTTGCTCGCTTACGAATAAATGAACATGTGGATGCTTTCTCCCCGTGACACTCAAGCTGCTGCTCTGAGATCTGAAGAGGGGGACCCTTCTCCCAACCCTGGGGATCCTGGCCCTGCCCAGAGCCCAACTTCTGGGGAAGGTCAAGAGCAGGCTGCAGTCTTCGTGAAGAGTGACAGGCAGCAGAGTTAGGAAGCTGAGCGCCAGGATCAGCTACAATGCTAATTTGCTACTTACTGTGTGCTAGATACCGGCCTTGCCACCAACACCTCCTAGTTAGGGGCAGGGGGAGGGACAGACATTCTTTTCAACCTACAGATGGCGTTGTTATTTCAAACTCGGAATGGAATATACAACTTTTCCTCTTGGCTTGGCATGGCCATAAAGAAGGGTGAAGGATCAACTATTTATTATGGAACCAAAGTGTTTCCCTGCTGTTGCTCGGTTTATAAATAAAACACCCCTTACAATTATTCCTATGTAGTTTCTTCATGGAACACTTGGCAAATGCAGACACTGAATAGGTACTTTATTGAGATTTTATCAACAGTTGTTTTTATTTTTTTATTTTTTCCAGGCAAAACATACAGAAGCCAATCCACAGTGAGCGGACCCTTGGGTCTCAGCTGCCAATTGACCTGGATTTTAGAGTGGACTTAATTTGCTGTGTGGCCTTTGGAAAACCATGTAGCATCTCTGAGCTACTATTTTGTTTGTTTTTCGTTTGTGCCAAATCATTCCTGAGGCCTCCTCCTGCCGCTGCGGGTGCTGCAATTTGACACAGGCATTGACCAAATCATAAATGCCCAGTTAATGGGATAAAAATGAGTTTGAATCTGGGATCCTGGTCATTAACCCCATGTCACCATCTGCTAGAACAGTATGAGGGCAGGGCCAGGTGGACTGAGAATTACCCAGCAGTTGTTAAACATGCAGATTACTGCCCCAGCCCCTCATTACCACCACTCTCCCCAGCTCAGACTCTCTAGGGATGGGCCTGGCAAAGCCGCCTTCCTAGTGACTTTGCTGGAGGGAAGGCGGTTGCAGAGCTCACCAAGACCAGACAGCTCCCACAGCTCTGTCTGTTCATCAGGGCTGCCGAGCTGGCTTATAGAGTTTTGAGGTACATTTCCCTCTACTTGGACAGAATCCTCTGCGGCTGGCTTCCTCTACCCGCACCTTCACCGCACTCGCTACTCCTTTGCTGCCTTCTTTCTTCTCAGTACTAATCATTTGTGGCACAGCATCTCTTTTCCTCCGGAAGTATCCGCTCTCCTACTGGAATATAAGCCTGTCCTCCTTCCCCGCCCAGGGGACAGAGAATCTGCCTAGCTGGTGAGAAGTTATGTTCCCAGCAAGAGCCGATGCACGAATTCATGAATAAATGAGCATGTGGATAAATTTGCTCCTCCCCGATGTTGAGGTTGCTTTCCTGAGAGGTGAGAATGAAGCCCCAGGGGCCTGCCCTGAACCCCATTCCTGAGGAATGTGAGGGTGTTCCTCAGCCTTGTCTGTCGTCGCTCCATTACCTGAGGAAGATAATCCCAGAGCCAGGGCCAGTTCAGGGATAACAAAGATTGATATAGCCCGAGAGAGTAGAAAAAGAAGAAAAAACTTTTGTTTCTGCAGTACTGGGGATTGAACCTTGGACCTTGGCAGGGAGATATATCCCCAATCTGACTCCTTTTTAAAAACTTTATTTTCAGACAGGACCTCGTGAAGTTAACCAGGCTGGGTTAGAAATTGGATCCTCTTGCCTCAGTCTCCCAGAGCTTTGTGATTATAGGCATGCACCACCGACTTTAAGGGCTGTTGGCTAAGTACCCACTACTTCCTAGTCTGTGTAAACATGAGTGGTGGGGGTGGGGGTGAAAGGTTAGGGTTAGCAGGAGCTGACTGCTTGCCTATCTGCCCCATTTTATCTTTAGCTCACCCTACACTGACTGGACAGCTAACACTTCACTTCAAGCTTCCCTCCACTCACATGAGCTGAGAGCATACTAAAGCCATGAAGAAATAGCTTAAACAGTAGATGTACAATAAATTCTTGCTGATGTGAAATGAGGAATTCAGTTCAGGACTCCAAAATGTTCTCTATTCTGAATCGATTGTTAGTAACCAAAAATTAGTTTGCTATGGGTCTTTACCATTTAGCATGGAATTAGCTTTTAGCCTGTATTTTGTTTAGTTTAATGGGACCCACTTACCCATAGGCTCTTAGTCATGCAAGGGTCCTCTCTTTGCCTGCTAGACAAAAGGGTGACTTCTGGACCACATAGGACCGCAGCCACTTTCATCCTGTCAGGACTTTAATTTGGTGCATCTGTTCGAAGACACAGAAGTCCTCACTTCCATAAACAAACAAGCCCAGTCAGTTTTCCAGGTGGGTAAAAGAAAGTCCACAGGTCAAAGAGACCCTGCCTTCTGATTTCATTACATGTCATTTCCCCTCCTCAAGGGTCTGAGAGCACGCGTGCGCGCGCACACACACACACACACACACACACACACACACACACACATCTTACCCCTTTGTTGTCCACCCTCTACTGTGTGTTTTCTTTTTCTAATTTATCTTCATTTTATATTTTTTATCTATATGTTTCCTTCTCCTCTAGTCTGCATCAGGCTTTTCTCCCCTGGGAAGGAACAGAAGAAAAAAATCATCACTGTTAGTTTTCTCTCTAACACTCAATCCCTGGAGCCAACTGCTTCACAAATAAGAGAAAATGCACAGAGCACCCTGAAGTTGACCATCAATGGGCGGCTCTCCACTTGGACTTAGATGTGCAGGTACCCTGCAGAACAGGAGAAAAGCAGGGGGAAAGAAGGCTGCCTCTGTCTGGCTCTGAATGGAGCTTCCTCTCCCTCTTGTGTTCTGCCAGTGTGTTGCAACTGCTGCTGAACTTGGGCATTGCAGCAGATCTTGGTAGCTCTACGTATCACACAGCCTCTTTTCCCCATCTGCTTTCTCTCACCCACCCACCCACCTTCTTCCATCAGCGCTTTCCCATAGCTTCCCTCTTCATTCTCCTCTCTGCTCAAGTGTACACAAGTCAGAGTACTGCTTGTATGGATCTGTTTGCATTTGATGACTCTTCTGGATCTTCTGTACAAATTGTCTATTTGCTTAAATTCAATGTGTTTATCCCCAAGCTCTTTCATAAAACAGAATGACACAAAAGTAATGACACAGGGATATGAAAATAGGATTGAGGGAAAGAAAGGAGAAATGCCTTGATGTTCTTTTTTTCTCTTATACCAGTGTGGCTTCTCTTTCAATTTCCAATTTCCTAGCACAGGTTTTGGCACGTACATGGAGGCATAGTATCTATCAAGCACCAATATAGTAGGAGGCAATGTATGGGGTGTATGGGGGGCTACAAAATGCAAGAAGCATGGTCCCTGCTTCTATAGGACTTTTCATTCCACAGGTGAAATACTCATTTATATCTTATATCTGAACCACACTAATGTAAAACTCTTGAGAAGCCATTATCCTGCCTGATTTCCATGCACAGAACTGGGGCTAGTGTTTCTGTGTTACTCAAGAAGACACCTAGCCTCAGAGAGTCTGAGCAGATATGTGGAGTCGGAGCTCAGTCCCTGTTTTCTTACCCTGAGTTTGACATTGCTAGGGAAAAGATGTGAGACAGAGCTACAGCTGGGAAGCTGCAGGCAGCCAAGGTGATATGGGGAGGCCCTTTTGTCTGTAATCTAAAGGGTCACAGTAAGATGAACCAGAGACCAGGTTTTTAAGGGCTGTGTTTGAAGGCATGAGGATGAGGTGGCCTCTCTTCCTTTGATCTTTGTATATACAAATATATACGCATCATGTGTGTTCTTTTTTCTATCTAATTACACATGCAATTTAGGATGCATAGGCTACTGATCTTTGCCTGGATACTCTGCTGAAATACTGTTGGAGGATACCAGCATGTAAGGACTTCACATCCTTGTCGTCAGAGATGACTGACTGGTCAAGACAGGGTATCTGTGCCCACTGCAGAGATTTGGGCTCTCTGGAGACATGAAATTGAAAATCCTACACTGTGTAGTTTGGATTTCCGTAGATAGGAGGGAATCAACATGTACTGGGGTCCAAATCACACTGAACCTTGTACAGTCATTCTACCAGTTTTACAAACAAGGGAACTGAAGCTCACAGATGTAAATCATCTGTGGTCCCACGGCTGGTATGAAGTGAACTGGTGAGAGTCCAGAGCGGTCAAAGTGCTACCTGAGTGCCTCATGGGGCTTGTCATGCTGAAGTTAAGGGTATAAGGGCTGGTGTCAGAGGAATATGAGATCAAATTCTGGAGCCAACACACTCCAGCTCTGTTACTTGAAGCAGGCTATTTAACTTGCTTACATCTTTTTTTGTTCATCTATGAAATGGGGATCATAAAAGTACTCATCTCAAAGGGCTGATGGTAGAAAATGTATAATGCACTAACCCTAAGTATTATTATTATTATT
>NW_022900925.1:21792067-21795538 GCF_012274545.1 Fukomys damarensis
ATTATTATTATTATTATTATTATTATTATTATTATTATTATTAATTATTATTTCCATACTGGGAATCGAATTCAGGCCCTTGCACTTGCAAGACAGGTGGTGAAACCACTAAGCTAAATCCCCAGCCCTCAGCTGTTATTATTTATACCATCACTGTAGTTGTTACTGTTGTCAAAAGGAGACCTGGGTGCTAAGGAGCTTATGAAATTGTACCTTTTGAACTTCATTCAGTTCTTACTCCATCCACACAGGAAACTGGGGCGTATACAGTCATGAATCAGGTGTAAATGTGAGAGCAGACAATGCTGGAAGTTAAATACTCATAAGTCATTGTGTACCTGGTATATTCAGTCTGCTTACTAGAGAAATAGATTTAATGCACAATATACAAATATATAAAGATTTCTAAAATAAACTTACAATGGCCACCCACAGAGTTGGGTGTATAAGAGTGCAAAAGAGCTAGCTGTGCACAGGAGACCAGAAGGATCCACTCCAAGGCCCAGAGAGGCCAAAGGGTCTGTGATAAAAGGCTGAGGAATCTGCACTAGAAGCCAAGAAGCAATGTTCAAGGAGGAGGTGAAGCCTGACACTCCTCCAAAGCGCAGAAGTGATCCTTCCTTCTCTGTTTCCTTTTTACTCCAGTCGGGGCAACAAGCCTATTGGTTGGTGTCACTCACTTCCAGGTTGGGTCTTCCGTCTTGTAAATCGTTTCAGCCACACTCAGAACTATGCTGTTCCAATTTAATTGGTTGTTTCTTACTCAAGTTGACACAATCAGTTAACTGTCACACCTGGTTTCCGGTGGCAAGGAAAGGAGTCTCAAAATTGGTTCTGAAATGGGTGGGGACACTTTGTTAAACAACTCTGAAGTAAGGACACCCTCTGCCAGCCTCTGAGAATGTACTCCTCCAGAAGACATGTTCCTCTAAGTGTTTGTCCAGCTTCTATCGGTCCTTAGCAGGACCTGTTTCCTCCTAGAACAAGCAGAGGGGTCAGATGCCCTCTGTGGACCTTCACAGATCTAAACCTCAGTTCTGTGCAGTTGCTCTTCCACATTCTGACCCAAAGAGCCAGCCAACTTCTCCAGGTGGGAGATTGGAAGCTCTTGCTTCTTCATTGTAAATGTGTTCTTCTGTACGGGTTAGAAGTGCGAGCTGTCTCCAGCTGGGTCCCGGTGTTCTCAGAGGATGGACTGCCCCACTCCAGCCATTCATTCAGTGTCTCCTCTGAGAGCCCCACCCTCTACCCTGAACAATGGACTCCTGCTTTTATATATCTTTCCAATCTTCTAATCAAACTGCAAAACAAAATTGCCATTTACCACTAAGGCAGCAATTAATCTGACTGGCCATAATAGGTACATCCTTTGCATAGCCATAGAACTAAACATCAGGGGAGATTCCAAGAGGAATCAGGCTAAGGTCTTTCACCCTAGGAGGTGGCAGGTGGGTGAGTAAGACTGATGTGTATACACTCAGCACAGTGGAACAGATCTGTGATAGAGCTGAGTGTGTACAGGAGATTAAAGTTCATATGTGTTGTACCTGCTAAAACATTTTTCACCCTCAGCACTGCTCACATTTTGGGCTGGATAATTCTATGCTGTGGCAAAACATTCTGTGCATTGTAGGGTACTGATCAGCATGTCTGGACTTTACTTACTAGACATCAGTAGTACCCTCTGCCTCTAATACGCCTACCAAAAATGTCTTCAGATATTGCCAAATAGCCCATACAGGGGAAAAAAAAAATCACCTTCATTTGGCAATTCTGATAAAGACCAGTGATGTTAGTACAATTTTGTTTCTGCTTTGCAGTTGCTCATTCTCTAATTTGAAGTGTAGCTGGGTTCAGTCAAATATCCAAGGCCACATTGGTGGGAGGGACTGGGCAGGGTCAGTCTGTCTCCAGTGCCCATGAGTTTGTTGCTCTTACTAATCACTGTCTCTGTGTGCACAGTACTGAGGACACACTAATCCTCAACAAATCCATACCAAGGGAGTCCATTGCTATCCACAGCTGCTCTCAATTTCAGCTCCCTTCAAGAGCCATGCAGCTTTCCTACAGGGTAAGCCATGTCCCCATTTGGCAAGCGAGCACACTGAGACCTGGATTGACAGGAGGGGGCTGTCCCAAGTCACACAGCAGAAAAGCCACCGGAGGCTGGGCGTGGTCCCACATCTTGTTACTCTTCTCTTCCCAAGACTCAGAGAATTGAGTAAACACTGATTAAGCTATGCAAGGCAGGAAGCGACTTAATAAAAAAAAAATGCAAATCCAGGATGATGGATATATTTAGGGGATGAGTTATTATGTGATGGTTAAAAATAGATCAAGGGCGAGCACATGAAATTGGATTGCCTGACTGTGCGAGAGACAGGGAGGGTGCACGGAGAACATGGAGCACCATTAATTAACTTTTCTGAGGAAACATTATGAGGCTACCACCAGAAACCAAAACACACATGGGCTTCACTGAAAGCAAACTATACCTGAAATCCTACGAGGACTTATAATCCATTGAGCTCAGCTTGAAGTTGTCAATTAAAACAATGCCATTGCTCAAACGCTTTGATGGGCAATTCTGATTCTCATATACACATAGAGTAGCCATTCATCCATTTCTGGGCTCTGTGGCCTGCATGCCCACTAATACTGAAATGTCCTACTCAGTCTTCTGTGCATATTTGATTTTTATGGAGGGGAGGATATGTTACATCCTATCCTATGCAGTTAATCTGCCCGTTTTCTAGACAAGTAAAATGAGGCTTCCAGAAGTGAAGTAATGTGCCCATCATCCCATTGCTGGTGTGGAGTGAGCTTTCGACGAAAAGTATCTTGTTGTGCTGCAGTTAAGAGTACAGGGGCTGGTGTCAGATGACTGTGGATTAAATCCTGGGCGCTATCACCCTGCAGCTCTGTTACTTGAAGTATGCTACTCAACTTGCCTTCTCCTCGATTTGCTCATCTGTGACATAGGGGCAGTAAGAGGACTCACCTCAGAGGGCTGATGGGAAATGAGAGAAGCTTAAATGTATAAAGCACTAAGAGTAGCCAATAAACACTGACTAATATAAGATGCCATTATTAATGCAATGATTACAATTCCTACGGACTCGCTGTGACTTTTGTTTTAACTCTGTGCCATTCACCCCATTGCCGTGGAATATAGGAAGAGCACGATCACTTCTCAGGTATAAAAAGGAAAACATAGGAAGAATGGAATTTAAATATGCCTGAGTGTCTTAGGGCCAAGGGAACAAAGAGACAGTCACATAACTAGTTCCTGGGGCCTCTTCCCAGAGCTGGGTGAGGAAACTATCCAGGCATTGACCCTTTATTAAGATCCATCCAACCACAGAAGGGCTGAGATCTCCTATACCCTCTGCTCGGGGGTAACACTACAGCACAAAAACCTGTACTTTGAACCTACATCCATTTTGGTTTGGTTTGGGTTTTTTTTTTTTT
>NW_022900925.1:21795675-21830075 GCF_012274545.1 Fukomys damarensis
TTGGTTTGGGTTTTTTTTTTTTTTGTTTTGATTTGGGTATGGGGGATCGAAGTTGGGTCCTTGCCCTTCCAAGGCAGGTGGCAGAACCACTGAGCTAAATCCTCCACATCCATTTGGCTTTAAACTTAATTCTCACTTTGCTTTCAGAAGAAACAGTTGTCCAGTGCACTTTGTGCTTTGTTTGTTTCCCAGTTATTGAATCTTGAAGGACATCATTATAGATCCTGTAATTCTCCTCTGATTGAGCAACTAGGAAAGGACATGATCGGTTCATGGTTTTGGTGGAATTTTGAGAATTAGAAACTGGTGGGTGGGTGTCTCTGGGACTCAGAAATTTGCATACATCACAACTTCTCCTAGGCTGTTATATGTGGTCAGGGAGGTGGAAAAGGTACTGAGAGGCCTCTTTGTCTGAATGAGAAATGGGAGAAACACAGAAAAGAATGATTGTCTTCACTGTCTCAGAGTAATATTTACAGTCCTTTCAGTATCCTGTACCTGACAGTGCAACTTCTTCATGCCAGTTTTCCACCACTAAAACCAGGATCCCCACCGGGGGCAGGGGGCTCAAGCAATATATTTTTTTAACTAATGAATGAGCTTGAAAACAAATGATAGTGCTTCCTGATTTTCCAAAAGGGCCCCCAAGTCTTAGTCTTCTCTGTACACAAAGATCCAACCAGGAGTAGAAGAAACTCTTTAAAAAGTAACAAAGTCCAGCCTAGCTTATAATGTTTGCATGGCTTTTTGTCAGATTTTTTTTCTCTTTCTCTAAACACAGGTGAATAGCCTGCTAATGGTAAGCTCTCTGAGGATAGGACACATGCCTTATTGGCTCTTATATCCTTAAACATTAGCAGATAGTTGATACATCAGACAGGCTAAAACCAAGGAAAGAAAAAAGACGGCCTAAACAAAACAGAGCTCCAGCACGTATTTCCCTTTTATTCAAATATATACTGGTTTATTTCCAGGTGCCAGGCCTTGTATTTAGCATGGCACATGGACCTCATCCTCCTGGGGCTCAGTGTAGCCAGTGTCCCTGCACAAATGAACATTCAACACTTGTGTATTTTCTGATATTCCAAGATGAAGCATAGGTCCTTTCAAATAAAAACCTAACAATTGCATTCTTTGTGTCTCTTGCCAACCAGGAACTGCTAACAATTATTTGGAGCCATTACAGCAAAGCCAATTTGCTTCTGGAGTTACAGTTGTACACCAGAAATTTGAGTTATACTCCAGAGAGATCATTAGTTCCTGCAGACACATTATTGAGGGCAGTAGTGTCATTGCCAGTCTAGGATGCCCTCAGTCAAGTGTGATAGCAGGAAATAGGGGTCAAAATAATTCACCTCATGTGATTCTGGCAGGACTCCTTGAAAAATTACCCACATGCACTTTTTGTTTCTTTCAGTTGAATAATCTGTATGCATTCACTTTATCAAAATATTTCTCTTTCCCTCTGTTCTTTTATCACCTTGCTATTTTTTTTCTGGCTCTTAGTATCTTTGGCTTATTCTTCCTTATCCTCTTCTCCCTTTCCACCCACCGTAGTGGTCACAATCCATGACACCTACAGACATTGCTGGGAATCGCTCTGCTAGGACTTCTAGTAGTGCCGGCATTGTCAAGAGAAAGACAAAATGTGTTACTTTGTGAAGACGTTCTTGATCTCTGCTCAGCTAAATCACTTTTGCTATCTTAGGATTCAGTTGACTACAGTAGTTATATCCAAAACATCCATTTTACCATGCAGTGCCAGAGGCAGCCTCCGATCTGGCCAAAATGACAAAGTAGGGTCAACATGAGTTTGGGAATCAGATCTGGCTTACAAATACTATTTCCATCCTTTGTTTCTGTAGATTGGCTCTTGAACGGCTTGTATGTAGAGTGAGAATGACAATGTTTACCAGGTCGGGAGGAATAACTTGGATCAGTGTGTGACCCTTCTATCAAAGCCTATGGTTGGATGCGTCTTCCTTCAATTCCCTCATCCGGCCACCCTTCCCTTCACTCAGTGAGCATGTACTGAGGTCCAGCTGCATGCAGTGTTGTGCACTCTGTGCAAGTTTTGTAGCTCACTGGAGCTGTTTCATTATTCGAGGATATAATAATAGCTCCATATTTTTGTTGTTATTAAAAAATAACTTTACACTTTTCTCCTAATAAGCATGAGTTTCGGATTCTTCATTTTTGCTTGAAAAAAATTTTAATTATTTCATATTAATCATACCTATTATTGCACTGCGCTTTGCTCCAATCTGACCTCCTTAATACTGTACCTTATCATGTACTCTGTCCTACTCCCCTTGGTTCCTTCCTCCTTCCTCATTAGTCCCCCTTCTACTTTCAGATCATCAATATATGTTTTTCTTGGATGACACATGTGAGAGAAAATATTTGATACTCTTTGGGGGTTGGCTTATTTCATTCAATATGATGATCTGCAGTTCTATTCATTTTCCTGCAAATGACATGATTTTATTCTTCTTTATAGCTGAACAAAATTTTGCTGTCTATATATACACCACGCTTTCCTTTTTATATCAGTTTGTTTCCCCTGTCCTCATTCTTACCCCATATCTAAAAATGCCAGGTCTTCATATTCAAGAGCATCTCTCCTTTTAAACAACAGTATCTTCTCCTTAGACCATGAATGCAATGCTCCCCCCTCCACCAGCGGTTCCCGTTGAAGAATGGCCTTATGCAGGTGCAGGGTCACTGGCCCACCATAGCCAGGACATCCTGATGCTGGCCAAGATCATTGCAGGGCCTAAGGTCAGATCCACCTCTTTCACAAGCACATGCTCTCAGAAGGTGTCACTTGGGTCAGTGCAGCATGTCGGGCAAACCAGGCTCTGAGACCTTGAAGACTTACTCACAGGCTGCGCTACAACCAAACCAGTCCACCTGGCTGCCCTGTCCCTCCATAGCCCTTGGTGAGTGCCACCCCCTACTCCCTGGCTCTTTCATCACATGTCTCTGGGGACATACCTGCCATTTTATCTCCTTGCTGTCTTTCATGTCTGTAGGATTCCTTCACAGATTGTTCCATGCATTTCTAGGCTGCTGTATAACAAGGAGAGAGATCAGTTCTGCCAAGTCCCCCAAAGCCCTCCAACATATACCAACCAAGTTCTGTCACCACCTTCTTGCAAATAAACGGTACCACACATGAAAGGAGGTCTGGTCTGTGATGCTACTAAAATGTCCTTCGCAGAAAGCCTACACATTTTTTTTCCTAAACAATCGCAGTTATGGATAACAACATGATCAGTCTTAGTTATTAAAAATACAATATAACGCCAGGGATTTAGCTCAATGGTTCTGCTGTCTGCCCTATAAGTGCAAGGGCCCAAGTTTGATCCCAAGGGCCTGAGTTTGATTCCGGTACAAAAAAACAAACAAACAAACAATATAAGTCGAACAAAACACTGCCCTTGGAAAGCTTACAAAATGGGGAAGAAGCAAAATAGAAGCTGTACTCCCTTTCAGATATGGTGGAATTGGCCTACTTGATTAACCAAATTTCTTCCCATCAGAAATGCTTAGAGGGAGACACAAAAAACCCTAGGTACTGCAGAACCATAAGAAGATGGCCAAGATAAAATACAAAGGGCACAGAGAAGCCAAAGATTCATCGAAGTACATTCACTGGCACCTCCAGCTCATACCTAGAGTCTTTCCTAGAGTCTTAGGGGGAGAGGCCAGGCTCCTGAGTTAGCTGGACTACATGTAGGCCACCTCCCGCTTCATCCCTCACACTGATTGCGAGCAAATGCTGAATCCAGAAAGTGTAGGGCCTCTTGCCAAGGGATGTTCCCCATGCTTTCTGGTGAGTTCCCTATGACAACGCAAAGCCTGAGGCCCTTCAGCCTTAAACCATGCTCTGTGCTGTGGCTGCCTTTCCAAGCAATGCAAGAGAGAGGCAGATATGGTATATAATACACCCCAGGAGGGAAAGGGTCAGGAGGGGCTGGAGGGCTTTGGATAAATAAAGTGGATGCGGTTGAGCGACTTTTGAAATATGAAGAAATTGCTTCCAGCAGTAGAGTTCTGGCTTGACTTGTAATTTAACCTTGAATATAGTTTTCAAAAATCATTAAGTCCTCAAAGCCTTCATCTTTAGCAGTGATTAGCCATGATGTAGTAAGCAGGAATTTAATGTCTTTATTTACAAGAAGGCATGTAATGCATGAAGAAGCTATTCATTCTGCACTCACTTAGTGAGTACTTTTTGATGGCTTGCTCAGTTACAGGCTCCACGCTGAGCACTAGGAGATGTAATAGTGAATACACACAGCCTCTGTCCCCCTGAGGAACTTGACATCTAGTAACAGGGGAGGATGAGGAGCCAGCATTTATGAAATATTGCTGCATGCCAGGTGTTATAATAGGAGTTTTTGCACATTTTAACTTTTACCCTCAGATATTGCTGGAATGGAAAAAGGGTTCTCTTAACAAGTAGGCATAAATGAGGCTACCTTTGTCACATCTAGAGATAAAGTCACTCAACTGAGATAGGACTTCCTATATGTCAGGCGCTGTTCTGAGGGCAGTGCATACGTCCACTCATTCAATGTCCAGGACAGCCCTAAGAAGGAGGGGCTCTGTTACCACCACTTTACTAATGAAGAAACTGAAGGTCAAAATCAGAGCCAGCGAGGAGACATTGATCCTAGCTTTCTTCTTGTTTGTTTTTAACACGGTTCCCATTTCCCAGGAAAGGAAGTGTGTATTTTTCCTGACTGTGGCACTAAGCCTGTCCTCTACCCTTGCCAGTGGCTTGGGAGAAGTTAAAGGAAGAAAAGGAAGGACACAGAGTAAGAGCAAGAGATCTAACAGGAGACAAGGCTACAGTAGGAAGATCCAGGATTTTCCTGATATGGATTGTTAGTCACATCATGCGTCTTTGTGTCTCAGGATTGGCATCGAGGGCCTTGAGGTCACAAAATGAATAATGATACTTATATTTGTGTATCTGCTTTCGGGGTAGGTCTGTCAAAATCCAAGGTAAGGATAAAACAGGAAGGTTTACACATCTCAGCCTCTGCACCCACCTACCCCGCATCTCCCCAAGCAACAGTTCAATGAAAGTCATGAAGCTTCCCAGTTACCATGGCAATGACAAGGATACATCTAATAGGAAACAAGAATGGAAGAAGCTGATTCTGCAGCTTCCCCAGGCAACTCCTGAGCAGGTTCCTCAATTACCCTTTGCATCCCGAGCCAAGGCTTTCATCGAGTGGGTGGAACAGCCTTGAGGCTTCCAATATCCTCAACCTGGCACACGGCTCAGCTCTGCCACAGGCCCACTGTACAGAGCAAGCCGGTCCCCCTCCCTCAGCTCCATCCTATTTGAGAGAAAGTAATTCCGAAACACCTGGTGAAATTGGAACAAGCCTAAGAAACTGGATTTATCTACTGGGTCCACAAAACTATTTGCTGTTTGCAGCAAACTCACATGGGCATCAATGGGCATGGCACGGAGAGAGTGTCTCTGCAACCCTAAGACTGCATGGTGGGAGCAGCACTCAGGTGAATCAGAGCAACCCTCTCCATGGGGGATGTTTTAATTAGTCAGGTGCACATTCCCGCTCTACCCAGATGTGCCAGCCTCTAAAGACTAGTTTCATAAAGGGGTAAAAGAATGTCTAGAAGGAACATGGGGGGAGCGGAATGGAGAACATGGGCTAGGGGAGAGTAGAAACAAGTGTGAGAAGGGAGCAAAGATTGTGTGGGCAAGCGGGAGAAATGGCTGGGGGAAAGTTCAGGATAACCGAGCAACCCACAGCCTGGCCAACCTTGGGTTTGCCAATTTTCTGGGTCCTTAAGCAACTTATTCTTTTTCTCAGACCTCAGATCTTGTCTCTGTAGAGATCTCTTCCATCTTCCACATTTACTGCTCTCGGGGACAGAGTAGCAAGGCACAGACAGCCAAAGAAGTATCCAGAAGGTGTCAGAAAAAAAGCCCACAGAGGCAGGAACTTGGGCTCTGAAAGACAAGCCCTACAGACACTCTATGACTCTCTATACTATTCTATGTGTAAATCCCAAACTCTTTGATCACACACTTGAACTGTTTGCCTGTCAGACTCTTAATTAAATGTGTAATTGGGGAGTCCAAGATGATGTAGACATGAGCAAATAGCCCCCAAACTTCATTTCTGTTGTTGCTTTTAACTTCCTCCCACAAACATTAAGTAGCCAAACCTGACTTCTTTGCTCTACAATTATTTCCTTTTCCACCTTGTTTCCTAATGCGAACATTAGATGGCCAAGCAGTTGAAGCCTTACTTGAGCCACCAAGTGGAAAGCAGCCATCATTCTGTACACCTAAGCAAAATATAAGCACGAATTTAAAATAAGCACCCTTGCAGACACCCAAGTAATACCTAGGTGAGATTCAACCTTGAATTTAATTTTACTCATTGAACTTGGAGTACAGCCTTGTCCCTTCATTTGTCTCTCATAATTGCCAGAAGCAGAGGATGCTGACTTCTCAGTATGATAAGAAACACACACCTGCCACTCTAAAGGTGATTGAAAACACACGTTCTTTTTGCTGCCATAGGATCTGCCTGAAGTGATCAAAGCCAAGACCAGGCTCCTGGGCTCCTTGTATCTCCTCTATAAGATAATTCTAGGCTCACCGAGAAATGACACCTGCTCTTGGTAGCTTGTCTCCAAGGCCCGTAGCTAACCAGGATAGGCTTCCTTTTTGTTTCATCTGTTCTCCGTGTTGCAGTTATAAAGATTCATTTGCACACATTTTCATTTATTATTTTCCTGAAGTCTTTAATCTGGAGTATGCCAAGATGGATATTTTCATTTTAGAAAGGAGGCCAGGGTAGGTCAAGGAGGTGGCATCGTGCCTGCCTCACAAGTGCAAGGTCCTGAGTTCAATCCCCAGTACAAAAAGGCAAAAAAAAAAAAAAAAGGAGGCCAGGGTAGAGAGAGAAAGGACTTGGCTTAAGGCCAAACAACAGATGTATCACAGATCCTCAAACCTGCACTGCCTAGCACGCTGCACCCAGGCTTTCAGGTTCTGACTGGTTAGGGGCAGAAAAGGGGGGTGGATAGAAATGGGAGCAAGTAGGCTGGAAATAAAAAGATATTAAAGAAGGAAATGTTGCTTACTCTATTCTGCAATCTCACCTTGGGTCTTCTTTCCTTTCTTGGCTGAGATCATGCATTATTTATTCTTCACAGACAGAATTTTGCAGTCATAATAAAGGTCAGAAGGGGAGGAGAGAGTTACCTAAATCTGAAGCTACATCCAGGCGCACTTAGAATGACATATTGAGTCTGGAGGAATCCATGTGGGAACAAAATAAAGGCATAAACTTCGATGTTTCTTCTCTCCCTCTTCGTTTCTCGTTTTCTCCCTTTCTTTTTTCCTACAAGAATAGAACACACAGGTAAGTCTGTGCCCGTTCCGAACCTGTTTCAGTCACTCCTACCCCTGACTATCCCCTGAGCCGACCTCAAGCGCTCTTTTCATGCATAAATCAGGAAACCTGGAATGAGCCTTGTTGTCGCTGTGATGCTTTCTGGTGTAAGCTTGTTCCTCCTTCACTTTGGAACTCCTTTTGATAGCTTCAAATTTTCTTTTAAAATCCTCGAACCTATTCTCTGTAATTAAAACAATACATATGTGCCCTGGAGCATTTGGAGGAAGTGACTGGGGATGTTAAGGCATAAAAGCAAACAGATGGGATGTTGTAATTCCAGAAAAAGATGGAACCCCCAGGCTGGTGCTTTGCCATCTCTGTGATCTACCGATGTGGGCAAATAAGAGGGACATTCCTGTTATTGGCTATGGACTTTGTGGTCCTCCCCAGGGGACAAACTCTGGCCTGATTTTCATTGTGGCTCCGCCCTCGTGAGCCATCAAGCTGGACTGACCCACATGGGAGCTGGGAGAACTGCTGCTTTTACAAACAATCCCCGAATAGATAGACGGCTCTTTTGTTTTTTTTCCCTAACACCTGAAGGAAACGAGCTTGGCTCCATAGAAGAGGCTCAGATATTTTTGTTCTACTCCCATTCTTAGGACTCTCGCCCAAAAATCAGCCAAAAGGGTAAAATATAGTTTTAATTGCTGAAGCAAAGAAATTGTCAAAGGGCTCCAAATAGCGAGTTGTTAATTATAGCCACCAAATACCATGTGAATGGTGATGAAGGAACGCAAGACTGACTCAAATCTCTGGTATGACGAGGACCTCCCAGAGGCAATGTGCTTGTCATGAAGTTAATTAACAGCCACGGATTCTGAGTTGGGTGTTGGTATCTGGGGTTATCCACAAACCACAGGAGAGACGGACCGTGTAGAGAACAAATTGGTGGGAAATTGAGAAGTGGAGGAGCCTCAAGAGCAATATGGCAACACATATTCCAGCTAACAGATAAATGGAAATAAGCATGAAAATAAAAATAAGTTCGTATACAACTTAAGGAGAATGAAATTGAGGGACATAACTAAATTTCAAGAAACAAGGAAGCCCACATTTTGAGACAAAAAGCAAACTTTACCATCTTCTTTGTGCCCAACACTGTGCTATGTTCTTTAAATATATCTATGTAAAATTTTGATCTCATCTTCAAAATATACAAGGTGGAGATTAGCATCTCCGTTTGTATATAATTAAATCGCCAGTAATTGAGGAAAGACCATTCTAACAGGGACAAAAATGCAATCATAGACATTTTTGCCTGGACTGTGCTCCTTCCATCACCTCACCTCATCATCATCACCCTCAGCAGCATCCTCACCTTCCTCACCTTCACCCCTGACGTGCATGGAGCTCTCAGATGGGCCATCGCTCTGAATGTGCAGGGTTTCATCTAATGTTCAGAACAAGTCTAGTTCGTCGTCAAGTGAACCGGTTGGTGCTCAGAATAAACTAAATCACATTCTCCATATCACACATCTGGTAAGCAGCAAAGCCCAGACCTGCCTGGTTCCTTACTTTTAATCCTTCTGATGTACAGTTCCTCGCTGTTTCCTGAGAGAGCCCGTGATTCCACCAACTGGCTAACAAATGATTTTTCCTCTCTCAGACTTGGCCTCCTCATGTATAAAATGAGCAGTTTGTACTAAATGATTTGAAATTCCTTTCTAATCTAATCTCACAAACTGATCTAATTTCAGAGCAGCAGCTTGGAAGGAATGTTCCTGGTTTGGCTTTGTATTTCTGAAATAACCTGTCTTCTCTCTTCCCAGGAGAGCAGCAGTACATATACAGACGGATAAGGAACAAAAGACCCTACAAATCCTGTAAAATGAAATCACGTGGCAAAAATGTGGTTATTCTGAAGAAGAAAATAAAACAGCATTTCGTTGTGCCTTTTCACACAGCTGCCAATCAAAGATAGCTCTGCCATACTTGCAGAATAGCTGCCCTATTTATCCCAAGGGTCTCATCATGACATCCCATAACCTATGTACAGGAGTCCAGGTTGCCCTCTCCTGACCCACACACCCATAAGTAATCACTAAGTTACATTAATTTCACCCCTGGAATAACTTACAATTCACATTCCCATTTCCAATGTTATCATCCAGGCTTGGGTTTTCTCTAACCGATATGTAACTTCCTAACTGCCTCTGCACATTGCATTACAGCCCACCTTCCTCAGTGCTATTAGAATATCTTAGTCCATGTTCTGCTGTTGTAACTGGATACCATAGTCAAGAGCAGTTTTTATGTCCCACAGTTCACAGGATAGCAAGTCCAAGAATATGGTGCCAGCATCTGCCAAGGGCTTCCATGCTGCGTCATGAGATATCAGAAGGGGAAGCAATCATTCAAGAGACAGAAAAAGCTAAACTTAACGTTTATCAGAATCCATTCTCTCCCTAATCCATTTCTGATGGCAGAGCCCTCCTGACCTAATTACCTCTCAAAGGCCCCACTCATAATGCAGTCATGATGACAATTATGTTTCACGTTGAGTTTTGGAAAGACATTCAAATCACAGCATAAGGGAATCTTCTTTAGCTTCTCTTTCATTAATATATGTTTGTGACGCATAATGCCTGTATTTATCTTGGGGGAACTGGTACCTATACATCTTGCATCTTAATCACTTTTGCCTCTCTTTCCCCTTGCCCTCTTTGTGCCACCCAGCCCTAGGTTCCCTTCCCATCTCACTTCTCCCCCAGTGTGCCCAAGTGAGTTTATTAGTACATCAAGTTAAACATTTTTTTCACTTTTTATTACTACGTTTGTAATACATAATATTTACATTTTTTATCATTCCCTTTCCCCCTACCCTCTCCCTCCTTCCATCTCTTGATCCCCTTCCCCTCTGAGAAAGATCCATCTCCCTACTGCCTATTATCTATCTTTTGTTTTGCTCTTTATTTATATTTTGTGTTTCTCACGTAAGAGAAACCATGTGATATTTAACTGTGTGTCTAGTTTGTTTCGCTTAACATTATGGTCTCAACATGCATCCGTTTTCCTGAAAATGCTTCAAGTTTAACTTTCTTTATGGCAAATTAGTACTCTACTGCATTTAAATATCTCATTTACTTTATCCATTCATCTGTTGATGGACATATAGGCCAAGACTGAGCTATTATGAATTGTCTTGCTATAAACATGGGTATGCATTTATTATTATAATATGATGTTTTCAACTCTTTAGGGCAGATCCATTGAAGGACAATACCTGGGTCAAATTAAAGTTCTAGTTTCAGCTTTTTGAGGAGTCTCCATAGAGATTTGCACGGTGATTGTACTGGTTTGCATTCCCATCAACAGTATGGAAGGGTTCATTTCTCCCCACAGCCTCACTGAAGTGGAAAATTTAGTTCCCCGTTACAACCTTCCCTGGCAGTCCAGGAGAATAGAAAGCATACCAGGAGTCTGGGACACAGGGTGAAAAGCAAGCTTTATTTCAGCACCGGTGGGGTCAGCCTGAGTTCACACTCCAAGAGACTGACCCCCTCTGGAGGTAGAACAGGGCAAGATATACTCCCTCCGGAGAGGGGGGACTTACATACATTTTACAGTCTTTCACTGGATACAGAGTATGGATCGCATGGGCTCAACAGATTCATTAGTTGTAAGACATCACAGACTCCAAGCCCAGGGCACAGTCATACTTCATTTTCATTCGGCAGGAAGTAGAAAGTAGTAACGGTGAGAGAACCATATAGGCTAACCATAAAGAAAAAAAATTCTGGCATACACTTAAAAAGCCAACTCACAGTCTAACCCTAACCTACATATCCAGCTTTGCCTTCCTCTCAATGTATGCTCTCATTCCTCAACCTTAGTGGATTGATCATTCATGCCTCTCAGTCACTGGTGAATTTTTGTGCTTTCACATCATTTTTTCTCTTTTCACTCTGAGCGTTCTCTCTCCCTTCTACAAATTCCTTGGCTTGGTTGCCTAGAGAACTTCTATTTATGTGTTAAAAACCTAGCTCAGCTGTCTTCTGTGCTAGGATTTATCAACTTTACTGTGGCTTCTCAGCTAGAATTGATAGCTCCTAGAGTTCTAAAGCACTAGAACTAAAGAGCCAACATTTTAGATACTTGGTTTTGCATTACTTTCCTTTACTATACTGAAAGGTGTCTAAGGAAAAGGAAGATAATGCTTAACAGATAAAACAACACATAGCGATACCAGTATCTGTAGAAGACTAGGCAATTAGTAGGTGAATTAACAAATACTTGAAGGAAGCAGTGAATGAAATCAAGAATCAAGGAGCCCCCACCCCAGGATATTTTAGAAAGATTTGAAAAGATGGTATTGCAAGAGTTTGTGAGATATATTCATAAGCATATTTTAAGTAGTATTTGACCACAGATTGTCATAAAATTATGCAGACACAAAAGGATTATGTGACGGAGAAATTCTCCAGAAGTTGCTGGTGGCTGGTGAGGAAATCAATATTCACAGCCATGAAATAATTTACAAAGAATTCAATATACCACAAACTAAATTATGGGATTAATAAAATCCAAATCAGATCTCCAAGGGTTTTTTTTTTTAAGTCTTGACAGAATGAAGTTAATGTGAAAGAGCAAAAATAGACAAGAGCAATCTCATCCAAAATCCCAGAAGGTTTTTGCATTATAATTGATAATCCAAAACTAAAATTTACATGAAAATGGAAAAGGCCAAGAAAAGCCAAGGCAATCAAGGAGAAGAACAAAGATAGCGTTTCATGTGATCTGTTACCAGGATCTATTTTAAAGTTTCAGTAACTGAGACAATGTAGTATTTACATAAGAATAGGTAAACTGATGAATGTGACAGAACAGAGAAAGCACAAGCATACAGGTTTGCCTGCTTTATGGCAGAAAAGAACCATGTTGCCTGCCATGTTTCATTCTGCTTTTTTCCCATTCAACTTCATGTTTGTGTGAAGTACGTATATTTTAAAAGAACATTTTAAATCCTTCATGCTTTTGCTATTTAGCGTACCTTTGCATGGTGTGTAGCTCCAATACAGTGGAGAAAACACAGTCATTTCAGTACACTGTTCTGGCTCAACTGGGTATCCATATGGAAAAAAATACCCTTCTGCCACACACAATACAGAAAAATCAGGCACAGGTGGGTCATATCTAAGTATGAAGAGTGAAACTTGTAGAAGATCGATAAACAAGATCGATCTTGTGTAATAAAATATGTTTGTAACATTGGAGAAGGCAAAGAGTTCTTAAAAATTAATTTTTGAAAAAGAGAAAGGAGAGGAGAGGGGAGGGGAGAAACATGACGAGATATAATAGCAGTGAATTTTGATACAGAATTTCGATACTCAAAAATGTCTAAAGTTAATGAGATGGATAAGTAAGTTTTTTCATTTCTATATATTTATTTTAGTTTAGTTTAGTTTTTGCTCATTGAGTTTGTTGGTACATTTTAGGTATACATTACAGTTACATTCATTATTGGGATCTTGTACCTTTGATTTCTATATTTTTAAATTGTTTGAATTTTGTAAAATGATGTGACAGTACTACTTTTTATAAGTACAAAACAACAAAGCTATTTTCTTTCTGAAAAGGGATTAAATATAGAGGAGAGTTATGAATCATGGTTGCCTTTTCTGATTTATTTATTTATTTGGCAATGAAATTCCTTTCCAAATGGTCTCTTCCACAGGAACTGAAAGCACCTCTGTTAAGTAACAGTTGCTGACATGGCCCCAACTATTGCTCTTCTTTGTGCCCTTAGCCCAACCTGCACTATCTCCTCTCCTCTGTACCCCAGCACCAGAGATGTTTCCCAAGAATCCCAAGTCACCATAGCCCTCAACGTAAAACTTTTACTGCAGATGACCCTCTGTTAGCTCCATGGTATATTCATAAGCGTTAAAAGTAGATTGCGAAAGAATTTGTAGAATACAATCCTGTTTTGGAATTTCCCCCTGTATTATATAATTAAAGGCATATCTCAATAGATCTGTAGGCATTGAAAAGTAGTAGAAAGAAGTGCACTCTGATGTGAAATATTGTTATGTTAGAACCAAGGTGTCTTTCATTTTTATATCTTTGCTCATCTGTATTTTCTAATTTTTCGTACAACAAACATACATTGTTTTTGTTATAAGAAAAAAATGAATTTTAAGGGTAAACAGGAGAGAGTGATTTATTTTAGACACTCTCTAGTGTTATTTTTCTGCCAATAAGAGATCCAGGTGACATTTGGAATTATGACTTTAGATCTAATTACTTTTAAAAACATAGAACAGAACTATATTCAGGCGTATTTTATGTGCAGTCAAATTCTCCAGTCCTAAGTGGATAGCTAGATGAGTTCTGGCACATATACATTCCTGAGAACATAATCACTTTTTGTTCTGTTTCTCTCTTCAACTTTTATATCAGAATCTGGAAGATGTTTTTGAAAAACAGTTTTATTGTGCACGTGTTGAAATAGTTCACTGAATCCCACTAATAAGTACAATTTATACATATTAATCAAAAATAAGTTTTATTTAGCTATAACTGACTTGTAATAAGCTGCATATATTTTAAGTGTACATTTTTATCAGTTTGAACCTAGAAACTGGAAAGCAGGGTCCGTTAGTCCTGGATTCAACCTTGAAGGTGACCCTTCTTAACATTAGGCAAATTACTGAATCTTTTTGAACCTCTTTTCTCATCTATGGTTACCATGCTTGCCTTGGTTGGGAGAACTAAAAACGTGTAACTATCAGTAGGACCTCTCCCATGCACCAGGCACCCAGTAAATAATGGCTGCTGTGTGATTCTTTTTTTTTTTTTTTCCAGAGACCCTGAGACTCAAAGAGGTTACAGACCTTGTTTACAGTTTCCAGATGGGCTGAGAAAACACCTGACTGCAGCACAAGACTCTCCATCTTGGAAGGTTTCAGAGGTAATTTCACCTGGCCAACCCCCACCCCCACCGGAAATGGTGTGAGAATGCCCTGTTGTAGCCTTAAAACCGGAAGAACCAGTACTTCTCCAGCTCTTTCTCCCCGGCCTCTGACACTGGCTTCTCACGGAGAGATGGTACCCTCTCTGCTGTGTTGCTTCAGGCAAGTTACCCAATCTATGTTTCAGGTTTGTTAAAGGAATACATTAGATCAGTGATAGCCTCTCTAGGGGATACTGTGGCATCACATAAAGTAACAGTAAGAAGTAGGTGTTAAAGTCCCGTAAAAGTGACACCACTGTTCAATAATAAGCTTTTTGAGAGAAAAGAGTACTGGAATTTTACAGTAGAAAGGTCCTTGAGAGTCAAATTGTACCGTTGGATTTCTAGTCCTGTTAGTGTTGTAATTGTAATCATATTAATCAACAAAACGCATTCCAAATACTGAGGGCCCCCTAAGTACGTTGATAGTCTGTTTTTCAGGTATCACTTTATCAGTTCTTCAGCACAGCCAGGTGAGGCCTATCCCATTAAAGATAAGGAAACCTGGAGTGTTTAGTCTAGAGATTGCCCATCGCAACAGTTTTTCTTGTTTTTTTTTCCCAGAAAAGAAAGAAAGAGGAAGCATGTCCTGGCTCATGGCATGTGTCTAGCAAGATTGCTATTAATGCCTGCCGAAAGCACTAACAGCAATAAAAACTATGTATCAATGTTACATATGACATAGACACAAAGAGTCTCAAAAAGCAAAACAAAGCCAACTCCGCAATATATAAAAATGATAATGAAGCACAACCAAGTAATGTTTATTCTAGAAAAGTAAATAGGTGTTTTGGTAAATTAATATAATTCCCCACATGACTGAGAGAGAGAGAGAAAATGAGAGAGAGAGAGAGAGAGACAGAGAGAGAGAGAGAGAGAGAATGAGCATGTCAAATCATCTCAAAATATCCAGAAAGCAATCATTTGATGAATTTGATGAATTAAATATGAACTCATGATTGTAAAGCAAATATATCATAAATTAAGAATAAACGAAAATGTTCTAAATCTGATAAAAGACAATAATTTTTTTTAAAATGTTAAGGTAAAAAATACGTGTCAGCAATACAGTAAATATTTTCCATCAAAGGCTGGGACTGAATATCGTCACTAACTACTTCTGTACAATTTGCTTGGGATTTCCAAGGCAGCATTATAAAGCAAAATAAAGAAATAGAAGGAAATAGAAGATGTATAGGTTGTAAGGGAAGAAATTTAGTTGTCTTTACTATCAAATAAAAATTTATATATAAAATCCTAGGAAATCTATACAAAATATCAGAATAAGTGAATTTAACAATGACTCACGATATGAGATTGATCTATCTAGATATATTCAAAAATGAATTGTAATTCTATTTCTTAGTGACAAATGGAAATGAAATAAAAAGAACACCTTTTGCATCCTAGCAGCTACAGGCATAATACACTTATGCTCTAAATTATAACAACTATGTTCGCCAAAATAATTATGAAAAAAGAACAAAGTTAGATACTTTGAACCTGATTTAGGATTTGCTATAGAAACTGAATGTGCAGTTTTGACATAGTCAAATATATCAGTGAAATAGACCAGAGAGTCCCTATGTAGACTCGTATATTTGTGTTCAGTTGACTTTGCTACAGGTAATTCAGGGTCAAAAAATGGTCTTTTTAAGAAGCAGTGCAGGATTAATGGATATCTATCTGAAGAATAAAAGCTTTCAATTTTATCTTACACCATAAAGAAAAACTAATTCGAGATGGATTATCAAACAAAAATTTAAATCACATTTATATTTTTACTTCTCCTTTTACAATCTGTATACATTCTCCCTTATCTTGCCTTATTATGTTGGCTGTGTGAGAGCCAATGCAAAAATTTTATTGGAGTAATTGGAGCATATATGTCCTTGTTTTGATTTTTTTTTTTTTCAGAATGGAGGTTGGGCTTGAGCTTGTGATCCTCCTGCCTCAGGCTTCCAGAGAGCTACAATTACAGGCATTCACCACCACACCTGGCTTGATACCATTTTTTAATGGGAAAAAAAACATAAGAGAATGTTTTATGACCTTCATGTAGACAAAGATTGCTGGAAGAAGACACAAAAATCACTAATAGGAAGGGATGGAAGAGAGAGAGAGAGAGAGGGAGGCAGTAAAAGAGGGAGGGAGGAAGGGAGGAAGAGAAAGAAAGAGGGATGGAACAAAGAAAGAAGAAAAAAGGAGAGAGAGAAGGAGGAACATAAAAGAAAATTGCTAAATTGGACTTCGATAAAACTGAAAGCTGTTTTAATTTATTTTATTTTATTTTTTGATACTGGGGATCAAACTAGGGACCTTGCACTTGTGAGGCAGGCAGCAAAACTACCAAGCTAAATCCCTGGCTCTACTTCTGATTTTTAGAAGGCACCATTAAGAAACTGAAACAGTTTCCTACATAATGAAAGAAACACTTGTACCTGACAACAGACCTGTATCCAAACTTACAAATTGATGCTAAAAACAACCAAAAAACTTTAATGGTCACTTCTCAAAAAAAAAAAAAAAATACACACATGGCCAATAAGCACTTGAAAAAATTTTCAACATTGTTAATCAGCAAACAATTACAAATTCAAACCACAATGTGATATAATGCCATACACAGCAGATGGCCAAAAAGTTTAAAAAGAAGAACATCAGGCTTTGGTGAACAAGCTGGGAGCTTAAAGTGTTATGACTACTTCGGGAAAGAGATTATCAATTTCTTACATAGTCAAATAGACATCTACACTACAGTTCATCAATTTTACTTCTAGAAATCTTCTCCTAGGAAGATGAGGCCCAAAGGGTCAGGGGATGTGGAGGGTTAGGGGAAGGGAGAGGAATAAATATGAGAAAAGGAAAAAGTGGAAACAAAGTCTTTGTAAATAGGGAGGGGTGGAGGGGTTGCAGGGAGGGCAGGGGAATGGGGAAAAATAAGAATCAAGATGCATTATGTAAAGGTACAAATTCCCAATGACGAATGCCATCATATTGTATACCTAAAATGTACCAATAAACTCAATGGACTTTTAAAAAACGCTGTACAAAGATGGGCAAGGTCCCCACAGATTTGTGAGGTCAAACAACCCGAGTCCTTATCAAGAGATTAGTTAAAGAACTTGCTCAATGTTTATACATTTGAAAACCACTTGACAATAAAAAAAGGATTACTGTTATGCCCAAAACCATGGGTGAAACTCAGAACCACTTTGAGGCTCCAGAGAAGCCAGACGTAAAATAGTAGCACTGGTACAAATCCAGGTATCTACAGCTCTTAAAAAGGCAAAACTGAACTGTGGCACCAGGATCAGGAGGAAACTTTCTGGGACAGAAATGCTCCATTTTTGGGGGGGCAGTGGTTACATGTGTATAAACATTTAACAAAACTCATCAAAATGTAGTTTATTTTTATTTTTTTAATTAAAAAAGTTTTTTTTTTTTTTGTTTTTTGAGACAGGGTCTCCCTATATAGTTGAGACTGAACTGGAACTCACTATGTAGACCAGGTTGGTCTGTAACTCACAGCGATCCTCCTGCCTCTGCCTCCGGAGTGCTGGGATTACAGGCGTGCGCCACCACGCCCAGCTATAATGTACAGTTTAAATGCATGTGTTTTAAAAATAATAGAGCTCCACACATTATTTCTTGGGTGTGTTGAGAGATGTGCACCTCACCTATGCGAGGCTGCCTCTGTTTCCTGTTACCTCACTTCAGTTCATACCTGGCACAGAGTCAACGGTCCATGTGAGTCCTCAGAGGAGGGTGGGGAGGAACAGGGATAGGAGCGGAAAGATTTGCTCTTCTCACAATCCTCTCCCACCATAAGGTGGCGTCTCAGAGCGCCAAGAGGTGTCATGCCTGATAAATCCAGGAGGTGGCAGCAGACCCACACCAACTTCAACATTAGCAATACCAAATTGAATTTGCTCCTGTTGTCCTTCCTGTAAGTGCTACTCAGACCCGCCCCTTTGCCCAAGAGAGATTTAAATGGAAGGGAAAGAATGCACACACATGATCCCCGTATATGACAAGCACAGTTTTTGCATGCCTAATAAGCAGTATCTCATTTCCCAGTTAAACTGGTATCACAAGTATGTTTCCGTATTTTAAAGGTGAGCCAACAGAGCTCAGAGAGGGAGCATGAGCTCCTAATCCCTGTGCTAGAAGTGGTAGAGCTGGAGTTTGAGCCTAGTCTGTCTCTCCACTAACATGGTCCGAACCTACAGGCCAAATGTCAGCGTAGAGAGTATTTGCTGGTGTGGGCCACAGCAGCATTCTAACTGCTGTATGCTAACTCATTTACTGTTCACAACCAGAAGAGGCAGTGACTGTCAATGTCCTCATAATGCAGGTAGGAGGTGTGGGTGCAGGAAAGTTAATGAACTTGTAAAGGGCATGCATAAGAAAAGCTGAAGCCACTATTAGAACCAGGTGCTGCTTTTAAGCCTTGACCATTATGACAGAACTGTTACTAAGTGACCACTTTGACAGCATTGTGGAAAAGGTGGAGGTTAAAGAAGCCTCACCAGTCCATTTCTCCCAGCCCCTCCCAAACTCCTAGCAGTGGCAAAAATATCTTCTCCCTTCACCTTGTCCCCTAAAGGGACAAGAGCCTTCAGGGACTCACTGTGGCGCCTTCTGCCCTTAGACGTCTTCTAAGACCCTGACTACCCATCCATCTAGCCAGCCTTTATCGAGTACCTACTGAATTACTAACATTAATTATGGAAGCATGTGCTTTCCCTTAAGGAGCTCTCATACCAGGGCAACAATTATATGCAAAAACAAAAGCACAGAGACAATCCAGTGGTGACTAATCACCACATGATTGGCACTGATTTTCTGACTAGTCAGGGAGTACTTTCTGCTAGAGGAAGGTCTTCTATGAAGACTTTGAGGGTGAGTAAGGCTTGAATGGTGAAGGAAGAGGTCAGGGTGCAGCCTCAGCAAGAGCAGGGAGCTTCTTTGTGAACAGAGAGGTCAGCTAGACTGGATGAAGTATCCCAGGGAAAATGGTAGGAAATCAGTTCACAGGGGTCAGTTGGGGGGATATTGGAAGGGATCTTGAGAGTCTAAAAGATGACTTTTATAGGTATTTTGGAAACTGATGGCTTATGATGGTCCCAAGCCAAAGTGTGTAGGAAGAGAGTACAAGAAGAAACCAGTCCCTGAGAAATCACTGTGGGCAAGTTTTGCAAAAAAAAAAAAAAAAAAAAAAAAAAAAAAAAAAAAAAAAAAAAAAAAAAAAAAGCATGGAAATGAGGAGCCTGCAGGTACAGGAAGAGGCAAATGCGTCATGTAGAAGACTTCCCACAAGAAGCACTAAGTATTCGGCATATATTATAATTTAATCCTCCCAAGGGCCTTCGGAGGCCTGTGCTATCATCATCTCTGTTTTATAGATGATGGAAATAAGACACTTGAGGTTAAGGAACCTTCCCAAGGTTATCTGGACTCAAGCAGCAAAGCTGAGGCTTAAATCACACCCCTACCTCCAAACCCAGACAGTACAGTTTATTTCTTAACCACCATGCAATATGGCCTTTATGTCACTGGCATAGCAAGATCTAGGCTGACAAAATCTAGGAAACATTTGGGCTTGTCTATAGTATCTACTGGGTTGATAAAAACACTGAGGTCTCTTTCCTGAAACATATCCCCATATGCCCAAAATAGCCAACATCTGTAAATAAACAATGTCTCTAAATAAACACATTCCAGAACTTTAGAAGTGTGTAGAGCTGAGCACCAGCCCTGACTTATGAATTTAGAGGGGACAAGAATTGATGCATGGTGTTGTCTATTCTTAGAGGCTGGTGGGAAGCAGGGTGGCCTCCTGTGTAGGGTAGCTATCAGAAGGATGCACCAGCACTGCCAACTCTCAGCATCTCCATCATCTGCTCTCTAAAAAAGGGGGGAGTTGAGCACCTCGCTGCCACCCACATGTGCTTCAGAAGGTCATTCCCTTCCAGCTCTTTGGATATGGATAGTTGCAGACTGAGGAAAATTCCCACCCCCGCAGCCCAGTCCAAGCCCCAGAGGGATTTCCCCCAACCATACAGAGATCTCTCTAAAGCAGCCAGAGCCTCAGGTGCACAGCAGCACGGAGCAAGTACCCCGGGAGCTAAATGATCCTGATATGCATGTTGGAGCCATGGCAGATGAAAGAGAAGCAGACATATCTGGTCTTTGGGCAAGAAGACTGGAAATAAAGCCAGTGGCAAAGTGACTTGTGAGAATTGAGGGGGAAATTCACATACATAGTTCTATTCTCTTTCTCTTTGGAGTTCTGGGAGGTCAGACTCCGGGGTGGAATCTGTTGTTGGGAGAAGAGGCCTTGAAAATGGAGGCTGCAGGGAAAGGAGTGATGACACTATAGGACAGAGATCTTGCCCTAGTGTAAATGAGGCTCTTACAGGCTCTGGCATTGGTGACAAATTCCTGGATGATGCCTTCAAAGAAGGCTGGTAGCTGCCGCACTGGGTCATTCGCTGAGATCACATTTGAAATGAAGGCGAATAGGTCCAAGTGTCTTAGTCATTTTTTTTAATTGCTAGGACAAAATATCCAATACCCACAAATTAAGGAAGGAAACATTTATTTTATCTCTCATTTTGCAGAGGTTTCATTCCATAGTTGGCTGGCTCCGAGGCAGGGCAGCATGGCAGAGGAGGAAGCATACATGGTGTGGCAGTGCAGGCAGAAGGAAGAAGTATGTGAACAATGAGCAACAAGCAGCACAATGGCAGAAGCTGCAACAGCAAGCCTACCTCTCCCTTTTATCCCATCCAGGCTGTCAGACTTTGGGGTACAGCCCATACCCATGATAGGGCTTCCCATTGTCTGCATCCACAGCTATGCTAAACCAGTAAGCCTAACCAGTAAGTCAGTAAGTCCAATTTAGTATTCATGCATCCTGAATTCCAGTATCACATGCAACCTAGATCTAGCCATCTCCAAACAGGCCTGCCTATGACCATGTGAGGCTTTGAGGGGATACCTAGATACAAGCTGTAACATATGCTCCCGGCCCACAAAAGACTCATGTACATCCCTTTATACAAAAGGTATTTAGTCCATCTCTAAGACTTGCTGAAGTCCTAACAGCTTCAGCATTGTGTAAAAGTCCAACTCCAAATTTTCCTCTGAGATTTGAGTCAAACTCTTAGCTGTGAACTCTCTGCACAATGAAAAAGTTAAAACCTTCCAACATACAATGGCACACGATAAACAATCCCATTCCAAAATTACAAATACGGGAATCGAAGGAATGGGAAAAAGCAAGAACAAAATCTAGCAGGGAAAACATTAAATCCCATAGTTCTGTGTCTAGCATCTAGTACAATCTGTGGCAAGTTGTGAACTTCAAAGGGATTGGACAGCTCCACTCCTATGGCCAGTAGTTATAGCTCCCATGGCTTCTCTCTTGGTCTGGCTTTGCTCACTCCTTGCAGCTTTTCTCAGACTATCCATATTCCTCAATCCTCCAACCTTCTGGGGTCTCCACTACACCTTCAACTTCATACTCACACACTACTCCCTCAGGGGCATGCTGCCTGGCCTCCCAGGTTTTCTTCTGAAATCTGGGTGGAAGCCTCCCTGACCCCACACCTCTTGAATTCTGCATGCACCTAAAACAAGCACCATGTGTATGATGCCAAAGTCTGCCGCCAGCTGGAGCAATAGCCAGGCTTCTTTCTTTCTTTGGTGTAGGGGTTGAGGGCCTGGATTGCTGAGCACTGTGAACCCAATTCTGAGCAACAGATTCCCTAGATCACCGCCATTCTGATACATGGCGCTCTGAGGCTCTCTTTTCAAAGCAAATTCTCTGCATTTTGCAACTCTGTTTCTTGTAATGTCCGCATGCCATCTTTTTTCATTATCTTGTTCCTTGTCAGCAAACAAGTTCTCCTCTTCTCTATCCTTGTGGTCTTCAGCTTTATGGGAACTTATTTCTGGCCAAACTAAAAACATTTTATCGTTCTACTGGGCTCTTCGCTCTTGATTCTCAACATAGATCTGACTAAAAGCCTCCAGTAGTAGCCATGCCACCTCCTCAGCATTAGAAATTTCTTCTGCATATTAATTAGTCCACCATCCTTAATCTCAGTCTCAGGCAAAGTCTCTGGACAGGAGAAAAATGGAGAAAATTTCTGCCAAAGCACAACACAGATGGTTTGGAATTCAACAGCCAGTGCAGTCCTTGTTCCTAAGTGAAACCTCCTGAGCCTGGTCTTTACCAGCAGCATTTCTGGTCTTTTGAACTCGGACCAGAATCTCCGTCAAGTTTAGCTTACAGCATTCCAGGGATGCTTCTTCATCCAACATCTCAAAACCTTTCCAAACCCCATAAACCAGCTCCAAAACCTTCCAAACCACATGACCAGGTAGCATCACATCAACAAACACACTCCTGGTACCAAAATCTGTATCAGTAAGTGCTTACCAGAGAAATAGATTTAATGCAAGGTACACAAATATATAAGAATTTACAAGATTGGCTTACAGTGGTGCCCACAGAGTCAGGTGTAGAAGATTGCAAAAGGTCTGTCTGCATGCTGGAGATCCAAAGGATCCAGTTAAAGGCCTAGAGCTCACTGCAGTGTCCTATGCAAGTCCCTATCAGGAGGCTAAAGAAAAGAAAGGCCTGTGCTGGAAGATGAAGAGTCTGCACTAGACGCCAGGACATGACATCTAATGCAAAGGTGAAGACTGGAGCTCCTCCAAAGAAACAGATGGGAACCTTTCTCCTTCATTTTCCTTTTCTACCATTCAGGTGACAAGCCTAACTGGGATAGGTCGTCTGTCTTCAGTAAATCCCCTCAGGCACACCCAGAACCGCGCTAATCTAATTTAATCAAGCATTTCTTACTCAAGTTGACACCATCAGTTAACTATCATATCAGGTAAGGACAGTCTGGTGAGGGTAGACAAACTTTATTTGGTGCATTTGTCAGGACAGGACAGGCTGTGCTGTAGTAACAAGCAATCCCCAGATCTGTATGGCTTTATGCAAGAAAAAAAAAATGTACTTCTTCATGAAAGTCCTGCTGCAGAAGGAGGACACTGTTTTGCAAGTTCAGTCAGGGACCACGCATCTGGAATGTCACCAGTTTATTAATCAGGGCAAGAAAGAACTAGGTCATGGGTGCTTTTACCTGAAAGTGGCATCACTCACAGCATGTCGGTCACATAGCCTTCTCTGATGCAGGGGAAGCTGGGAAGGGTTACGGAGCAAATGAAGTCTGTCAGGTGGGCACAATCATCTTAGATATGCTTAGCAGAACATGGCATCTTTCATTCAGAAAACTCTCTTAATTCAGCTCTTAATGGTCCATGAATTATGATTCCCTTGAAGAACTCCAACATAAACACTAAGAGTTAATTTACTACATGTTCTGTGAAGTTTTGAGGTACAGCCATGCCACTGGCCTCTGCTCCTCTGGACAGCTTTTACACAGAGAAGAAAGATGCCTGCCCCTGTCCACAGGGATGATTGTGCACCGCAGTGTGAGCACACCAGAAACTGTGGTTGCTGGCAGATCGCCACCAGACTTCTCAGAGCAGAAGCAGAGCCCAATGCCCTTGAATGTGTCTCTTCACATGTCGTGATACTTTTAAATCCCACTGGTTCCAATTATGGCCAGGGGTCTGTTTTGTAATACTGAGATCCTTTTGTGAATGTAGCAGGCAATAATAGCAAGGGAAGGTGGCCACCTATTGAGGATAATAAGGCTGCACCTCTTAGTCTGCGTCATATCCATATTCAGATGAAGACACTGAGGCTCGGGAAATTAATTGACCTCCATGGTCACCTGGTCAGTGAATTGCAAAGATAGAACGTGGTGGTCCTCTTGCATAATTGGAAGTTCATCAACAGTTTGGGAGGCAGAGGGTATGTGGGGAAATACAGCAAACTGGAGGTAAGATTCTGGAGTTATGGTGCTAGTCTTGCCACCAAAAGTGATTGGCCTCAATCACATCATCTAAGGGTCTACATCTTTCTATATGTGAAAAGAAGCTGCTGGATGAGATATCTCAAAGTCTTCTCCATTTTTTCAATGTGGTTGCAGTATCCCAGGTGGGTCTGATGACTGAGTGTCTCTTAGAAAAGGGGGCACCCTGCCACTCCACTGTGCAAGAAGATGCCAGCATTTGGAAATCTAATGGTAGGAGAACTCAACCCACTTTCTTCCACCTCTAAATCTTCTTTCACAAGCTCCTATCAAGGTAGAGATGTGACTGGGCACCTGGAGGAGAGAAGAGGATGCTGAATTGGGCCCAGAGGATGGACTCCCTGTTGCTGGCTTCTGCTCCAGGCTGGCCAGTCACTAGCCTCAGCCATAGGGTGCGCAGCTGGTCTCAGCTGTCAGGAACTGCAGTCTGGGATGCCCTGCTTTTGTGGGGGTTGTACCTACCCTTTGAACCTGCTCCTGAATGTGGTCCAGCCCTGCCATATGCTGGCACTCAGGCCTGACAAGCAGCCTGAAAGTGAGCAGAGGCCCTGAAGTAGATTGGGAAGGATGCAAGCAAAGAGGAAAGAGCCTGGGGCCAGAGACTGGAAATTCTGAACCCTTAGTGGAAGGCCATTATGGGCCTTCAACGGCCATGGTCTCTGCTGCACCTGTCAATGAACTGCCAGGGAATCTGGCTTCCAACCTCCTTTCTTGAGACCCAGTCATCCTCCAGACTTATTTCTTCTCTCCAGAGCTTATATTCCCCTCTCTTGGCCCTGAGTCCACAATGTTCCTAGGCTTCATCTTCCCACTGCTAAGCACGAGTCCACCTTTGGGACTAACCCTGCCCCCATACCAAGTCTCCTTCACTCACCATACTTGGCACCCAACAAGTCCTGCAATTAGTGCCTCCCGGATATGGTGCTACCTCTTTGTCCCTGTCCTCAGTCCACCCCCTCAGACTTAGCCAGGTTTCACCTACTGAAGTTGTGCTGTGCAGCCATGACAGTCCCTTCAATGGCCTCATCAAGCCACATAGCCAGGCCCCCACTTTACCTTCCATACCAAGTCTCCTTCACTCACCATACTTGGCACCCAACAAGTCCTGCAATTAGTGCCTCCCGGATATGGTGCTACCTCTTTGTCCCTGTCCTCAGTCCACCCCCTCAGACTTAGCCAGGTTTCACCTACTGAAGTTGTGCTGTGCAGCCATGACAGTCCCTTCAATGGCCTCATCAAGCCACATAGCCAGGCTCCTGCACTTTACCTTCCCCTGTATGTCTGTCATGCTCTTGTGCAGAGGAATTCTCCCCACATGACCTCAGAAGCTTTAGAAAAGACAGTTCACAACAGAGTTCAGTGTCCCAGCCCTCCAGGCTCGGGGCTATTTTCCTTTACTTCTGCACCCCATGAACCCAGAGTCCACACCACCTCCCTGTTGGCCCTTCCCTACTGCACAGCCATGTGGAGCTGGACAGTGTCACTTGCATGGGGAAGGCCTCGGGAGTCCCCATGCAGATTCCACTCTGAAGTCAATGCCTACTGTCAACCCCATCCTACTTCACATTACAGGGTTCATCCTCATAACTGGGACCTTTATCCATCTCCTCTTTCCTCCTTCCTAGGGACCCCTCCTGCAGCTTATTCCTACTAATGGAATCTGAAAAATGCCTTTCAAGCAAAAGTAATCACTAACCAAGAAGGCTTCTTTCCACTTTCTTACAACAAGAAATGCACTCTTAATTTCCAACCCCTTTGTTCCTTGTTAAGCCTGGAGATCTGAAACTGCTGAGCAGCAGGCACCTTGCAAGTGTTTTCCCAAATGGAACAGCGGGCTTCCTTCCTCATCCAGAGAGCTGGGGAATGCCAGCAGCCTAATTTTAGCAGCATTTGTTTTCCTTTTGGGTCATAACACATGAATTTTCAAAGTCATAGACCTCACTGATCTCCCCAGTTTTGACTGTCCCTTGGCCATGCCTATGGATGCTGTCATGAAGGATCCTGAAAGAAGACACAGGAAGGTAGAGGAAGAAAGAAATCTACGAAAGATTTTCACAAGCTCTGGGAAGGCAGGTACATTGCTCTAGGTCTAGCTGGGTACATCACACCTTCATTGGGCATAGAGAGGAAAAATCCAGAGCCTATTAGTGATTTCTAGCTTAGATGGTCTGAGATGGTCTGAATCCTGAAAGTTGCTCTGAAGCAGAAGGGACATCAGACCTTCAGTGAATTCTAATTGACACAAGATTGTAAATTTGGCTTCTTAGTTCAGTAAGGTCAGAGACAAGCGTCCAGAATTGCCTTGTAAGAAGCACAATGGAACCAGAAAGAAAATAAACAGTCATGATATATTGCACATGTACCAAGCATTATTCAGGAATCTACAGCTATTCTGTCCTATAATCTTTGCATTTTAGGGGGCTATGGCAGATGATCAGCACAAGTTCTTGGCCAGACTCAACTACGTAAGGCGTTTAAGGTAACCTGAACTATATAGGAAAACCCTGTCTCAAAAATCAAACAGAACTGTAAATGGACAGAGGCAAATAAAAACAATGCTGAGAAACCACCTCACTCCAAAAGAATGGTTTCTATCAAGAAATCAATGAGTAACAAGGGCTGACTGGGTTGTGGGGAAAAATCAACACTTCCATACTATTGCCGGGAGTATGACCTGGTATACACGACTGAAGTGAGTCTGGATATAGCATATATGTGCTATGTGCACCCATGTTTTTAGACCCACAGTTTGAAGATGCTAAAACTTGCAAACAGCCCAATTGCCCAAGAACTGCTGCCTCAATAAAAGTTTTTTTAAAAGGAAAAAAAAAAACATAATGTAGTACTACTCCTCCATAAAGAATGAGAAACTGGAGATATTTCTAGCTAAATGGAAGCATATTAAGGCCATAATTTGACATGAGATAAATAGGTCACAGATGTGTAAATACCCAATAGTATCTCTGTTATGAGAAACTGAAAATGTGAATATGGATTTTAAAAAGTGTAATAGATATTGTGAAAAAAGGAAGAAATGTTCAAATGTGAAGGAGAATTTGAATGGGGAGGGAAATGTAAAGAACAAAACGAAATGAATATGAGAAAAGTCAAAAACCAAAACAAAGGTTGAAAAATAATGGGGTGGGCTTAAAAGGATTCTAGGGGAACGGGGGGAAAGGTGGGAACCAACATATATCATGTAAACGTACAAATTCCCAATGATGAATGTCATCAAGTTGCATATTGAAAATGTACCAAGAAATTTAATTAATATAAATAAAAATTTAAATGAAAAATAGTGTCCTTTGTCTCTTTTCATCAGTGTTGGTTTGAAATCCACTTGATCTGCAAAGAGGATAGCTACTTCTGTTTTGGGGAGGGGTTCCTGTCACATGGAGTATTGTTTTCCACCCTTTAACTTTCAGTATATGAGTTTCTTTTTTAATTAACTGTGCTTCTTATATGCAGCTTATTGTTGGATCTTGCTTCTTGACCCATTCTGCCAGTCTGTTTCTTTTGATTGATGAATTGAGACCATTAACATTGATGGTTATAACCGATTTGTGTGGACTTATCCTTGTCATGATTTTTCTTTTTGTTGGATTCTCCCCATTTGCATTTAATTTCTTGTCATGCCAGATGGATTTATTCTTCTGGGCTTCCTGGGGTTGTAATCTTCATTGTCTTTTCCAAGGATGTTGTTTAAATTCTTTTGGAGTGCTAGTTTGGTAGTCATGAAGTTCCTAGGTTCTCTGTGTCATGAAAGTATCTTATTTCTCCATCAGTTTTGAAAGATACTTTTGCAGGGTACATCAATCTGGGTTGGAAGTTGTTTGCCTCTAGGGCTTAAAATATGTCACTCCATGCTGTTCTTGCCTTGTGAGTTTGTGCTGAGAAGTTTGCTGTGAATCTGATGGGCTTTCCTTTGAATGTGATTTGGTTTATTATTCTCTAACTGCTTGTAGAATTTTGTTCTTCTATTGGGTTTCTGGAATATTAACTATGTTATGCCTATCTGTAGATTTTTTTGATCATGGCTAGGTGGAGTCCTATAAGCCTCAATTATCTGTATGTCAACTTCTTTCCCCCTATTTGGGAAGCTTTCTGGCATCACTTCTGAGAAAGGCATTTTTTGTTTGTTTGTTTGTTTTAATGTCATCTGCACTCTCTCCTGTTTTATCATTGACTCCAATCAGTCTTATGTTATTCTTCTTTGCATCAACTAGCAGCTGCTGGGTTGATTTCCTGTGGTCCCTTACTATTTTTAAGAGATTTTTCTTTTCCTGGTCACTAATTGCAATCCTATCTTTTGTAGCAAAATTCTGACCTCACATTGGCTCATCCTGCTTCATAATTTTTTTTTTTTTTTTTTTTTACCAGGGATTGAACTTGGGTCCTTGTGCTTGCAAGGCAGGCCACTGAACTGCTGAGCTAAATCCCCGGCCCTACGATTCATAAACTTTTAATGGTGTCTATCTCCTGGAAATCTGTTTGTGTCTGTTTTATGGATTCCATCTGATTCCTATTTTGGGATTCCATCATGTTCCTCAGATCCTCTATTTTTTATATCTGTGTCCACTCTAGATTTATTAGTCGTGTCTTATAATATGGGCACATATCTGCTGTTATCTGAGAAATTATTTCTGATTTCATTTTTTCCAGATCCTCTTTAGTTGCCAGTTCAGGGAGTCCAGGTGGTTGAGTATCAGATGGTTCCATCTAGTTTCCCTTTGGAGTTGCCTTAGGTCATGTGGAAGTATGGCTTTGAGACCATTTTATGTGTTTTCTCATTTCAAGAGATGCAGCATGCTCCACCTTTGTTGCGGTGATGTTTTTGCTCACCCAGTGGTCTTCAATTCTCAGCAAGCCACTGAGCAGCCTTCACTCTGCTGTTTACCAGTACACCAATTCCTGGGTTTAGAATTCTGGCCTTCTGGATCCCTGTTGTCTGGGTGAGCTTCTGGCTGGAGCCTGTGCACACCTAGGTTGGTATCTAGGTGTGCCTCCTGGTGGGACCCCTATGTAGCTGTTGTCTGGGAGGGCTTTTGGCTAAGGGCTGTGTACCCCAGTTCCTGTTGTCTGCCCCGGTTTCTGCTACAGTCTCCACACACTTATCAATGGTATCAGTATTGGGACAAGCCTCTGGCTGTTGCTTTTGCATCTGTGTAGTTCTTTTCCCGGCAGGCCCTTGGCTGATGCCGATGGTATGGCAGACCACTGGCTGAAGCTCGTGCGCCTGTACAGCTCTTTTCTAGGTAGGCCTTTGGCTAGGGCAGGCATGCCCATGCTTCTGAGTTTCAGGCGGGGCCCTGGCCGGGTTCCCCCTGCAGCTGCGCCACTTGGGTCCACACAGCTGCTCCCCGGGATCTGCGCACTTATGATGGTATGGCAGGCCTCTGGCTGAAGCTTCTGCTTTGATTCATATTTTTAAAAATCACCTAAGCCAAAGTTATAAAGATTTATGCCCATTTTCTTTCAAGAGGTTAATAGTTTTCATGCAGTTAGGTCATTAATTCATGTTTAGTTAATTTTTATATATGATGTGAGTTAGGTATCCAATTTTATCCATGTGTAGGCAACTATCCAGTTGTCCAGCACCATTCAGTGAATGACTGTTTTTCTTCATGAGTTATCTTGACATCTTTATTCAAAAATCAATTGGCAATAAATGCACAGGCTCATTTCTGAACTCCCAATTCTATTTCATTGATCTTTGTCTATCCTATTGTCAGTACCACACAATCTTGATTACTGTAGCTTTATAATAAGTCTTGAAATTGTGAAACTTCAGTCTTTCAACTTAGTACCTCTTTCTCACTATTTTTTGAGTATGCTGATCACTTGAGTTGTAGTATAAATTTGGGAATGTCTATGAAAGTGGTTTTGATAAGGATGGTGTTTAATCAGCTGGATCATTTATGGACTATTTCCGTCTCAACAATAATCAGTTTTCCATTTCATGAACATGAGATTTTTCCCATATGTTAAGTCTTTTCTAATTTCTTTGAGTGTTTTATAGTTTTCACTGCTTTTATTAAATTTACCAAGTATTTTGTTCCTTTTACTGCTGTTATAAATGAATTTCTTAATATCATTTTAAATATGAATGTAAAGAACTGTAATTGATTTTTATATATTGAACTTATAAATTATTCAACCTTGCTGAATTCATATTAGCTCTACTAGAGGTTTTAGAAGACTCCTTAGGATATTATATATACAGAATCATATTATATGCAAATATAGTTTTACTTCTTCCTTTCCTGTCTGGATGTCTGGTATTTATTTTCCTTGCTTAATTACTTTATTTAGATTCTCCAGCACAATGTTGAATAGAAGTGGTAAGAACAGACATTCCTATCTCATTTCTGCTGCTCTTCTGAGGAAGAGTTCACTCTCCCACCATTCCACATGATGTTAGCTGTGAATGATCCATACAATCATTCATAATATTCCTTGTCTAGAGTTCACTCTCCCACCATTCCACATGATGTTAGCTGTGAATGATCCATACAATCATTCATAAAATTTTCCATTCCTGCAAAATAAATCAGTAGTAAAGTCATTCTTTTATGCCTGATATTACTAGTATGAGGGTTCTTTCTTGGTTGTTTTAGTTAGTTTTCCCAACTTCCTTGCTATTTTGAAAGAATATGCATATGTTTCATTTATTTTCTATGTTATTTTTCCATATTTTATTCTTTCTTTAATCTTTATTATATTCTTCCTTGTGCTAACTTTTGATTTTGTTTGCTCTTCTTTTTCTAGACTTTAGGGAGAAATACTAGATATTTAAATTTTAGAATTTGAGATGTAGTAAATTCAACATTTGAATTTCCTTAGGGATAGTTTACCATGAAATTTTTGTTGTGTTTTATTTTATTTTATTTGTATAATTTCTTGGTTGTTTCTAATGTCTCATAATTTTGCATGAAAACTGAACTGTTTCAATAATATAATGTGGCAACTCTGAACATTAGATTCTCCACCTAGGTTTCATTGTTGGGTTTTGTTTGTTTGTTTGTTTGTTTCTCTAATGAGCTTTTAGAGATTCTAATGCCACAGAATCTGCATTGTTTTTCAAGTGAGGACACTGATGTGTCTTCTCAACCTAGTGGATAGTTAATGGCTGGGTAGAGACTTTCTCTACTGGAACGAATAAGTCTCCAGCTTTTGCTAGTTGTTCTGTGTGTGTGTGTGTGTGTGTGTGTGTGTGTGTGTGTGTTGGGCCTCATTGTCAAAATCAGCTGGACTGTTTAAGACTCTGATTTATCCTTCACTTCCTGCTTGCCTCAAGGTTACCTGAAAGTTATACTTTAGAGTCTTCTCCAATCTTTCCTGAGCAGACATATAATCCCATGCATATACACAGTCCTTAATTTTGCATAGCTTCATAGAACATTGATAACCTCACTCAGTGAACTTCAAAGTGAGAGTGAAAAGTATTAACATGACTTACTCACCAGCAAGCAGTGAGAGACCCTAGATTCAAATTCAAAGTCATACTTTTCTACTCCAAGGAACAAGAGCGCCAAAACTTCCACAGGTTCTTTTTTGTTTTTAGTTTTGTTTTTTCTATGCTCATTGGTGATCCTGGCTTTTTCTAGCACAGAATTCTTTCCCAGAAAGTTTTGTATTGTAGGATGAGTTCTCTGAGGTTGGCAAATGTCTAAGGATAGAAATAAAGTCAAAGCTGTTTCCAAGGAATCTCAAAGATAGGGAAAGAGGGCTTACTCTGTGTGTGATAAGTAAGGGGCAACTGCTTGTGCACTAGGACTGGGGGAACTTTGAGGCCATCACAAATAACTCTAGCCTTTTGCACAAGCTACTCAATGTAGGTAGCTGGCCTTTTGCCAAACACTTAGGGAAGGACTTAGAAATGAGTTACTGAGATGATATGATTCCAAGGTATAAGACCTTAACTCCTAGGATCGACTAAACTGCTTTTTTAATCCAGTCCATGGAGTCATTAACAGATGGTTACCTGAACTAACCGTAAGTTTACCTTATGGTGCAATTTATTCCTTCTGCTTTCAGATAAAGAGCCTAACACATCAGAGTGAGCAAGGTCTTCAGAGTACACAGGCTTCATTCTTGGCTTCACTCTTCTGATCTGTGTGACTTTGTCAAGTCATTTCCCCTCTTGGAACCTGTTTCTTCAGCTGAAAAACATGGAGGAAAAAATTGCCTGGTTGGCAAGGTTGCTGGATGACTGATGACACAAACCAACGTGTTTCACAGAAGCGTCCAGTACTAATAGCTATTATTGAATTTCTCCCAAAATAAGGAACTAAAGTCTGTGTCTCAACATTTTCCTCTCAAATTTTGCTCCTTTATCTCACTTCCCCAATTCATAACTTCAGAAGATTGCAGATAGCAATTGCATCATCTCGTTTTACTTAGGCTGAACTCCATGCCCTAAAACTCCTCAACTCTGTGTCTCGTCTTTTCTGCCCTCTCCACTAAAGCTAAGACCAACTCTCCTCTCCACTCATAGTACAGCTTTGGGGCTGTTCTCACCAGCTTTACTGTTAGTTACATCACATTGTGAGGCTGATCTGGGCCTCCTGTTTGATCCTATATTTGTGATATACAAGGTCAGTAGCTTTCCCATCCCTGATAAAAATGCATCTTATTAGAGTCAACACAATGTATTAGACTGCTGAGATCCTGTTGCTCATGTCTATCTCCAAGTCTATAAATTGGCAAATAAGAACAAACTCAAATTCATTACCCAAGTTTTTCCCACCTCCTCATGCCCTTCTACCCACCAAGTGCAATGTCCTACATAAGTGAAAGCCTAACCCAGCTTCAAGGAAAAACAAGAGTGGTACCTGGGAGGTGCTGAAAATTTAAATCAATGAGTACTTACTGAGCACCTGATGCATAGCGGGCACTTTCAGACTGGGTCTTAGTGTGACTCTCACAACAAACCTCTGAATAAGACATCATAAACTCACTTTACAGATAGGAGTCAATAAGGTCAAGTGATTCATACAAAATCATACAGCTAATATGGATAGGGCATAAGTCTCAGAGATCTGTCTGACTCCAGGGATTATATTTTTTTTCCTCCTGTCTTTTCCTCAGGCTTTTCATGTTGCAAATGAAACCTACAAGTAGTTCCCAAACTCCAAATCCATAGATATCACATAGAAAATTCATTTAAAATACAGGTCCAGAGTTTTTATCATGAATGGGTGTGGAATTTTGTCAAATGCTTTTTCTGCATCTATCAAGAGGATCATGTGGTTCTTGTCCTTGACTTTGTTAATATAGTGTTTTGCATTAATTGATTTATGTATGTTGAACCATCCTTCCATCCCTGGAATAAATCCAACTTGGTCAGGATGAATGATCTTCATGATGATCCTCTGTATTCTGTTTGCTAGTATCTTATTGAGGATTTTTGCATCTATATTCATTAAGGAGATTGACCTGTAGGTCTCTCTTTTTTTGTTACATCTTTCCCAGGTTTGGGAATCAAAGTGATATTTGCTTCCAGGAATGAATTTGGAAGTATTTCTTCTCTTTCAATTTTGTTGAAAAGTCTGAAGAGTAATGGCAGTAGATCTTCTCTAAATGTCTTGTAAAATTCAGCAGTGAATCCATCAGGACCTGGGCTTTTCTTTGTTGGTAGGTTTTTAATTACATTTTCAATTTCACTGATTGTGATTGGGGTGTTTAAAATGTTTTCATCTTCTTCGTTCAACTTTGGTAATTCATAGGTATCTGGAAATCTGTCCACTTCTTCTGTGTTTTCCATTTTATTAGAGTACAGGTTCTCATAGTATGTATTGATGATCCCCTGGATTTCTGTGGGATCTGTTGTGACTTTGCCTTTTTCATTCCTGATTGCATGAATCTGAGCCTTTTCTTTGCTTTTTTTGATAAGGTTTATCAATTTTATTTAGTCTTTCAAAAAACCAACTCTTCGATTCATTTGTTTTTTGTATCGTTTTCTTAGTTTCCATTGCATTTATTTCTGCTTTAATCTTTACTTCTTAGTGAAATAAATAAGGCACA
>NW_022900925.1:21830404-21838691 GCF_012274545.1 Fukomys damarensis
GGGGACAAGGGGAAAAAATGAGAACCAAGACTTGGCATGTAAAGGTACAAGATTCCAGTAATGAATGTAACTGTACTGTCTACCTAGAATGTACCAATAAGTTAAATTAAAAAAATAATAATAATAAAATACAGGTCCGGCTCACACTCCAAATTTCAATTCAGAAGGTCCAGAGGAAGGATTAGACACATTTCATAGGACTAGATGATTCTGAGGTTAGTGGTTCACGAATGATGACAGCTACTAGGTTCAGAAGAGCAATTGTCAAATATTGCAATGGCCAGCAAATGTGACAGCCAGCTTGTCCTGGAGGCAAGAGAGAGACAGTCAGGGCCCTCCTTAGCCATTACCTTTAATCGCTCCTGGGGGGATTCTTAGCCTAGAGCCTGAACATTGTCTCTTTGTGGGCCCACTTCTACTTTTCAGATCTGACCAAAGGAAGTGAGAAACTCCAGACAGGGCTGTCACAATGGCAGATTTTGCAACTCCTCTGGAGTTCTCCCTGACTCCCAAAATCCCCAGCAGGGAAAATGAGATGTTCCTGAGCTGACTGCCAAGGCTTGTTCCAAACCAGTGAGGGTGCAGAAGAAATAAATGGCTCCTCTGCCCACCTGCTGTGGCCTGTACACTGCTTTCTCCCTGTCCCCCCCTCTGCACTACAAGCCTGAATTAAAAAATGCTGGTGGTTAAATTTGCTTCCTGTGCTGCTCTTGCTGATTTCCTAGCCTTCCCGATCTTTATCCACTGTCCTACAAGTTGGTTCCTTAAAGGCAGCACTTGTGGTCACAAGACAAAAAGAGAAAACTGTTTTTTCCTTTCTTTCTGGAAATGACTAATGATGGACTCTTTCTTGTGGTTAATATGCGGCAATAGGGTTTCTGCAGAAAGGATCTGAAATTTAATGAGAAGTTCCTAGGCTCTGGCTGCATTTCGTTTGTCCTCCGTGGTATGAAAGATTCAGTAAGACTGAGCTAAAATGTCAGTGCAGCTTTTCTGAACCATGCTGAAATCCCATTTCTTTATCAGTAAAACAGGGATGACAAATCTAACTGCCTCTTGGTTGTGAAAAGAAAACTGAATGAAAATGTATACACAGAGGTCTCTGGCAAGTAGCCGGATGGAGTGGAGGCTCTGTGCACCTTGTCGTGGTCCTCTCCCTCTTGCTCCCTAGGGAAGCAGCATGTACATCACCAGGAAGATAGTGAGCAATGCAGGGCCCCAGACCCACCCCAGACCTGCATTTTTCACAAGCCCTCTAGGACTGGGATATACATAGTGAGTCAGTGAGCTCACTATCCAGCAGGGTAGGGCAGCCAGGAATGGACACAGTAACAGCTTTCCAGCCCGTTTTACACTTTTCAGCACTGCTCACCAGCCTTGCACACTGAGCAGATTTATGCCCCATCTTCCTGCTTGAGTGATTTTATTTAGACCTCTGGCCCCTTCATGCTTCCCTGTATGTTAGTAAATGGTGCCTTGTTGCCTAAGAAGAAAAGGACCTACTCAATGGAGAGGCACTCAAGATCAGCAGCAGCTGGCCCAAATTTATCTTTCCATCCCATTCCTCCCCAGCTGGACCTCTACAGACTCTGCTGTAGCCACAAAAGGCCATGCCTGTCCTTCCCAAAAGCAGCTTTCACTTTCTAAATGCACCTCCCAATTCCAGAAATGAATCCTTTCTCAGTACTCTGTCATCCCATCAGCTTCTACAAGCTCCATTTCCTGGACTGTTCTTCTCTGATTCCCAAATCCGCACAGCTTTCAAGGCTTGGCTCAACGGTCATTGTGAGGATGTGCAAAGACCAAGTGACAGTTCAAGAGGCCTATGAGGGATGAGCATCTCAGAGCTCAGAGCCTGGGTTCTCGGGCAAGTTACCTCTTCGGGGACTTAGGCACCTCTGTCAACCTCATCTAAGGCACCAACTTAGAGAACTATAATGAAGATCTCTTGGAAGTTACTGTCAAGCACAGTGCCTGGCACATACTGAATGCTCAATGAAAATTAACCAAACTCTTTACAGGCAAACCTCCTACAGTGTAAAATCCTATTAAGTATCTCTGTTTCTCCACTACTGTAATCCTAGCATCTAGCTCAGTTTCTGATATATGCTATGTACTAAAAATATGCTTAATAGTATATGCGGTGTGACAAAAATACAGTGAATGGTTAAACAAAAAAATTGTTATAGTAAAAGACACATTGCCATTAATCCCTCCCAAATACTCTCCCTCTTCCCCTTGAACACACGTGCACCATCATTCTTGGCACTTTGTGGAGCAGTTCTGGAAGTCATGCTTTATGAGTTTCTTTAGTTTCACCATCATGACTTCTTGATGTTCTAAACTGACTCAAAATATTTACCCTTGATTGTCATTTTGACTTCAACGAAGAGACAGAAGTCAAACCAGTGCCAGATCTGATGAATAAGATGGATGAGGACACATGGAGATGCTTTTATAAGTCAGCTTTTCCTTGGATAAGTATTCAACAGCAGCATTTACCATAGTTTTGATCACAGTTCATAAAAAGGTTCACAAAAGAAGGTTACCAGCACAGCTTCAGAAAGTGGTCAGAATGATGAGGATGTTCAAAGGGAGGGGGACTAATGACAATGAGTCTTTTCCTGTAATAAATTCTCACAAATTAAACATTCATTATCATTCTTTGTGGCTAAATAAACAAATGCTCACAAACCTAAATATAAGCTGTAAATCTCTATACAAAAAAAAGAGATTGATTGTGGTTTTTTATTTTTAATCAGAGGACCAGGGACTTAGCTCAGTGGAGCTGCACCTGCCTGGCAAGTACAAGGTCCTGAGTTTGATTCCCAGTACTGAAAAGCAAACAAACAAAAAAACCTTTTTTCAGGATGTATCACCTGCCTGGCAAGTACAAGGTCCTGAGTTTGATTCCCAGTACTGAAAAGCAAACAAACAAAAAAACCTTTTTAATCAGGATTTAGACAACTTGAGAGAGAAAAAGATGGTGAGCTTGTTATTACTGTTACAACAGCTGAGTTATGACTACCTTCTAGCCCAATGGAAGCAGGCTATGACTACTTCACACACAATTCAAAGAATGCATACTTGTTTTTCTCCAGTATTTCAACATCTGTTTCCAGTTCCCCCATCACCATGACAACTTGCACCCCCATAATAACTTTCAGAGCAGCAATCTTTTCTTGACCTCCTGGAATGACTATATAGGCTCCCAAGCCTCCAGGATTCTGTGCACATCCAACTTCTAGGAGTCCATGTCTAACTTTGATCTTCCCTCATCCTCAAAAATGCCAAGGAAAGAAAACTTTATTTTCTTTTTTATTGAGTTTATTGGCACTTTTAAAATATACAGTACAGTTACATTCATCATTGGGATCTTGTACCTTTACATGACAGGGCTTGATTCTCATTTTTTCCCATACACCAGCCCTCCCTTCACCCCCTCTAGCCTCCCCTATTTACAAACACTTTGTTTCCATTTTTTACTTTTCTCATGTTTTTTCTTTTCCTTATTTCCTTTCCCCTCCCCTTCCCATTTCCCCTACTACTTTAGCCCTTTTCTTCTTATTTGACATTATCAGTTATACAATTTGGATCTTATTTACACTTTTAGTTTTTCACACCAGAGAAACTGTTATTTACACAGGTGTGTCTTATTTATGTATACAATTTGGATCTTATTTACACTTTTAGTTTTTCACACCAGAGAAACTGTTATTTACACATGTGTGTCTTATTTATGTTACTTAAGAGTATGGCCTCAATATGCATCCATTTTCCTATGAGTGACTCTAGTTTCTCATTCTTTTTCTTTGTTTGTTTGTTTGTTTTTGGTACTGGGGATTGAACTCGGGTCCTTGTGCTTGTAAGGCAGGCCACCGAACCGCTGAGCTGAAGCCCTGGCCCCCTAGTTTCTCATTCTTTATGGCTGAGTAGTACTCTATTTTATAGAAAAACCACACCTTCATTATCCAGTCTCCAACTGATGGGCTATTGGACTGTTTCTAAGTTTTCCCTATTACAATCTGTGCCACTATAAACATGGCTTAGCATATATCACTGTGGTGATTCTTGTAATTCTTTTGGAAAGCTACCCAGCAGAGGAATAGCTGGGTCAAATGGAACCTCTAATCCTAGTTCTTTGAGGTATCTCCATATTGATTTCCACAATGGTTGCACCAGTCTGCACTCCCACAAATAATGGAGAAGGATTCCTTTCTCCCCACAATCCCACCAACATTTGCTATTGGTTGACTTCTTGATAGCAGCCATTCTTTGAGGGGTGAGGTGGAATCTCAGTTTTGTCTTCCTCTGCATCTCTTGAATGACCTGTGATGTTGAACATGTTTTCAAATATTTATTTGCTGCTTTTACTTGTTTGTCTGAGAAATGTCTGTCCATTTCAGATGCCCATTTTGAATCAGATCTTTGTTATTCGGGGGCTCTGATTTTTTTGGGTTCTTTATATATTCTAGATAAAATCCTTTGTCTGAGGAGCAGCTGGTAAAATTTTTTTCCTACATTGTAGGTTGTCTCTTAGCTCTGCTGGTGGTTTCTGTGCTACTGAGGATTTGTTCATAAAGTCTTTTCCTATGCCAATGTCTTTGAGAGTCCTGCCTAGCTTATCTTCCAGCAAGTTTAGAGTTTCTGTTTTAATATTTAGATCTTTAATCCACTTGGATTTTAGTTTAGTGCTTGTTGAAAGATAAGGGTCTAACTTTAATTTTTGGCAGGTTGAAATCTAGTTTTTCCAACACAATTTATTAAAGTGACTATCTTTTCTCCAGTGAGGATGGTTGACTCCTTTGTCAAAGAGGAGGCAACTGAGTACATCTGGAGTTGTTTCTGTAACTTCCAATGTATTCCACTGATCCTCAGGTTTTTTCTTTGTCAGTACAGTGCTGTTTTTATCACAGTGGCTTTGTAGTACAGTTTCAAATTGGGGATTGTGACACCCCCTGTCATGTCTCTGTTGCCTAGAATGGCTTTTGCTATTCTAGGTCTCTTCTGATTCCAAATGAATTTTTGTATTATTTTCTCTAGTGCTTTGAAATACACTGTTGAAATTTCAATTGGGATTGCATTGAATCTGTATAGCAGTTTTGGAAGTTGGCCATTTTCACTATATTGATTCTTCCTACCCAGGAACAGGGGATATCTTTCCATTTTCTTATATTCTCTTCAGTCTCTTTTTTCAGAATGCTGTAGTTTTCAACACAGAGGTCTTTTGCTTCCTTCCTTAGATTGATTCCTAGATACTTCATCTTTTTGGATGCTATTGTGAAAGGAATTATTTCCCTGATTTCTCTCTCAGTGAGTCTGTTATTTGAGTACAAGAAGGGTTTTTGAGTGTTGACCTTGTATCCAACTACTCTGCTGAAAGTGTCAATTAAGAATAGAAGTCTTTTGGTAGTTTTTTGGGTCTTCTATGCAGAGCATCATATCATCAGCAAATAATAACAGTTTAAATTCTTTCTTTCCTATCTTTATTGCTTTAATTTCTTTCTAATGCCTAATTGTTGTGGCTTATGTTTCTACAACTGTATTGAACAGGAGTGGTAATAGTGGACATCCTTGTCTTGTTCCTGGTTTTAGCATGAAGGTTTTTAGTTTTGGCCATTTAATATGATGTTGGCTGTTGGTTTTTCATAGATAGCATTTATTAAGTTGAGATAAAGACCTTCTATTCCAATTTTCTGTAGGATTTTCATCACGAATGGATGTTGAATTTTCTTGAATGCTTTTTTTGCATCTATTTTATGAAAAAACAAGTAAACACTAATACAATTGTAGTGGAAGACCTAAAAACCCCACTATCACAAATAGACATCATCTAGACAAAAAAATCAGCAATGAAATACTAGAAGTGAACCAAGTTTTTGAACAAATGGACTTAATAGACATCTATAGAGTGTTCCACCCCACAAAATCAGAATATACATTCTTTTCAGCTGTACATGGGTCATTCTCCAAAATAGACCACATACTAGCTCATAGAACATGCTTAAGTAAATTCCAGTGAAGTGAAGGTAGTCCCTGTATGTTATCAGACATTATGCAATTAAGCTGGAGATCAATAGCATAAGAAACCGTAAGAACTTCACAAACACATGGAAATTGAATAACACTCCTGAATAATCAATGGGTCACAGAGGAAATTAAAGAAGAAATTAGTCATTTTTTACAAATAAATGATATGGGACACAATGAAAGCAGTTCTACATGGAAAATTCATAGCAGTGAGTGCCCACACTAGGAAAACAGAGTGAGCTTAAATGAACAACCTAATGAGGAATCTTGGGATCCTAGAAAAAGAAGAGCAAGAAAAACCCAAAGCTCATACAAGGGAGGAAATTATGAAGATCAGAGCAGAAATCAATTCAATGGAAATTAAGAGAATGATACAAAAAATAATCAATGAATCCAAGAGTTAGTTTTTCTAAAGAATAAATAAAATAGATAAACCCTTAGCCAATCTTGTCAAAAAAAATAAAAGGAAAGAAAAGAAAAGACTCAGATTCATGAAATTAGAAACTAAAAAGGTGAAGTTGCAGCAGATCCAGCATAAATCCAGGGGATCATCAATACCTACTTCGAAAACCTGTATTCTCTCTCTCTCTCTCTCTCTTTTTTTTTTTTTTTTTTTTTTTGGTACTGGGGATCGAACTCAGGACCTTGTGCTTACAAGGCAGGTGGCAGAACCACTGAGCTAAATACCCAGCCCAAGAAAACCTGTATTCTAATAAAGTGAAAAGCACAAAAGAAATGGACAGATTTCTTGATACTTATGAAATACCAAAGTTGAATAAAGAAGATAAAAATATTCTAAACACCCCAATTACAATCAGTGAAATTGAAAACGTAATTAAAAGTTTACCAACTAAGAAAAGCCCAGATCCTGATAACTTCACTGCTCAATTCTACAAGACATTTAGAGAAGAACTACTGCTACTGTTTTTTAAACTTTTCAATGAAATTGAAAGGGAAGCAGTACTTCCAAATTCATTCCTGAAAGCAAGTGTTACTTTGACTCCACAACCAGGGAAAGATCCAAATAAAAAAAGAGAACTACAGGCCAATCTCCTTAATGAACATAGATGAAAAAATCCTCAATAAGGTAAAGGCAAACAGAATATAGAGAGTCATCAAAAAGATTCTATACCCTGACAAAGTTGGATTTATCCCAGGGATGCAAGGACGATTCAACATATGTAAATCATTAAATGTAATACACTATATTAACAAAGTCAAGGACAAAAATCATATGATCATCTCAATAAATATGCAAAACTTTATTTTCTAAGAAAAGCTAAAGAGAGGTCCCAGCAGGACATGAACCAAACACCTGGAGGAGAAATAGAGAAGATTAACTCCTAAAAGGAGATTTAATTAAGAAGACAAGGGTAGATAAAAAGGCCTGCTAGGACATGGGAGTAACACCTTTCCCACATTGATGGGCATGTGTTTTCTGCCCTGCCAACTGTGCTGGCTTTATTATAGGTAGCTAACTTAGATAGAAATTAAAGTACAGTCAGAGAGGGACTGAGCTCTCAAAGTCACTGAAAAATAAGAGCATCAGAATTGTGGCCCATCTGAAGAAGGCCAGGCCTCAAGATAAAGGTACAATGGACAGACCTACATGCTTCCCTAAGGCATAAACAGTTGGGAGCATTCTGTAATTAGCACCACCTGGTCCAGTAAGTCCAGGGAGGCATCAATCACCCAGGTGGATGACCAGAGCATCCAAACCTTTCCCTTCCTAAAACTGTCTTTATTCTTTCCATGTACCCTTGCTATGTGACTTATTTCCCTATTGGATCAATATTAGTTAAGCAGCTCTATCGCTTCTCGGCCTTTTGGCTAAGATCAAGTGTAGTTAAGCAGCTCTACTTGTAATCCTATTGGTCAGTGACAGCAAACCTTTTAGAGATGCCCAAACTGCAAACCGAAGCCCACTTATCACAAAATGCCAACACTGTAGTTAAATCCAAATACTAAGGTTTTAATTTAGAAAAAACAACTTATACAATAATGTCTTTTGTCTTAAAAGGAAAACAAATAACATGTTTGGCATAGGTTTGCCACCACTGACCTTTAAGAAAGGTTCTCACTAGTCTACAAACCTAAAACATATAAAAAGGTTACTGTAATTCAACTTGACCAATACATCTGAGTGCATTTTGATTTAAAAATAATTGTTTTGTGTATTTATAAGTTTGTCTGCCTGTTTAATGTATTTTAATAACTTGTTAAAACATCTACAGCTGCTTCACTTGAAAAAACAAGT
>NW_022900925.1:21838796-21857070 GCF_012274545.1 Fukomys damarensis
TTGAAAAAACAAGTTTTTGAGCTCAACAATTTATTTTTATTTTTGGTTCTTTCTGAGATTTTCATGGAAACACCATTTGTATAGATTTTTCAGAGTAGCCAAACATATATAAAATATTACCAGATAAAGACCGATAGACTCAAGGCTTACATAGGAATAAAAGCCTTAAAGTTTGGTAACATAAAGGTTACTTATGATTTAGGTTAATGTATATGTTTTTGTGTGTTAACTCTTAAGTATTTATTATCCATCAAAGTTTCTAATTAAATTGGCTTATAAATTAATGAACACTCAAGACATCATCTCAGCTGCTTGTGGTTCATATAGCTTAACAGTTGGCTAATTTAAATCACTTTGTAAGAGTGAGATGTCCTTAAAGGTTGCTAACACATTTCCATCAGTTTGTTAGATAAACAAGATGATATGAAAAATCAGTTGTATAAATGTAATCAGTCTTATAAATGCCTATTATTGTCTGTGTACTATAATTTAAGAGTTCTTCCTGATCAAAGACTTAAATATATATGTGTATATGTTATGATATAAATTTATATTATATGTAATGGTATAAATGAGATACACTTGTAGGTTGCATAAAAAGTCTATTTGGGGGGGCTGATTGTTTTGAGTTCTTTATATATTCTTGATAATAGTCCTTTGTCTGAGGAACAGCTGGTAAAATTTTTTTCCCACGTTGTAGGTTGTCTCTTAGTTCTGCTGATGGTTTCTTTCGAAGTACAGAAGCTTTTTAACAAGATGAGATCCCAGTTGTTGATTCTATCTGGTAGTTCCTGTGCTACTGAGGATTTGTTTGTAAAGTCTTTTCCTATGCCAATGTCTTCCAGAGTTCTACCTACCATCTCTTCCAGCCAGTTTAATGTTTCTGTTTTAATATTTAGATTTTTAATCCACTTGGATTTTAATTTAGTGCATAGTGAAAGATAAGGTTCTAGTTTTAATCTGTGGCAGGTTGAAATCCAGTTTTTGCAACATCATTTATTAAAGAGGCTATCTTTCCTCCACTGAGGATGGTCAGCTCCTTTGTCAAAGATGCCAGCCATCCCTCTGCTGGGTATCTTTCCAAAAGAACTAAAAGAATCATATCACAGAGAAGTATTCACACCCATGTTTATAGTGGCACAGTTTGTAATAGCTAAAATTTGGAAACAGCATATTTGCCCATCAGTTGGAAACTGGATAAAGAAGATGTGTTACATATTGAAGATTGAAGATATACTCCTAAGTGAAATAAATAAGGCACACATGTGTAAATACAGAATAGTTTCTCTGGTGTGAATAATCTGCAATAATACAAAAGATCCTATTAAGATTACTGACATTGAGAAATGGGAAGAAAAGAGCTAAAGGTGTAGGGAAGGAGGGATAGGTAGGGGAAGGGTAATAAGGGAAAAGAAAAAAGTGTGAGATAATGAAAAGATGGAAATAAAGTGTTTATAGATGGGGAGGGGAGGGGGGAAAGGGAGGGCAGGGACAAGGGGAAAAAATGAGAACAAAGACTTGTCATTTAGAGGTACAAGATCCCAACAATGAATGTAACTGTACTGTATCCCTAAAATACACCAATAAACTCAATTAAAGATGAAAAAATAAATAAATTTGAAAGGGAAGGAATATTTCCAAATCTAAAAAAAAAAATTAAAAGAATCATACCACAATGATATATGCACACCCATGTTTATAGCGGCACAGTTTGTAATAGTTAAAACTTGGAAACAACCCAAATGCCCATCAACTGGAGGCTGGATAAAAAAAGATGTGGTTTTTCTATAAAATGGAGTACTACTCAGCCATAAAGAATGAGAAACTAGAAACATTTATAGCTAAATGGATTCACATTGAGGCTATACTCCTAAGTGAAATAAATAGGATAAACTTGAGTAAATGCCAAATAGTTTTTCTGGTGTGAAAAACTAAGAGTGTAAATAAGATTCAAATGGTATAATTGAGAGTGTGAAAGAAAATAGGAAGAAAATGGCTAAAGGGGAAGTGGGAATGGGAGGGGAAAGGAAATAAAGGAAAAGAAAAATATGAATAAATGGAAACAAAGTCTTTGTAAGTAGGAAAGGGTGAAGGGAGGGGAAAGGTGTGGGGGAAAAAACAAGAACCAAGATGTATCATGCAAAGATATAAGATCCCAATGATAAATGTAACTGTATTGGTTGCTTTAAATGTACCAATAAACTTAATGGGAAAAATCTGTAAAATGAATCTATGAACAAGTACATTCTACTTAAATATCGCTATGGTAACAGAGAATGGGTAAACGATTAAAATTATGTGAAATTTTATTTATGTCATTCAATACTTTGCAATTTGATAAAGGTAACTGGCCAAACGTTATTTGACCTTTAAGATGATGATGATTGGTAACAGTTTTCTGGTCATATTTGATAGTTTGAGGTGCTTAATATCTAAGATAAGATAGTTGTTAAGCCTACTCCTTCTGCAGCAACACTAGTGTAACTCATCTCCTGAGTGTTCAATGACTGAGGTATGCAGACCAGAGCTATGTCGGGGCCCAGTCATCGTCCCCTGGAGTTTGACATTTGGAAATAACTTCTTCCTGTATAATTAAGGCATCAACATTTGCTACTTTTCAAAGAAACAGTTTGTTAACCTTGTTTTGACTCTTTGACTCTGACATAAAAGGAAACTCGTTAGCCGAAGATCTGATGTTATCTGTAAGAGTCAGGAAATCACCCTGACATAACAGGAAGCTCGTTAGCCGAAGATCTGATGTTATCTGTTAGAGTCAGGAAATCCGGTCTTTGAAAAACAATTACTTGGTGTTTTTTGTTGTTGTGTGCCCTTAAAAGCTTCCTGTTGATGTGAACCTATAAAAGGAGCTGTTTCTGTGAAATAAATCAGACTTCTTTTCGTTTCCGCTCAGGCTTGAGTGTTCTTTCCTTTCTCAATCCTCACTCCCCGACTCAGGCACGTTCGTGTTGTGAAGGCTGTACCCCCACAGAGCTAGAGAGATAACTGGGGCTAAAAGGACAGCCAATACTTTGGTCCTGGCCCTCCAATGTCAACAAGGACCCAGGACATGTGGGAATCTTTGCTACAAAATCCTACAACTTTGGTGAGTTAGCCAGCCTCCTGAGCAGGGAGACTGCTGGACCCCAGAAGACAGGAGTCAACCAGTGTACAGAGTGCTAAGAATAAGGACTGAGGAAGAGAGAGAGAGAGAGAGAGAGAGAGAGAGAGAGAGAGAGAGAGAGTGTGTGTGCAGGGAGGTTCCATGGGAAGCCACATGGTCAGGCAAGATCGTGTGACCCATCCTGGTGGCTGGCGTTGATGGAGGAGCTGAGAAGCTCTGTACATGGTTCCAAAAGTAGCCTCTGAAGTCTTACCTGACCTAATGGATAGCAAAAGATTAATTTTGATTAACACAGGTCTGTCTCACTTTAACTTGATCTTAAACACACAGCAGAAAAGCATAACCAAACGTTGTATAAAAATAAAACCATAGTAATAAAGGGTAAACGTAAAAGTAGAGCTCCAGTCACTAACCGCTGTTGGCAGTTTCCAGCTACTCCTGTAGCTGACCACTGTTACGGTTTAATGAGGCTAGAAAGTTATAGTGGAAGCTATAAAAGCTCAGCCAGAGTCTTTAAATTCCATAGCTAAAATTGTCCTTCAGAATCACCAAACTCTCCATCTTCTTACAGCTAAAGCTAGGAGGACTTGTGACAAAGAAATATCAGACTTATAGGTAATCTCAAACAGTACAGAGGTTAGGCTCCAGCTGGTTACAGTCACTATTATAGTCCCTTAAGAGCACTGTCTTGATGTGGCTCCATTCCCCCAATTTGTCTTCCCATTCTAGTGCTCCTGTTTTGGTTGTATGTCCTTTCACCTCTTGGAAAAGGTTACTTATTCTTGCCTAGAGGCTGCCAAACTCCAAGTGATCATGCAAATGGAACCAACTACAAATGTGCCAGACTCCTTTTACTGAAACCCACCAGATAGGCCTTGTGAAGGAACTTCATAACTGCTACAGTGCAACATGACTTCTATCCTCAGCCCCTTAGGTCAGTGCTCCAGAGAGAGCCCCTGACTGCTGTATCCCCTACACTGACTCTTTTCAGATTGCAGCAGCTAGATTGAAGCTGTGCCTATTCTTCCCTAACCACAGTTAGGGGTAGCTCTTTAGAGGGATGAATATTATGGACAGCTAAGTGAGATAGAAATTAATATACAGTCAGAAGGGGTCTGGGCTCTCAAGAAAGTCAGTTAAAAATAAGGACATCCGAACTGTGGCTGGAGACAGATTTGAAGAAGGCCAGAACTCAAGATAGAGATGCAATGCCCAGGCCTATGTGCCTACCTAAGACATTAATAGTAACTTGGAATTATTCTGCTATTAGTGCCTGCATCTGGTCCAGTAAGTCCAGATTAGCTTCAGTGACCCAGGTGGGTAACCTGTGCATCTGGATCTATCCTTTCCCAAATATGATCTTGTTCCTTCCATGTACCTTTTTCTATGTGACTTGTTTCCCTATTGGATCAATATTACCTAAGAAGCTATATTTGTAACCCTATAGGTTGACTGCTGTTTGAGCTGCATTGTACCCACCCTATGACTTTGCTGTATAAATTAACCCCTGAGAGAGGGCCTTGGAGGCAACTGACTTTTGGGACCCTTCCTGTCCCTTAGAAGCTATCTCTCAATAAACCTTGCCTACACTTATCCTCTGTTATTCTATGAAATTCATTGTTGTGTTTCAGGGGACACACACTTAGCACATCTGATATCTAGCAGAATGGGAATTATATTTTTCCTATATCAGCCTTGCCTTCACACTGTGGGTTGCTGGGTCTCCCACAAATGGAGCTACTTGGGCTGAATGGATTAGAAATGACATCTAACATAGGAAATCTCAAAGTTTAGTAAGCAGACTTTGTTAAGTGATGGAGTCACCTACAATTCTTGTTACATGATGAATTTTTATTCAGAAGATCTGTGGTGGGACCAGAGGTTCTGCATTTCTCCTGATTTCCAGGTACTACAAGTGTGCACAGACCATTGGTGCACAGACCATATTTGAAGTAGCAAGGACCTACTCTAGCTCTGGACTGTGGCTCCCAACATTCTCCTGGAATCTTAGGAGTGCAATCCTCTGCTAAATTTTAATGTATTTTGTGTACCTACTGCATGGCAGGAAATGTGACAGGCACTTCAACTAGCTTATTTGTAACGATGTACCCACACACCCATTTTATGAACAAAGAATCCAAGACCCAGAGAGACAGAATGAGCCTTCTTATTTGCCAGTCCTTTTTGCCATAGAGTATGTACTTGTGAGCTTAAAGAGCAGCTGGAGAAGCCATGGCTGCAAAGAAGAATCACCCACCTGAAAACACTAGGATGCTAGTGGGTGTCTGCCTTGTAGAGTTCCATTTTTGATCTACAAACCAATCTGCATGCTCTGAAAGTGGATGAGTACTCACTTGCCATTACCCACAGTAGTTCCTCTTTTGGGAGTTTCTCAAAAAAAGTAGACTCCATGCTGTCTTTGTTGGAGCTGCCAAGAATACTTGTAATAAAGACCCATTTGTAAACTCAAATTTGCACAATAAATGTATATTTGTGATCCCACCCCAGATCATGACTGCGACAGATTCATTTTTTATTTAATCATCTTTCCCCCTTGAATACATAGGTGGAGTATGTCTTGTACATCCTTGCACGTAGGCCAGTTGTTGCTAAAGGGTAGAGTAGAAATGACACATAGTCACAGTGGATATAACAATTACAAGATGTGTCTCAATGCCCCACACATTCCACATTCCGTTTGCCTAGTTTGCATATGTTCACAGAAGATCTTGGAAAAAACTGTGAGGGCACAGCGTATATAATATAGCCATTAAATGGAGGAAGTTAGATCCCAGAATAACCAAATGTGAAAGAGGGAACCTCACCTCCACTGACCTGTGCTGTGACATGAAAATTAGCCTCTCTCTTGCTCAGGCACAGACACTGTGACTCAATGGGTACAAAGTGTAACTCCCTTAATTAAACGCGGGTGGAAGGACACATGCATTATTTTTCAAAAGACTTTGGATAATTCTGAAGAGAGTAGAGTTTTGTGAAAGACAGAGGGCCTTGGACAGAGGATGGAAGTATATTTATGTGGCTTCCAGAGCTCTGTAAAAGACCACAGATAGCAATTATCTTCACATCACAGCACTTCACCATTCCTTCTTGGCCTGGAAAATGAAAAAACTATGGCTCTTTTTAGATGATTATAGATGATTGTGGTGACACTCTGCTTTTCTGTAGGTGGAAAGGTTAATTTCTGGAGCAGGAGCTCAATCTCAGGACACTTTCATAAACTGACTGACACAAGTCTGGTAGCATGCCAAACATGTCAGCTATCAAAACAATAAAGCCCAAAGACGATTTATCTTTACTCTCGTATCTATCATCTTTTCTATCTGTGTAGTCACAGAGTAAGCCTTGTGGTAGTGTGGGGGTTGAGGTTAACTGAAAGCAAATAGCAGCATGCACCTTTTAGGGAGTAGAAAAACCTATGGGTGATCTATACCCCAAGAACTTTTCTCCATGTGACTTATTTCTGGCAGCACATAGCATGAGCACATTCCCTCTACCCCAATTTATATGTGCACACACATGTGCAAATACACATGCCACTGAAATGTGCAAACATACACCTCCTTACCTCTGCTCTTGGGTGTCATCATTCCAAGCTGAGCTAGAAACTGGGGGTAAAGGGTGAGCATTATAGAGAATAATCAGTGTCCCTCTTTATCCTCTTGGGGTCTAAAAGGGGCCAAATCTATTAATGATCCATTTTTCTCTTTGTTAAGGCTGAATGGTGGCTGGAGTGAGTCACCCTTTCTCCAAAACTGCCCAACACTTTTGACAAGTCTTGCCAGGGGAAAAAGAGGGTGGAGGAGGGATGGCCTCTGTCTAGATTCAAAGCCACAGCCTCAAATAATCAGAACAGAACATGAGCCACACAGTTCCAAAATAACCTTTGAAGCAGAACCAGGAAGTATTTTGTAATTCATTGTGTAGCGTTAGAAAAGTTGGCCTCATGCCCATCTACAAGCCAAAAGAAACTCCATTTACAGCCCTGTTTCAATTGATGAAGATAATCTCCCACTCCTGACTCACATCCATCCTTGAGTGTTTCTGGCAAGTAGGGGCATGGTGTTACCCTGAGGTTTTTCTGGCTCAAAAGTAAAGAACCAAATCCCAGAGTAAACTCTCTTCTGTAGCAAAGAGAGTGTCAACATTCAAACCCAGCATTCAGAATTGGAGTTTTCATCCTTTGGCACAAATCCTGCATGCTATATATATTCTCGCAGGAGGCACCAAGTGTGGTGTCAGAACACAGGAGGTTGTTGGGGAGGTCCCAGATCCTGAACTCCTGAATGGCGGGGACTTTGCTTTATTTGTCACTGTGATACTAAAGGCATAACAGGCTTTCAGCAAAATAATGGCCAATTGAATAAGCGAAAGCAGGAAGGAAGGAATGCTGAGCTGTCAATTCTCCCCGATTTACTAGATCCAGCTCAATTATGAGGCATGATCTCCGAGATGTGAGAATATATGGTAATTAACCATATGGATATAGGAAAGCCCAACCCTCAGCTTTTCACAAAACAGCCGGATCATCAGTATAAAGAAGTTGTGTCTGACAGTCCTGATGATCTCGTTTGAGGTTGAATTTACTCCTGTGACCTCATTATTTTCAGTATCCTTGGGCATCTGGAACCAACTAAACCAAACCAGACCTAGCAAGCCAGAAATGGAAAAATGGACAAACAGTTGTGTGCAATGAATTAAAGGCTGCCAAGGCCTTGGAACTTGATTTAAAAATCGGAAGAAAAACAAAACGAGAGAAAATGCAAACATTTAGAATTTCAAATCGAAGTTTAGGATTTCAAATTGAAGCAGTATTTCTGAGGCTGGTAGCCAACAACTACAGCACAACTCTGCACTGCACACTTTCCAGCCTCTATTTTAAGACCTGGTGTAATTCCTTTAAAGTTCAAGTCTAAGCTTCTAATTATAAAAATATGAAAATAATCATTGCTGCTGCTGCTGCTGTTTTGACAGTCCTATAACAATAGAGGAGACTCTGGTTAAAGGATCACAGTTTATACAAAGTTTTTGGAAAGAAAGTACAGTAGCAGAGAGATCTACCGATGTTGTACCCAGTCGTGGCAAATCAAAGCTCAGGTCTATCACCTGTTAGCGTTATTTCCCTGGGCAAACTATTTAACTTCCTTGAAACTTTGGTTCATTGTAAAATGAGAACACTAGTAATAACCACTGAGTATGGATATTATAAGGATTCCATGAACTATCCTATATAAAATGCCTCACACCTAATAAACTACATGCCAGCCAACCTGAGTGCCACTCTTTGTTCTTTTCATCAGAACCTTCTACATCACATGTAGATTTTTTTTTCCTCTCTTTATTTTGTATTTAATAGTTCACTTCCCTGCTTGGGTCCAACATAATTCTGAATCTTTTGTAGACATCCACTATATAAAAATTCATTTGAAATACATTCAATCAAATACTTTTTTCATCAGCTCTCTCCTATTGAAGCCTTGGCTCTGATCAGTTGAGTTCATATAGTGTATAGGAGCCCTACTGTGTGTTGAGCACCTTGTGAGATTTTGGGGAGTAGCTACCTAAATCCTAGGTCCTCTCCCTGTTGCTTTCAGACTGGAGAAAGGATTTAGAGAAAGAGAGAAGCCCAACCAGTTCTGCGTGGCTCTCTATGTGGGACCCTCCATCCTCTTTCAGTGGGCATGTTTTCCTGGCAGTAGTCATTTTCCCCTCTATATTAACAATTGCACATAGACACAAAGGCTCTCCTTCAGAACATTCTTGGAGCATATCAGCATACCCCTCTGCCATTGCTCATTTTTGACCCAGATGATAGGTTCTGGTAGATTTGTCTTATTCTTTCTGTCATTCTTCTCACTCCACACGTGCACATACACACAAAGATGACAACTGCTCTACAAGAGATACTTCAGGTCATTTTAAGTGGATTTACCCATCTACCTTCAAGCATTGTGCAAATATGAACAATTAGCAACCAGAAAACATATTTTCTGAACATGCTCCAGCTTCTTGGTCTGTGAAATTTTTCTCAGATATTAAGAAGACCAAATAAACCAAGAAATAAATGTTGTTCATTTTTCTCCTTCTCTTTATACCTTTGCATCTCCTAGACAAGCACAAGGGAGAAGAAGGCTCTCTCACTCTGACTCACCTTGTCCCATGGAGAGAAGTATGGCCTGGAAAGACATCTGTGTGTAACTGGTCCTGACAGGCTTTCCCTACTGTCCAAGAACTGCCCCCTGCTCCATCTCCTGAGCCAGAGTCTACGTAGTTCCCCAAAACAGGTCTGCTGTGGCTGGAGCAGGAACTACTCCTTGGCACTTGAACTGTGACAGGAACCTTCATGAGACATGAGTTCCCAGGTCTCAGTTCATGACCATTAAAGGTGGCGATATCTCTTTTGTTCCATCTTACTTTGCTAAAAATCTGTGGAATGAACCCTCTTCTTACCTTCCTACTTTCGTTGCAAGTGGTGCACTGCAACAGTGCAATACTAAGATATTTCCAAGGATGAGAATGACCATGAATCTATATCCTATAGGAGGAAGAAATCCCCTAAAACAAGAGAAAAAGCATCAAAAATACCATACTATTGACCCAATGGAAAGGAATTGGTGCCTCCCCCACTCTTGTGGTATCTTAAAAGCTGGCCCCAATCTTTTGTGGGCTGGCAGGACTGATCTTCCTCATTAGATATGTGCCCCTTAAGCTAATCTCAAACTTAAGTCTCTTCCCTATTTTCTTTTCCTTCTCAATTAAAACTATTGCCTATAGATTTGTGCTATGGCTTCAATTAGAATTTCCATTATCACTGAAGTAAGTTCTTACCCGTGTCCCATATCAGATTTGCCAGGAGATAGCTGGCCTGGCTCCTGGATCCTATATTCATGCTCCTCTTCCCAGGGCCCCTGGCTTCCTGCTTCTTGCCTCTGCTTCTACTCTCCAGTTAGATGCAGTTGCTGCTGGCTTAGAAACAGATGCTTAGTACAGTGTCACCTAGGGTACCTTCAGACTCACAGTAGGTATGGGTGTGAAGTTCCTTCTAGCTTTCTAACTGTGAAATCTCTCTCTGAATCTGTTTCTGTCTCTCTGTCTCCCTGTCACACATGCACACACACACACTCACACACACACACACACACACACACACACACACGCACACACAGAGTCCTGGAACTCTGGTGTCTGCTCCCTCCTCCATAAATTAAGGGATCTGGTGTCTAAATCCTTAGGTCCTGTCATTAACTAGAGAACATTTCTCTGTTCTGTAACCTAACCCCTCTAATGCCAACTCCCGCACACTCAACACATACAGCACACTGGGCACTGCCAATCGATGGAGAGAAATCAGGGGGAGGGATGTTCCTTTGGGAAGGTCCCAGGATCAGTACAGCAAGACTTGTCTTCTCAAGTCAGTCTTTACAAACACATCCTTGGCTGGCTTCTGTAGCAGGTGATGAGACCATGCCAGGAGATAAAGTGGGGACTCTCGACAGAGCCAATGTGTCCGGAGTCATCACTCCTTCAGATGGACACAGACCCACAGAGCCAGGTGACAAATAAGAAGTAGCAATTATATGTGTGGATCTCCCCAGACACTATTCTGAGGGCTTGACAGGTAATTGCTACTTAATTTGTGGAATCCTTATAGCAACCCTTCGGGTCCTAGCGGCTGCTCTTTGGACCCTGTGGGCAGACAGAGCTACAGGCCCCACACAGTAAGACTGGGATCAGGATGGGAACGAGTCACCATCCCTCACTCACCAGGCTCTGTCTTTCCCCAGCACCAACCACCCTGCTCACTGCTCCACAGGGGAGGGACTGATACCAGCACAGAGATCTAGAGCTTTGCTCCAGGATCCAGAGCTTCTGCACTCCCTATCCCAGCCTCTGGGAAATAGAGCCCAGGAAGATGTCCTCATAAAAGTTCTTTGCCTTCAGTCAAGAGGCTTTCATAGCTGTGGACTCCTCTGACTACAGGACCAGATCTTTCCCTCTAAGAGAGCAACCACATTGTGGCTTGTGTCTAGATGTCCCCCCAAAGCCTCATGCACTCTTTTTCAGAGGTGGCTGAGACTGGAATGAATGTGTGATGCTGGGATTAGGGGGATGTGATTAGTAAACCACTACATGTGAGTGACTGGTTTGGCACTCCCCTAATCCCAGTAGTCTGGATGGGATAAAAGTGGCAGAAAGATGTTGTTAAGGTCCCTTGTTGCTTTTGCTACCTTCAGTTTCTCCTCTGTGAAGCCCCTTGCCCTGCTACCCTGCCTTGGAGCCTGCTGATGATGCACTGAAACCACTATAAACCATGAGCTAAATAAACCTTTCCTTCTTTAACTTTGTGTTTCTGGTGTTTTGTCCCAGCAATGAGAGAAAAGTAACTAAGACACCCCATATTCTCTGAAGGAGCCATGTCTTAGGCTTTGAAAAATCGGGCAGTAATGTACAATTGGGGGGGGTGACTGTGAGACTAAGACAGAGCGATGCACGTAAAAGCACTTAGCACAGGACCTGCACATGGTGGGAGCCTAATAAATGGAAACACCATGGTTTGCTGAAATGGACTCAAAGCAGAGTTGGACACAGAGCTACACAGATGGGCCTGTGCCTGCGGCTGTCCCGAGGATCATGGCTCCCAGGAAAAGATGTTCTGGGAAGAGGGAAGAGTTTTGCTCAGGTGCAAAGGCCCAATCTAAAGCCAGCCCAAAAGTCAGGCAGGAGGAAAGGTGATATGCATTAGGGCGTGGCTAGAGTGTCCCAAGCATTCCTGACCTGCTGCCCTCTTCTTACTGAGCACTGAAGAAGCTGGGACAGGCCATTCCTCACCAAGCCCTAGGACTCTGCACAGTCCCCATTTCTACCCTGTCAGATTCCCTTTATGCTCTGAGCCTAAAAGATGGTCTAGAATTCCCTCCCAGACCCCAACAATGGAAAAGTCCTGGCAAGGTTGAGTGTCACCAAAAGGCAGGAGGAATCCTATTGATAGGCATAAACTCTGAGCCCTGAGGGCAGGTCCTGCTGTGGCAGCTTTCTCGCCCAACTGGAACTGTGTGCTGGCCCAAGGGAGGCCACCAGTCATCACATCATCCTCCCAGACTGGGTGCATCCACCCTCCAAGCATTTGGAAAATGCCAGGAAACTCTCCCCACTCTGCATGATTGATGGATAGACCCACCCCAGGGGCTGCAGTGGGTCTGGACACTTGATAGACTAGGAGAGAGAACAAAATGACTCCACATATAGCACTGCCTCTGAAGCCTTTTTTTCCATGTCCTAAAAGGGAAAATTTATGACTTCAGAATTATGAGTAAAAGTCTGCAAAGTAGGAGGTCAGGGCACACTAGACGAAGAGAAACTCAGTGTTAGAGGCAGCAGCCTCACCCTACCCACACCCCATCTACTCACCACAAGGGAGGGTGGACCACATGACCCTCCTGGAGTCAGAGGATCCAGGACAGCTTGTGGTTTCACCTCTCCCCAGCGGAGCCACCTTCATCAATGCTAAGCCTCTTTGAGCCTCCACGTTCCCATCTGCTGACTCACAAGGATTTGACCAGGAGCTTTAAAACCACTAATGCATGTCACATCCCTGCCTCTGTGCCTAGCAGGTGAGGTGCTGTAGTGCGTGCCAACTGCTCCCCTCTCTACCCCAGATCCAGCCCTTGCACCACTTTTGCCGCTCAAAGTGCTCCTTCATCGCCCCCTGCCCATCATCAGCACATGTCATGTGGTTTTTCTGAGAGGTGTCCCTTCCGTTTTATGAAATGGACTGCAAGTCTTACCCTAACAAAAGGAAGTCCTCCAGCCGCAGGCACCTCCCTCCGTTCATGCGAGGATCTATGTTGGCCATGCAGAAGACCCCCAGCAAGGCTCCAGTTCCTCCAGGGGATGATAATCAGCTCCCCTTCACTGCCATCACCTCCCTCTTATCCCAGGTTCTGCCCCGATGTACAGCCAGACAGAATGAAGAGTAGGTCAAATCTCTCTCTGGGCTTCCCAAACACTGCCTATGACCACCTTCGCACTCTGAGGTCACCGACATTCGGCTCACTTTCCCCTGAACTCTGCCTGGATCCCTTACACTGGTAAAGCTCCATCCCATCTGCCTTCAGTGTGTTCTCTGTAGGTCTGACTGCAGGACATCAGCACCACAAGGTGCTCTCGGTGACAGTCACTCTGCTCAGTACTCCATAGTGGTAAGTGTGACCCTAGGACATTGACACCAGAGACCAGGACCTCAGCAATGAATCAGTAAAGAGAGATGCATTCCCTTTGTAGTTTTCTTTTAATCTTTCTGACTCCATCAAGAAGAAAATATTCTCTCTCTCTCTCTCTCTCTCTCTCTCTCTCTCTCTCTCTCTGTCTTTCTCTCTCTCTCTCTCTCTGCCTTTCTCTCTCTCTCTCTCTCTGCCTTGCTCTCTTTCTCTCTGAGTAAACTGATGGCTCAATACGAGGCAGACAGCTGCCTCAAGTTCAAACTTTTTTAAAATGTTTGTTTAGATTGTATTTATGGCAAATAATGCTGGTTTCAAAATTTAGTTGTTATAAAATCCTTCCAAACTGAATTTATTTAAACTTTTAAAAATGAGTCATTCTAAGAAAACCACTAAATATTTAAGACAATGGCATGAAATTCAATGCAAAAATTGAGAATGTGCATTAGCTGAAAGACACACCATAGTGGTGAGAATTGAATTCTAGCCCCTGAGACTGGCTGGTAGATGAGGTGTTTGAATTGTAGTTCCTTAGTACCCCCTCATATGTAAGCTACCAAGGTTGTGACAGACAAGATCCCTCTTCTTACCTCTGTCCATCTAATCATTCAGCAAAGGATTATGTATAAAACAAAAAAGAGTAAGGTACTAAAAAGTGCCAAACAGGAGCTCTATCCGGCAACATTCTGGGCTCTGGGAGGTGAAGTTGGAGGAAAAGGAGTGAAATCAGCACTTACTGTGAAAGGCTTGCCCCATCAGTCAGGTGAGACCTGGGCCCACTGGAGGCTGCTGGGGGACTCGTGAGCTTCTGGGAAACTGCACTGGAGAAAAGACTGCAAATAAAGGTCAGATGACTTAGACTAATTTCAGTCCTGATATCGCCTGATTGCATGAGTTTAGGGAAGTCACTTCAGGCCTCAGTTTTGTCATATGGAAAAAGCAGGGATGGGTAATATCTCTTAACTCATAAGGTTATTGGGAGAATTAAAAGTGAGTTCGATCTGTAGCGGGAGCCGAGAGTAAACGGGAGAGAGCCCTGAGTAGCCCCACCGTTGGCCTAGTTACCATCACACCCGGGGCGGAACCACAGTTTCACGGGGAAAGAATGAATGACCTAAGAGCGCTCCCCAGACCGCACAGGGCCAAAGGAGTGAGACAGAATACTCATCGAGGTGTCTTCTGTCCGCAGGCGCCCTCCTCGCCTAAGACAGCCTGGGGAGGACTGCAAGGGAGAGGAGAAGGGAAATTAAGAAGATGAGACCCAAGGTCAGCAGCCACCCAGAGAGCCCTACAGCACAGGATGGCTCAGAGGCAAAAGCAGCCCATACACCAGCTAAGAATTCAGCTCAGAGGCTGAGCAGGGCAGGGCTGAACAAATGCTGCTTAACAGCTCTACCATCATCCAGTTTAGGCATCCAGCGAGGAGAAAGAATATGAAATTCCACCAATAAGAAATGAACAAAAGATTGGGAACTGAGGACCTTAATGCTTCCTTTTTGCCCATTGAGCAGATAACTAAAACTGTCTGCATTATCTATGCAGCATGAGATTTTTATTGTTTCTACCTAAAGATGTCTCTTTTTGGTGATGACAAGCGTTTTTTGTTTGTTTGTTTGTTTGTTGTTTCTTTTCTCAATACACCTTTAAAGGTTTTTAAAAATTGTTTCATATCTGGTCAAGTTGAGATTTTTAAGAACTTCATTTTTAATTTGTAATAAAAGTTTACAACTTGATTTTTTTTCCCCAAATGTCAACACAATGCAAGCACCTGTTAATAAGGGTCTTAAATAATTGTCAATAAAAGGCGAGCTTAAACAAAGCAAGAACTATGCTTCTTGATGTGGGGTTAATGAAGCTCCAGAGTCTGTTCCATGGTTTGCTCCCAATTATTTTAATAAATCAATGTATGAAAGCATCTATCAGAAATATTTTATGTACTTTAGGTGCTTGGATAGGGTAAATCAGATGATAACAGTGCTGCCCTCTGCTGTTAGCACCAGTAGCACCAGCACTCTTCAGTCGGGCCCATGACCCTGTGGCAGGGCAACAAGAAAGAGATAAGTCGGGAAGTCTGGTGTTTTTTGGTGGAACCCAAGAGACTCAGAACCTGGCAAGTGTGTGAATTCCAGTCATGGGTCCAGCAATACACCTGTGTGAAAGGCCAGCCCTCCATCTCTTCAAGCTCCAGCTTTCCCCATTGATCCCTGAGTGGGCAAAAGAGGGAGATACTGGAATGGAATCTTTCTGATGGTTCACAGAGGAAGAAATGCTGGTGAATGAGAGGAAAAAGCCAAATGGCTTTTTATTTGTTTATTTCCTTTTTCTGGACACCTGCCCAATAGTCAGTGTAAAAGCAGCCATGGGAAGGCTAGTGGGCTTTCCCAGTACCAGTGACTAATACTGTTCCTCCGTTCTGCAGCATCTGTAGAACCAATAGGGGCTCTTTTGTTCTCCAGAGAACTAAACACATTCCTTCCTCCTAAGTCCCAGCTGCCTGTGATGTGGGCCTAGTGTGCTGACTTTTGCAAGCTGCTTTAGAGCAGAAATAATAAACTGTTTTCTAAATGAAATTTCTCCTGTGCTCATTCAATAGGACATTATTAAGAACCTTGTTGAGCCAGGCATCATCTATTCTGTAGGGATCCAAGGCCCACAGATCAAACAGGGAGACAGGCCAGACCAATAATTGCAATAGAATGGATCAAACTTGCTTAGGGCAAATATGAATACCATGGAAATGTCGAAGGGTATATTCATCAGGGTTCTTCAGAGAAATTGAAACAATAGGTTATTGATAGATAAACATAAAGACATTTATTGTGAGAGGCTGACTCATGTGCAGCATGGCTGGGAAGTCTCACAGCCTACCATCGGCAAGCTGGAAGCACAGAAAAGACCGTGATATAGTTCCAGCCCACACCCAAAGACCTGAGAGCTAGAAGAGCCAATGTTGTAACTCTGCCTGATCGTAAAGGCCTGAGAACCAGGAGTGCTGATGTCCAAGGAGAGGTAAAGATGAGTGTTTTAGTTCTAACAAAAAGAAACTGGCCCTTCCCTTCTTGGGCACTGAATGAATTGGGTAGTATTCATACATACCCAAGAAGGTGATCTTCTTTACTCAGTTTATGCATCCAAATGTTTGACTAGCTAGCCAGGTATCTATTACCCAAGTCAATCTCACATAGAAATTTAAGCATTCCCAAGGGTATCTTTCCATCCTTGGCTTCCAGGAAGAAAAAGTCTCTGTACTTGGCTTGTGGGATGAGTAGGTGATGGCCTGGAAGCAAAGAGGGGGAAGATTCACCGGGAAAAAGAAAGAGCTTCTGCAAAAACTCTGGAGTATGCCTCTTGGTGGAAAATAAGAGGATCCCTGCGAAACAATCTTGGCCTTTTTGGAGCCGGGGTCTCCAGTAGGAAAGAAGAGAAATGCGGATGGAGTAGTAGGCAAGAGCCAAGCTGTAACTAAGCTCCTGGTGTGGTTGGCAGGTTGAGGACAGAGGGGTGCTGTGGAAGGAAGGATTTTCATAAGAGAAGAAGACAATGGGGATGGCTTTTCAAAGTCTTTTGGCAGCAGGGTGAAGGTTGGATTAGAGTTGTGAGACTGTAGCCAAAACTCCCATCTGGGAGCTTTATGGAACCCAAGAAGAGTTTTAATAACCCAAAGAAGAGTGTTGCCAGTAGTATATCAAAAGGGCACTGAACTTGGAGCATCAGATGCAAGAGTCTAGGATAACTTGCTATTTTCTATTCAACTAAAAAGTTCAATTCCTTAAAGTCATACCTGTTTTATCAATCTTAACATCCCAAGAAGTTACCATAATGCTTTAGACAGAGTATGTCCTTGAGAAAACTTTGCTAAAAGATGGGTGAACAAATGAATGAAACCTTCTCCTAAGACCTCTCTGGGCACAACTGATGTCTAAAAAATTGGTCATTATTTCTTATCTTAGCTTCATTCTCGGGAAAGTGGAAGATTTCAAAAGGTAAGGATCACATATCCTTTTGTCCTCTCAGACTAGAAAATCTCCTTCCCCTCAGAGATGCCCAGCTGGAGTCATTGAGAGGAAAGAACTCTGGACGTGAAGCAGGGTCTGGGTCATTGTCCTGGACTTGGTTATCTGCCTGCAGCACTTTCTGGGGCACAGTCTGGAATTTTCCACCAGGCCACAGACATGAGAGGCAAGGAAGGGTAGAACAAGGTGCCCTGAACTTATGGCCCAGAGCAGCCATGAATTTCTCTGTGAATGAAGATTTAATTTCCTTTTTTAAAAATTGAGATCAGCTTCACCAGTTGCTATAAAGAGCTAAAGAGGCAAGGCTATTGAAAGCACTTTTTATAGATAAGTTTCATTGCTATGAGCTTCTATGTGAGAACAAGGTAGTAAAAATACCCCAGATTTGGACACTGGCTTCTATTATTTTCCACCTTTGTGGTCCTAGCCAAGGTTTCAGCTCCTCTCAAGCAGGGTACTAGATTCTTGACTTTTAAATGGGAAAATAAGGTTTTTTTATTTTAGCAGGCTACTGTAGATCCCAGAAATGAAAGAATATATGTAAACAAGCTTGGTGAACTGTAAAGGACAGTATACCTCTAATGAACTAAAATCATCATTATAATAATTATAATGGGAAAGGCAACGTGATGATTGCTCTGTTTAGGAAACAAATTGCTTGGTGATCTTAGAGAGTTTTGTGAGTATAGCCAGGTGTTCCTAAAGCTTTGGAACAAGCACATTAACCAACAGCCCATAAACCCACGCCTCAGCTTCCTTATCAGTACTTCAGATCACTGAAATTGGGTCTTAAAAGATCTCTGCACAAGGTCAGGCATGTTGGTGAACACCTGTAATCCCCGCACATGGAAGGTTGAGACAGGAGGATCACCATGCATTCAAGGCCAGCCTGGAGTACATAGCAA
>NW_022900925.1:21857161-21897137 GCF_012274545.1 Fukomys damarensis
AAAAAAAAAAAAAAAAAAAAAAAAAAAAAAAAATCTCTAAACCTCCTGTGAGTAGCATCTGACCCAAAGGAAGGATCCTTGCCAGGCAAGTTTTTTAAGGGTTAAAGGAATGAAATTAGAGTGGTTCCAAGAAATTCATCCAGAATCCATACTTGGAGGTCTGGCAAATCACTTCCCGAAGGACCCTGACACACAAGGCTCCTTCCCAGAAAAGGGATCACTAACCGAAATTCCAGCTCAAACCCAGGTCACTGATGTGCTGTGTAGTCTTGGATTAAATTATTGATTCTTCTGTGCTTCCGGATCCACAATTTGCAAGACAAAGCTTGGATGCCAAAGCCAGCAATGTTAATACAAACAAACTCTCCTACCTGATAGCAGGAGTGTGGTTTCTCTGCTTGTAGAATGTTAGTAACCCTCAATTCCAGTCTGAACAAATGCTGACTGTCTAAAGTCAGAGTTGCCTCTGGATTTATCTAAGGGCCTAAGAACTTAGAAGTCCAAGCAAGATAGGAGACATTTTCCTTTCCTAAAATGCAAATAATGGGAATGGGGAGGAAAGGAGGAAGCAGATTTTCTGACTATTTTTCCTAGAAGACCTAGAACTAATACCGCCCTGGAAAAATCTGTGTCATCGCTCAGAATGGGATTTTTGATGTCACTGAAACTGCCAGTTTGATGACTAGCTGCCAGATGAAAATAAAATGAGAGAAAAGAAAATGGGGAACTAGAAAAAAAAAAAAGTAAAGAAAAAGAAAGCAACACAAACTGAGGACCAGAAAGGAAAACAGCCTATTGGCATTTGGCCCAGGGTGAAACATTAAAAAAAAAAAAAAAAAAAAAAGCATGTGTTGCAAAATATAACTGAGAAATAAGAATGAGAAGAATGTAGTTTGGGCCAAGAAGTGAAATCCTATTGCAGACCAACAGGGTTTCCAGTCTGGGTGTCTAGACCTATTTTCTCACAAGATGCCTGACAAAGCAGTATGGGAGAGTCTAAACTGTGCTGATTGTGGACGTAAAAGATCAGCTTTCCAATGCTTACCCCACTGCATTCCTGCACTATGGCCTCCACCAGGTCCTTAGACCCTTCTGTGCAATGGCAGGATATTCCCTGACTTGCTCATTCTATAGCATTTTAGAGGCGTGAAGTGAAATGATGCTAAATTCTGTGCTCTGGAGCAAAGCCTCCTGACCCCATTCTATGGGAAATCTCCAGGAATGAGCTATTTCCTTCCTTTGCAGCTGCCATGGAAGTGAAAGAGATGAAACAAACAAATTATAGAGATTTAGAAATGTATCATTTCCCTTCTGCATATGAGAGCCCTAGATAACCAGCCACTAAGCCAAGACCATTCGGAAGGAATGAGTCAGGTCAGCTGGGTCAATGTCCAGGTGGCTCAGGCCCAATCGAAACACAAAGGCTGTTTTCAGGTTTTGAGACTTTTTAAAAACTGAGGTCTAACTACCCTCACCTTTCAATTCATTTGTTCAGCAAATACATGCCTGGTATAGAGCTCATGACTAGCACAATCTAGACACTTAATTACTGCTCATTAAATGAAGGAATAAAGCAAAAGTAGGTGGATGAATGACCTAGCTGCTGGGATAGTTTGAAAGACTAGGTCAGGTCAATCCTGTCTATCTCAGCTTGTATGTGATGGAAGATATATATATCTTTTTTAAAGATAGGATGCAATCACTTTTTTAAGAAATACCTACTGTATTAAGGGAACCAAAGCTTCCTGTGTCTGCAAAGCCTTCTCACAAGAGACCCCACTGCCTTTCTAGGTAAGGAACATAATATATACAAGGGCTGCATTCTGGGAAAGATGAGAAAATTGGTGTCACTACAGCATAGGACATTTGAAAACATGACTGTTGAGATGTGGCCAGAAGGGTTCCCAAGGGCTGAATCAGACTTCCTGGTGTCCACACTCAGCATTTGGGCTCTACCAAACAGATGTGGAGAGCTGTCACGATGTTTTAACAGGTCAGATCAGTGTTTTTGTTTAGATAAATTTTCTCTCGGTATGAAAGATGCATTGGCTGACAGAGGTTCTATTGGTAGGAAATGTGGTTAAACTGCTGTAACAGAACTCAGATTGAGATGGAGTAGTTTAGGATGAGAAGAGAAAGTGAATGTAAGACATTTCAAAAGTGTAATGGTTGGATCTCAGTGGTCAGTTAGATGTGAAAGAAAGGGAAGAAAATCAAAAGATGGATATCTGCTTTCTACTGTAGCTGTCTGGGTGGATGGAGTAAGAATTCAGCATAGGGAATGAAGATCTGGAGTGGTGGAATGAGATCAGGAACTGTGTAAGAATTTAGCTGCTTTCTTTGCATTCAACATGGTACCTGGCACTGATAGTAACAATTTGAGGGAATTTTAAGACCACTTCCCCAAATTTCTTCTGAGATTGTTCCCCCAAAGCCATCTTGAATGAATATCCTAACTAGAAGGAAAAGCAACGTACCTCCTTGACACCAATCCTATAGCACATCTTTCAATCAACATAAGGTCCTCCCAGGTAAAGGTTAAAAAGAAAAGAAAAAAGAAAGAGCAGGAGGGAAGACAGAGATGTTAAAGGATGAACTCAGTGTGGTTGACTGACATACATCTGTAAACACCAGTGGGCTGATACAGCTCCAAGCCCAGATTTCATCTGAAGAGTCACTGGCTGAATGAGGAAAGCTACAAATGTAGTATTACAGGGAAAGGGTCTATATTCAGCTACACCAGGAACCAGGCAGATAAGTGAGTTTAGTAGATTAATAAAGACAACAGAGACATTAGAGGGAATGGTGAGGACTCTCTGGTGGCTTGTGAACATGGGACTCACCAGAGGGACAGCTGCCACTCTAAATTCACAGACTAGTGGCACCAAAAAATGTGGGCTCACTGTTGCCAAATCCATCTCCAACCAGGAAAACCTGAAGTCAGATTTTAAATAAGAAATCTCCCAATTTTAAGTGTTGGCTGTTCATTGTATTTGTCTCACGCACTACAGGCCAAACAGAATATATCTACAAGACAGAACCACTAGTTTTGGCCAGGTTTGGGCTGCCAGCTTGCAAATCGCATGAAGAATGAAATAAAAGTATGAATCCTTGGACAGAATCACCATTTAAGAGTGAAGAAAGGAAATAAACCAGTAAAGATAACATAGAAAGAAGAGACACAAAATAGTATTAGAGAGCAGAGCCCGAGACACAAAAAGAGTGGGTAGTACTGGAGTGATTTCAAGATGGATCAGAGCTATGAAGAATTTTTTATATTGGGCAAGGATGATATCATTGATATGATCATAAGAGTTTGAGTTGAATAATTCATGTGGAATTAAACAGCAACAGCTAGAAGAATTATTTAGAAGTTAGAATATAGCAGCTCACCATTAAAAAAATATTTTCTGTAAAAAGAAAGCAAGAGAGGGGAGCAGCTTGAGATCACAGGCAGTTACAGGAAATGCATTTTTTTTTTTTTAGCAGTGAAAGAGAATTAGCATGTTGGTTGAAAGAAGGGAAGGAAAGAATGGAAAGAGAAACAGAAAAGGCAGAGAGCTAATAAAGAGTGCCAGTTTGAGGGGATACAGCTGGAAATCAAGGACATAAATGGAGCCGTGACCTTAAGCAAGAGTGACCAGCCCTTTGTCTGAGACACAAGGGAGGAGATACAGTAATGTGAAGATGGAATTAAGTTTCCATATGGACATTGAGGTAATTCTTATCTCATAGGCTCTGCTTCCAAAGGGGAACGTATTTTCTCCCATGAATCCTGAATCCCGAGATGGAACACCAGACATCAGAAGGATGGTTAAGGTTGGAGATGCCACTGTGAAGCACGAACACCATGAATGATACATCTAGAAATACAATGCAACATTGCCAGTCAGCATCACAGAGTTGATAGCAGGTCTCCCAGTCAGCCTGACAGCTTGGTTAGAAATGGTCAGGAATGGGGGCGTGATCAGATGACAGATGGCCTGGCTTTGGACACGTACTGATGGAGAGATAGGATACTGGAAAGGAGATGATGAGTGTGCTACAGAGGGTTCTAGCTCTGCACTGGATTGGGGCACAGAGGAAGCCAGTTAGGGGTTGAGGGGCCTGGGGGAGCTAGTGGAATAGACAGAAAGCTGTCAAAGGGGAAGGAAGTGGAGGCACTGGTGGAATAAATGGATTCCTATGTTGGATACTATGTAATAGAAAATTTCAGGAAGATGACAAAGTCCAAGGAGTAGCCATGGAGCTGTAGCTGACCTCAGGGGTGATGAATTTATTTGAAGAGTGAAGAAATGGGAGAACAACCTTTGCTAAGAGCTTCCTTTCCTTTACCTTCTGTATCCTTACCAAGCCCTCTATATGCAGGGTCGGTGGGTGGAGGAGATCTTGAACCTCGAGCCTCAGGATGAAGGGTTAATGGAGTAACTAGGAGAAGGAAAGGATTGTATTCAAGGAAGAAATGTTCTGACAGTCTCGTTGGGCTTGATGAACCATAAAGTATACATAAAGGATGATGTCTTTTGACACCTCACAAGTTCTAAACTTTTTCTCATGAGCCGCATAGACATCCTAGAAGATATTTAGAGAATATTTTAAATTAATATTTATCATTCTCACAGAAACAGAATCAATTCTGACAAGGCTTATCTTAGGGTATGAGTTTTTCCTAACTATGTGGGAACTGGAAGGGGGAATAAGCGAACTAATGATGTGATGGAGTAGTGAATTAGCCACAGTGTGTGTGTGTGTGTGTGTGTGTGTGTGTCTGTCTGTCTGTCTGTCTGTCCAATAGTCATAGTCCTTATTGTCACCATAGGGTCCACATGGTCCAAATCTCTTTTATTATGCTCACTCAATCTTAGTTGGGCATCTTAGGAGGAAACCTAGTGGTTCATGCTTAAGAGCCCTCTCAGTGCTCAAGAAACTTGGGTACCTGTTCAGTCAAGCTTTTAAATTCTACTGCTAGTTTCAGAAGCTAAGTCACCTGGCCTATGTTCCAGTGGCCACTGCCACAAAGGTAACTGGGGATTCCTAGTCCCTTATTACCCAAAGATTTTCTTGTTTCTTGCTCTGATGATGCCTTCTCCAGCCCTGGCCACAGTGCCACCCTTGGGCTCCCAAGGCTGCAGCATCTTCTGTGTCCATTCACAGGTTTGAGATGTTGTTCTCAAAGCAGAGCTAAGGACAGCATTACCATGGCAGGTCCTGAAGGTCTCCACCCACCGACCTCTCAGTTCTGGCACTGACCTTGGTGACCAATCCAGTAGGAAATCCTGCAGACTCTCAGTGTCTAATAATTTTGGCCTCAGAAGGAAGAGCTTCCATTCCCGTCTTCTTAGGAAGTCTCTTGGTCTTTTACCAAAAGCATCCATTAACTCCAGTGCCTCCAGCTCAGCAGAAAAAGAATATTAAGACAGGAAATCTCTTTGGTCATGAAATGTCCTTTCTCTGCTTCCTCCAAGTGCCTACTTTTACTTTGGCAAGATTTCTCCAAATAAAACTGTGCTTCTTTTGAGGAAAAAAGTAGTGAGTATTACAGGCAGCTAAGTTAGATAGAAATTAATACACAGAGAGGGTCTAAAGTCAATGAAAAGGAGAGACATCAGAATTGTGGCTGGAGTCACATCTGAAGAAGGTTAAGCCTCAATATAAAGATACAGTGAACAGGCCTTCATGTCTCCCTAAGGGATAAACAGTAACTTGAAATTCTATTGTAATTAGCACGACCTGGTCCAGTAAGTTTAGATAAGCATCAGTTACCAAGGTGGGTGACCAGAGCATTTGGACGCATCCCTTTCCCAAAATGCCTTTGTTCTTTCCATGTACCTTTGCTATGTGACTCATTTCCTTATTGGGTCAATACTGAAGAATTAGAAAAATATTAGAAGCAGCCATACAGTACTTGTAATCCTGCAGGTTAATTATAGTTTGATCCATGTTGTACCCACATTATGACTTTGGTGGCTTTACTATATAAATGACCCCTGTTAAAGGACCTTGATGGCAATCCACCTTCAGGACCCCTCCTGCCTCTCAGGAGGTATCTGTCAATAAACCTCTCCATTCTTAACTTTCATTGTTCCTGAAATTCATTCTTCAATATTTTGGGGACAAGAACTTGTCACATCTGACAACTAGCAGGCTGGAAGTTATATTTATCCTATATCAGTAGCAGTCTTGCTGGAAACTGTCAAGATCTGTGTTACCAAGCACCTTGTCTAGTGCATGCATGTGCACACATGCACACATGCATGCGCACACACAGCTTGTCTATACCTCAGCACCAGCACCGACACTGACACTAACTATAATCTTGGCCAAATTTATATCCCACTTTTTAAATTAAGCAATGTGGGAATTTTCAATTCTCACATCTCTGTGGCAACTTTCTGCTCTGATTTTTCCCTAATTCATTCATTCATCGCATATTTGCTCGGCATCTAATGCCCAGTGCTAATGCTGGGTGTAAGAGTGAACTACACAGACAGATGTCCCTTCCCCTCCTCAAACCCAGCACCCATCAGCCTGATGTTCCCCATCCCATGCAAACAGCTCCCTGGAGACCAGTACGCTTCCACAGTTTTTGTCATTATTCTGGGTATTGTTTTGCGCAGTCAATAAGTTGCATGACGGAATTATTTGGTTGTGTTTGGCACTGAAGTCAGAACAGATATGTGTGCCCTGCAAATCTGTTTCCTCTGACCATCCTCCCTGACTGGACACATCCAATTTGCATTTTCATTCAGATATTCTCTGTAGACTTTAGTTTCCAGGAAAGGCAGAAGGAGCTGCTTTTGAATGGAGCTGGCAGGGGGGAGGGTTTTCCAGCACTTAGCTTGCTGAAAGTACATGTGCTAACCAAGAAGTTACTATCTGGGGAGGCTAAAGCTTCCCCCTTTTTAGCACGCAGTGTTTTGCAACCAAGAGTCAGAGAGAAATCAGCCCCAAATAAGGATCCCAATGGCCTCTGAAAAATTACTCTCTCTCCTTTGGTTTCTCACCTCCAACTTTTCCTGCAGCCTTGCCACTATTTCTTAGAGAAGAGGAATTAGAGGAGGAAATTAAAGAAGAGGAAAACTCATGAAACCCAAAGTCTTGCTTCTCTCTTGATTTCCCAGTCTGGTATTAAATCACCCTATTCTTTGGATACCTGGGGAAGATGCACTGAGATTCTTGCACTGTACGTGTAAATTTCAAATCCTGTTTACTAAGAACCCTCTCCCTTTAAAGCTGTGCTGTGGCCAGTGGAGGCCAGCTGGGCTAAGACTCTAAGGTGACACAAGGCAGAGTGTCAGAGGAACAGAGAGGAGTGTGAGGGAGGCGGGAGGTGAGGAGGCCCACAGGGCAGGATAGGTGGGAGAGGCCCGTGGAAGCTGACTATTGGAGAAGTGCTGAGGCCCTGACCCAATTCTGAGGTTGCTAAAATCCTACCCTCAGATTTTTGGCAGGCTCTAGGGCTTTGGGTCCTTAGGCAAGTATGAGAACAGCGGTGCAGGGGTACTTAGGACTTGGGGAACTCGCTGTGCTTTAGGTGACACAGGTGACTAGGAATAGTGAGGGGGAGCCTTAGACCCCATTAGGGGTATTCAAATTCTCTATCTGGCCTGGCCATTTGTCCTTGAGCCTGCTCACCACCCTTCATATGGTTACAGCTCTTTGCACATTGCTTACGAAGCACACTTGCTCTATTTCTTCATGCAAGTCTCATGACAATGTTAGAAGCAGCAGTTTACTAATCATCCTGTCCAGGAAAGGACCAGAGAGGTTGGGACTTCCTCAAGGCCACACAGCTAGATAGAAACTCATCCAGGCCTTTGGCCATAATTTTCTTTCTTTTTTCTTTTTTTTTTTTCCTTTTTATTGAGTTTACTGGTACATTCTAGGTATACAGTACAGTTACATTCATTACTGGGATCTTGCGCCTTTACATTACAGGTCTTGGTTCTCATTTTTTCCCCTTGTCCCTGCCCTCCCTTCACCCCCTCCTCCCCTCCCCATTTACAAACACTGTATTTCCACTTTTTCATTTTCTCGTATTTTTTTTCTTTTCCCTTATTCCCTTTCCCCTACCCTTCCCACTTTCCCTACACCTTTAGGCCTTCTCTTCCTACTTCACATTGTTAATTGTCCCATTAGCATCTGGTGTACTATTTTAGTTTTTCACACCAGAGAAACTATTTGGCCATAATTTTCTGACATCAGCTAGGGCTTTTCCCTCTATCCCAGCTACCTCTTCCTCCTCTCCCGCCTCTCATTCTTGTCTCGTCTCATTTCTTTCCTTTTTTCTTCTTATGTCCTTATTTTGAGTCGTGCCACTACGTTTAGCTAGCATAGCCCTCACTTCATACAGCCTAAGATCTTGCCCTAGGGCTCCCCAACACAGATTACCAATCATCTGGGATTGGGAGATGATGTGAAAAAATACAGCTTTATATAGGAAAAATATGATCCCTTGATGTAGAGTCAGGGTCTGATCTTTATCAAGGTGCCAAGAGAATGTGGAAGCACATTGAAGTGTGTGGTTGCTCTAAGCTTGCTTCAAAATGTGCCCCCCTCCTCCCAATAATCACACATGTTTGAAATCTGAACCCTTGACCCCATCCTTAAGTGTCCCAGAGCCCCTCAGCTGGGACTCTCATAGCTCCGTACCTCTGAATGCAATCATTCTATGTGTCCTTTGAGGTCCCCTTGTGTGGCCACCACAGACGCTAAGGATTCAGTGAAAGACTGTCAAGATAATATTCCGGTACCCCCTCCAGTCGATCATAGCAGTATATATTTTTTTGTAAGAAGCCTGTTGTCACACTACAGCTATCTGGAGTTCAGCAGCTTTCCCTTGACCCTTCACGCACTGCTCAGGGCACCTTGTGCAATGCAAGCCTCAGATAAGAGCAGCAGTGCCTGCCCCACAGTGCGGCAGCCCAGAGATTCCCCAGCATGGCCGACACCACTATTAGCAGAATGGTTCACTTTGCCTCTGGCCCCTCGCCATGAAAGCCCTCACCCTTAGACTCAATTGCTGGTCACCAGCACCAGCCCAGAGGACAGCCTGAAGGATGAGACCATGATGGGACAGGCAATGTGTTCTCTCTCCAACCAACCCAAGACACTGCTAGTGAAGCTTTCCTTTCTCCTCCCCTGTGCTCAGCTGCCACTACCACCCCCCCACCCAGTGTCTTTGGAACCAGGGCAGAGCCACAGCGGAAGCCCACATGCTGGAAACCTAACATGAGCGCTGCTCAGAGTGACAGCAAGCTCAGTTCTATTCCTCTCAGACACCTCCTTTGGCATCTCTTCTGGAGAGCAAACATCACGTGCGGCTCACTTCTCCTCTCCCCAGGTCCCACAAACGCTGGCTGCATGGATGTTAAGATTAGGAGATGATGTCTTATTTACAAGAAGGAGAGTCCAGAGGTGGACAAAGCAGCACAAATATGCTGTTAGTCTTCCATGTCACCTTGAACCTATCACTGCCTTGCTCTTGGCATCAGTTTTCCTATAAAGAAAGAAAGAAAGAAAGAAAGAAAGAAAGAAAGAAAGAAAGAAAGAAAGAAAGAAAGAAAGAAAGAAAGAATCTCCCTAACTCCATTTTTGTCTGACAACCCATGAAAGAATAATGAGGGATCTTGGTTCTTGAAAGCAAAAGATCGCAGAACAGAGACTCCAAGAATGTGAGTCCAGGGCCACCTGGAGCACAAGCTCACCTGGGAGAGAGGGGAAGAGCGAAGCGAGAAGGGGCTCCCAGCCGGCAGCTGGAAAGGGCTGGACAGGTGCAGAGCCCACTGCTTCTCACTCTAAGGCCCTCTGAGGGGAGGCGGTAGGGGACTGCGTGCCGCACTGGGGCAGGGAGCACAAAGGAAGTGACGGGGAGCCGGAGGGAAGTGGAAGTGGTACAGCCGAGGCCTGGAGGGCCAGCTCTGATCTTTCTAGAAAGCTCGCTTTTACTTCCTCTCTCCTTCACCCCTGACACTGAGTGGGAGTCTGTCGAGATGACCAAGGTACATGTGGAGGATCCTCCCTGTGGGGACAGCCCCCTGACAGGAAGAACAGATGATTCACCACGAGGAATGTTTCTACTCCTCATCTACGTGTTAGTGAGGAGGAGACCCCGGGGGAGCTGGGGATTTTAGGGACAATAAAACATAGACCTCCCTCACCTCCCCCAAAGTCCCCTTCCTGGGCCTTTCCCTTGGACCCAACTCAAATCAAGTTTGTGCTGAGATTTTCCCAGCACAGTCCCACGTGAGCGCTGCCGGGCTCCAGGCCCAGGCTCGGGAATGTGGGCTCCAGCCAAGCTCACTCAATTCCACAAGATCTGGGAACTTCCAAAGCTGCCTAAGAGTGGGGATTTCCATTCTTTTCTCCCACCCTACCACTGACCTACCAGCTGGGAGGTATATTACCCCATGCAGCAAAAGTGAGAGGGAGACAATCGCTTTCCATAAGACTTTCTTTCATGATTCACACCCTTTCACCTTCCATGTGTGTTCTGTCTGAAGCTTGCCATGGCCAAGCCACTGATCCAAAATAATAACCCCACCCTTAATGGAGACCAGGAAGTCTGTGTGAATACTCAGCAGAGCCTTTCTCTGTGGCCCTGGGCCAGGTAGTCTCAAACTCTAGAATATGGCTCCGTTACACAGAAAGAAGAGTGGATGCACAATCTCTCTAGATCCTTTACACCTGGATTTCTAGGAGTGATAGTGATAATTTAAAAGTTCTGCCATTTTTCAACTTTTTGACTTAAAGTAGGTCCAAGAAATGACTGAATTCCATGGGGAAATGGGATGAGTCCTCCAAGTCTGAGCAGAACGATATGTTAACAGATTAAAGAGGGGTTTCCATTCATATGAAGAAAAACCTCTTGGAAGGTAATGTGACATGTTCTGTGAAGAAATGACTGCAGGAAATTGCACAGACTCCATCCTGGAAATATTTCATTCATGCGGTAGGAATGAAGCTAGCCATAGTTAAAGGACTGAGCCAAACGCAGAGGTGTTTCAGCAGTAGTGGAAGGAAAGGGGTAACTAGCAGAAGTCAGCCAGAATGAAAATAAGAGAGATGTAAGCAAAGCAATGTGCAAGTAGATTTGATCCCTCTTCTTTCTTGTATTTCCCCCAAGGATTGAATTCCACTCATTCTCTGCTTTCAGATTCTCTAGAAAACAGATATCTATCATGAGATATTAAGCCCAGTGCCCAGGAGCATGGAATCAGAATGTCCTAGGGGAAATTTTGTCCCACCTATAAGATTAGGAATGAGTAAATGAACTTTGCTTTCTACCTAAGGGATATTCACCATTCACCTGAGGAATGCTGGGTTGTTTGGAGAACTGGAGAGTACTCTAGCACCATGCCTGACTCCTGGTAAGCAGTTAATAATGCCACTGCTGACCACTTACTATGGACCAAGTAACACCAATATTTCCTATAGCACATGTAGTGACTGGCAAGGCGTTCCATGCATTTATACACATGATCTCAGTGATGCTTTATAAGAGAAGAGTTCTAAATCCATCCTTTCCCTTCTGGACAAGGGCACAGCAAGGCTCAAAAGGTTGAAGCAATGTACTGAAGGAGTCTAGAGCCCTGAGTTATAGCCACTGATGGGCCTCAGGATTCCTATCATATTTGTAAAAGAAAGTTGTTCACTGAAATGAATGCTAAGGTCTTTTTTTTTATAATTATATAATCACATGGTTTCTAAGGAAATTAAAGCCGCAAATACAGACTGAAGCTAAGCATTTCAATTCCTGAAATTTGGTTCTTCTGCTCACTCATGCTCCCTGGAAATTAAGAAATAAACCAGGAGGACAGCCACCCTGATGGAGAACGCACTTCTTACCCAGTACTGCATGCTGGGCTAAGCACAGGTCCCTGGCTCACAGCAATTTAACCACAAGGAATGTTTCTTGATACTCCTATAGCTGTCTACTGGTTTTGGAAGACACTGAACACAGAGTGAGGAGCCAGACACACAGTCAGCCAGGTGAATGACCAGTGTCACTGTGATGTCAGCACAGACCCTAAGGGCAAGCTGCTTGCATTTCCTTTTGGTAGTCTTTTTCCTTTTTTTTTGGTGCCAGGGATCAAACACCAGCCCTTGCACTTGTGAGGCAGGCGGCGGAACCACTAAGCCAAATCCCCGGCCTGTTGCATTTCATTTTGGAGGACCTTGGGCAAGTCATACGTAAAACCTGTATGGGCCTCAGTTGCCTAATGTATAAAAAGGGAATGAGCAATACCTGCTTGAATTTGAAGGCAACATCTCCAAAAGTTTTAGAACATTCCTGGCACAGAGTAAGCTGAATGAATATTATATGAAAACTTCTGTGGCAAGACTTGATCGGTATGGTTTCTTCCAAGTGCAAAATGTCACAACTTAGAAATCAGTTTAATGTTTACAAAATCCTGCAGTTCTTCAAGGCAGTCACTGTGCTTTCACTCTGTCATTTTAAAGAGAACATGGATTTAATGCACTGTGAGGGAGCCCACCAAGGCTTCAGAGCCCTTTCTCAGCTCAAAGGCTCCTTGGGCTGTGGGACAGGGCAAGCCCTGACTTGCTTGGCAAACCCCTCGAGACCTCAGTTTCTTTGCTTTCTTCCTTTCCTGTGACTTCAGTTTCCTTCCTTTTACTTAAGAGAAAGCAGAATCCTTAAGAATAACCCACGGGGTTCCTACGTGTGGGCAGACTGGGCATATAGCCAACCTACCCCCCTCCCCAAAGTGCTCCTGCCTTCTTTTGCCTCAGCAGTAGGTTAAAAAAACAAGTGTCAAATTCTGACCCACAGCTTCCCCCTTCTACTTCCTGGAAACCTTCCAGGGTGCTGAACTTGCTCAGCAGATTCAGATTCCACTCGTCATTCATTGATCATGTTGCTGCCATAAGCCAAACCCTCTTGCCTGACTCCACCCTCTTAGGTTTTAATAAAAAGCAAAGACAGAGCCACGAGAAAAGCAGAGAAGCTGAGACCAGCTCAGAAACCTCTAACTCTCCAGCTGAAGCTGGTGCTCCTCTTCTCCACCATGCAGGTCTCTGCAGTCATTCTGTGCCTGGCGCTCACAGCAGCTACCTTCAACACCCTCCTGCTGGCTCAGCCAGGTAAGGCCTTGCCTCCTTCTTTCCATAGCACATCACGCATCTCTGGGTTACCATGGACCGGCACAGCACAAGGGTACCCTCTTCTCACCTTAGCAGTTTGTCCAACATGAGGCAGCTCACAGCACAAGGAGAGAGCCTAATCACACTGCTGCTCCAGGATAAAGAGGTTGAATTCCAGCTGTAGACTCCTAATCCAGCTCCTTGCAGGGTTGCTGCTCTGGAAACACACTTCTCCAGCTGCTTTCAGTATACTAGGGGGCTTGGGTGACCAAAGAGAGGGGCATCTGGTGGCAGGGTATTTCCAGATACAGGAAAGAGGGAGAAGACCCAAAATCTGGACTATGCTTCTTTCAGCCCAGCTTCCAGAGCCAGTGACCCTGCAGATGCAATAGTTATCAGGGACACTCAGGACCAGGCATGGACTTTTGGAGTTTAAAAGGAGGCCCCACAGCTAGGATCCTCAGCTGATTTTTGGCCCTAATAATTTGAATTAGTAGCTCTTTCTAATAAATTTTCCCTGAATTACCTAGTTTTAACAGCTCCGCTCTCCCTTGTCTATTACCAACATTGCACACCCATTTTATAGAATGGCAAAATGAGTCAGTGCATCAAAGATCTAACTCTAGCTTTGATAAAATACTAGGATTCAATAGGTTCTACCTCTACCTCTGCTGTCCCTTTTCCTTCTTCTCAAAATTCTTTTCTTCTCTAAATTCAGAAACATGTAACCCACCTAAAATGCCTTTGCTTTGTGGTTTATTTTCTAGATGGAGTTAATGCCCCAGCCTGCTGCTATAAATTTAACAAAAGGATCCCGCTGAGGAAGGTGGTGAGCTATGTAAAGGTCACCAGCAGCAGGTGTCCTAAAGAAGCCGTGATGTGAGTTGAGCATACCAACCCTAACTGGTCTAAAGTTCTCCCTTGGAGAGCAAAGAATAATCCCCACAAACTTAGAGTCAAAGAGTTGTACCCTCAAACCCAATGCCCAACCATTTCAAATGGGAAAACTGAGACCAACAAGGAAAAGTTGACTCTCAGCATCATTCTGCATATGGCTGTATATTCAGGCCACCCCAATTTCCTCACCCTAAAATCATAATGGATGGATTCACCTGGGAAATCTGGTAAAGCAGCTGCTCCATGTTCCCTTCTCCCACCTGCCTCCTCCTTTACCTCCCATGCCTGCCCATTGGTGTAGAGTAGGCTGTGCTAATGCACTGAAACTGCAGAGGTTTAACTCTGTCCTCTCTCCCACAGCTTCCAGACAATAGCGAACAGGGAGATCTGTGCTGACCCCACTGAGAAGTGGGTCAAGGACTACATTGCCAAAGTGGACCAGAATACCCAACTGAAACAGAATTCAACTGCACCAGCAACTTCAATCCCCTTGAACGCTAGCTTCACAACCCAAGAGCCCAAGAACCTGTAGCTAATTTATCTAGCATTGTATTTCCTCAATAACCTCTGATACTAGTATGAACTTTATTAATAAGAAATGTGATTCCTTAAGTGATATTAATCTTATTTAACTTATTGGTGTTTTATTTTTATACTTGGGAACTTTGTTTTCTTTCTATGAAACCTAATTCTACACCTAGGATGTTATTGAGGTCTTCGCAAGGATCTTCAATGCCAAAAAATTTTGTTTTAAATTTCAAAACACTGCTAAAATATTATTGTGGAGTTGAATATTATATAACTATTGAATTAAAAATATATATTTTTGTATAAAACTTGACTTTTGGTGTTTGCCTGAAGGAAACCATGAGCTGAGATTATGAATTATATAGGTGAAGTACAACTACCAACCCATTAGAGGTTAGATGTGCTGAGTTCATGTCCCCTGAGACGATGGAGGTAAAGAATAACAAAATTTTGAGAGACAGCTCCTGAGAGGCAGAGGGGATTCTGAAAATGGGTTGCCACTGAGGTCCTTTGTCAGGTGTAATTTACACAGCAAAGTCACAATGTGGGTACAATGTGGGTAAAATTACAATCAACCTATAGGATTATAAGTACAGCCACTTAGCTAATATTGATGCAATAAGGAAATGAGTCACATAGCAAGGGTACATGGAGAAACTAAATGCATCCTTGGGAAATGATGGGTCCATATGCTCTGGTCACCTACTTGGGCAACTGATGCCTATCTGAACTTACTGGACCAAGTTATATCTAATTTAACTGCTGATAGTGATCCCCCTATGAAGAGGTAACCATAACTATGGTATCTTAGCTATTTTTCTCTCCTTGCTGAAACAAAATACCTGACACTCAAAGTTAAAGGGGGAAAAGTTTATTTAGCTCATAGTTTGTAGAGGTTTCTGTCCATAATCAGCTGGCTCCAAGGTAGGGTGGCACACAAGAGAGACAGTTCATGGTGGCCAGAAGGTGGTGAAGCAATAAGGGACAAGCCAAGCCTCTTTCTGTCCCTTCTATTGTATTCAGGCTACTGGGATTAGGGCAGTGCCAAACTATTCAGTGGGCTGATTAGTAATCACACAGCCTTCATCCAAGCATTGCACCATGAATCAATCTCGCACTCTAGATCCAGCCACCTCTGGAAAAAAACCCACCTATGACCACATGAGGCTTTGCAGGGAGGCATCAGGCACAAACCATAACATGCAATTAGGGGAGAATGGGTGTAGTTTCAATCTAGCCATTTCAAGGTGAGAAGGGTAGATGTAGGGGATACTGCAGTCTGGGGGTTTCTCCAGAAAGCCAATCCAACTGGCTGTGGAGGGAAATTGTGCTGCAGTTTGGCAGTCATGAACTCCTTTTACAAGGTCAATCTAGCCAGAGATTTAGCTCAGTGGTTCCACTGCCTGCCTCACAAGCACGTAAATTACAAGGTCAATCTAGTGGATCCCAGTGAAAGGAGTCTGGCACATCTGTGGTTGGTTCCATCTGCATGATCACTTGGAGTTTGGCATCCTCTAGATGAGAATAAACAACCTTTGCCAAGAGATTAAAGCACATACAACCAAAGCAGGAGCACTATAATGAAAAGGCAAATTGGAGAATGGAGCCACATTAGACACTGCTCTTAGTGGGCCAGAACAGTGACTGTAGCTGGCTCCTAGACCAGTCTACTGATGCAGGTTATCTATATGTCCAAGACCTCATCTGAATTATTCATATGAAAACTACAAATTTAATTTATTATGGTACACAAGTCCCTCCAGTTTTAGCTATAGGAAGATGGAGAGTTTGGTGATTTTGGAGGACAATTTTAGCTGTGGAATTTAAAGACTCTTGCTGAGCCTTTACAGCTTCCAGTGTAGCTTTCTAGTCTCATTAAACCATAATAATGTAAGCTGCAGGTGTAGCTGGAAATTCCAAGCAAGGGTCAGAGATTGGAGCCCCATTTTAGTAGCTAGCTTTTATTACTATATTAGTTTTTATACATCTTCTAGGTATACTTTTCTACTGCGTGTTTAAGATCAAGTTAAAGTGAGATATGTGTTAAGCAAAATTAATCTTTCTTTCTATTAGGTCAGGTAAGACTTCAGAGGTTACTTTTGGAACCATTTACAGAGTCTCAGTTCCCTCCATCAGTGCCAGCAGGCAGGATGGGTCACAATCTTGCTTGATCATGTGGCAGCCTGGGAGACATTTTTCTCTCCTTGGCGACCTACCTTTTTAGTATGCTGGATCCTCTAGGTACCAACAGTCTCCCTACTCAAGAGACCGAGTGATTTACCAAAGTTGTAGGATCTTGGAGAAAAGCTCCTTTCATGCTCTTTCTGGGTCCTTGTTGATCTTGGAGTGTCAGGACCAAAATATTGGCTGTCGTCTTAGCCCAGTTATCTCTCTAGCTCTCTGAGGTCTCCAAACCTCAGTTGTTGAACACCAAGGAGATCAGTTACATTCTAATTTTATGATCTTATCTAGATAGCAAGCAACTTCAAATACATAGTATAACCAATGAACTGTTATTTTTTTTACCAGTCATGGTTGTCTTAGAAGTTGAATTCCTGCAGAATGTTAACAGATAACAATTATGAAGTCTTCCAGAGAAAACCTGAGATCAAGAGCAGCATATCAGCTTAACATAACATGGTGACATTATTATATTAGAACTATTAGATTTTCTTATTATCACTGAAACACATTTAAATGCTCATCTCAGTATAGAATAACTTTTCAGTTACCTTTATCTAATTATGAGATATTAAGTGAAATAAAGAAACATTTCAATAGAGTGCCATTTAAGAAGAATATACTTGTTCATAGATGTACTTTATAGGTTATTGATGTCTAATTTTTAATTTCTAGATTGACACTGCCTGAACTACACAGTGTTCAAGTATCTCTAAGAGTTATAAGCATACATAATAACACAGAACAATCACATAAGCATAAGCCTTGAAAAAGTATCTATATCTTCTGGTTGACTCTTTGATATTGTATTGTCATTCACATTTCACTAGTCAGAACACAAGTAAGGTAAAGACAGATCCTTAAAAGTTCATGATAATAAACAACTTTAGCTAGAAGTCACAAATGTGATATTTTTTCAGTTTTGTTTCTTGGAAGGTATGTATCTTTGCCCTTTCTGCTTCCTATTTCACATTATTATACATTTGATCTTACACTTTCAGTTTTACACACCAGGAGACTATTTGCTATTTACACATGTGAGTCCTATTTATTTCACTTGAGTATCACCTCAATGTGCACACATTTAGCTATAAATGCCTCTAATTTATCATTCTTTGTGGCTGAGTAGTACTCCATTTTTTTTTTAATCTCATTTTCTTTATCCAATCTCCAGTTAATGGGCAATTGGGCTGTTTTCATGTTTTAGTTTTTACAACCTGTGCCACTACAAACATGGGTGAACTGTGGTATGATTTTTTAAAATTCTTTTGGGAAGTTACCCAGCAGGGGAATAGCTGGGTCAAATAGCACTTCTAATACTAGTTCTTTGAGATATCTCCATAGTGATTTCCACAGCAGTTGCACCACTCTACACTTCAACCAACAGTGGATAAGGGTTCCTTTTTCCACACAGCCCCAACAGCATTTGCTATGAGTTGCTTTCATGATAGCTGTCATTCCTTTTGGGGTGAGGTGGAATGTCAGTGTTGTTTTCGTTTGCATCTCTCGAATGACCAGTGATGTTGAACATTTTTCCATATGTTTATTTACTATTTCTACTTCTTTGGCTGATAAATGTCTGTTCATTTCACATGCCCATTTCTGGACTGGATCTTTAAATTTGGGAGGACTGCTTTGTAAGTTCTTTATATATTCTAAATAGTAGACCTTTGTCTGAGGAATAGCTGGTAAAAATTTTTCCCACATTTTGGGTTTTCTCTTCACACTGTTGGTAGTTTCACTTGCTGTGCAGAAGCTTTTTAAGAAGAAAAGATCCCACTTGATAATTGTTTGTGCTAGTTCACATGCAACTGAGGTTTTGTTCATGATATCTTTTCCTATGCTAATGTCTTCAAGAGTTCTACCTACCATCTCTTCCAGACAGTTTAGTGTTTCTGTTTTAATATTTAGATCTTCAATCCACTTTGATTTTAGTTTAGTGCATGGTGAGAGACAAAGGTCTACTTTTAATCTTTGGCAAGCTGAAAGCCAATATTTCCAGCACCATTTATTAAACATGCTATCTTTCCTCCAGTGAGAGTGTTGGGCTCCTTTGTCAAAGATGAGGTGGCTGAGTGGGTCTGGAGTTGTATTTGCATATTCTAATCTGTTTCACTGGTCCTCAGGTCTGTTTCTTTTCCAGTAACATGCTGCTTTTATCACAGTAACTTTATATTATAGTTTCACATTGGGGATTGTGGTATCCCCACTTTGTCTTTGTTGCCTAGAATTGCTTTTGCTATTCTAAGCATTTTCTTGTTTCAAGTGAAATTTTGGATTGTTTGCTCAAGGTCTGTGAAGTATGGTGATGGAATTTCAATTGGGATTGCATTGAATCTATATAGCCGTTTTGGAAGTACAGCCATTTTCACTATATTAGTTCTTCATACCCAGGAGCAAAGGATCTTTCCATTTTCTGATATCCTCTTTGATCTCTTTGTTCAGAGTGCTATAGTTTTCCAAGTAGGAGTCTTTGATTTCTTTCATTAGGTTGATCCCTAGGTATTTTTGAATGCTATTGTGAAGGGAGATGTTTCTCCAGTTCCTTTTTCAGTGAGTCTGTTGTTCATGTACAGGAAAGCTATTGATTTTTCTGTGTTGACCTTGTATCCAGCTACTCTACTGAATTTGGTTATTAAATCTAGAATACTTTTGGTGGAATTTTTGGGGTCTTCTATATATAGTATCATGTCATCTGCAAATAATGACAATTTGACTTCTTCATTTCCTAGATTTATTACTTTTATTTTTTTCTCTTGTGTAATTGCTGTGGCTAATGTTTCCCAAACCATATTGAATAGAAGTGGTTATCCTTGTCTTGTTCCTGAATCTAATGTGAAATTTTTCAGTTTTTGATCACTTAATATGATATTCACTGTTGGGTTTTCATAGATGGATTTTATCAGGTTGAGGTAGAGACCATGTAGTCCAATTTTTGTAGGGTTTTTATCATGAATATATGTTTTGAATGACTTTTCATCTATTGAGATAATCATATGGTATTTGTCCTTGGCTGTATTAATATAGCATATTACATTTATTGATTTTGGTATGTTGAACAATCCCTGTATCCCTGGGGTGAACCCCACTTCTTCAGGGTGTATGATCTTCTTCATATCTTCTGCATTCTGTTTGCCTGTATCTAATTGAGGATTCTTTCATCTATGCTCATTAGTGAGATTGGATTATAGTTCTCTTTCTCAGTTGGGTCTTTCTCTCCTTTTGGGATAAAGGAGATGCTTGCTTCCAGGAATTCATTTGGAAGTATTGCTTCCCTTTCAATTTCATTGAAGAGTTTAAACAAGAGTGGCAATAGTTCTTCTCTAAATGTCTTGTAGAATTCAGCCATAAAGCCACCAAGGCCTGGGAATTTCTTAGTTGGTAAATTTTTAATTGGATTTTTAGTTTCCCTGATTGGTAATGAATTGCTTAGAATTTTTAGGTCTTCTTCATTCAACTTTGGTAATTCATACATATCTAGTAATCTGCCCATTTCTTCTGTTTTCCGTCTTATCGGCACATAGATTCTCAAAGTTGTTATTGATGATGCTCTAGATTTCTGCTGGGTGAGTTGTAATTTCACCCTTTTCATTCCTGATTGCATGGATTTGGGGTTTTTGTTTCCTTTTTTTGGTAAGGTTAGCTAAGGGTTTGACAATTTTGTTCCTTCTTTCAAAACACCAAACCTTTGCTTCATTGATTTTTTTCTATCATTCTCCTAATCTCCATTACATTGATTTCTACTTTGATCTTTATAATTTCTTCCCCTATATGAGCTTTGGGTTTGTGTTGCTCTTCTTTTTCTAGAAGCTTAACATTCAGCATCAGGTTATTTGATCTTGCTCTGTTTTCATAAGTATTCACTGCTATGAATTTCCCTCATAAGATTGCTATCATTGTCCCATAGATTCCAATATGTTGTATTGACATTGCCATTTAATTGTAGGAACTGTCTGATTTCTTCTTTAATTTCCTTTGTGACCCATTGGTTATTCAGAAGTGTGTTGTCCAGTTTCCATGTGTTTATGCAATGCTTGCAATTTCTTTTGATATTTATCTCCAATTTCATCACACTATAGTCTGACAATATACAGGAGATAACTTCACTTCCTTTGCACATACTTAAACAAGTTCTGTGAGCAAGTATGTGGTCTATTTTGGAGAATGATACACATGCAGCTGAAAAGAATATATATTTAGATTTTGTGGGGTGGAACACTCTATAAACATCTGTTAAGTTCATTTGTTCAAAAGTTTGATTGAGTTCTAGTATTTTGCTGTTTATTTTCTGTCTAGTGGATCTACTTATATGTGACAGTGGGATATTGAGATCCCCACTACTATTGTATTAGTGCTTATTTAAATTTTCATGTCCATTACTATTTATTTTATATAGTTGGGCACACTAGTATTTGGTTCATATATATGCATGATTGTCATCTCTTCTTGTTGTATTATTCCCTTTACAAGGATGTAGTGTCCTTATTTATCTCTCTTAATCAGTGTTGGTTTGAAATCTATTTGATTTGCAAAAAGGATATCTACACCTGCTTTTTTTCAGTTTCTGGTTGCATGTCCATAAAGCCACCAAGGCCTGGGAATTTCTTAGTTGGTAAATTTTTAATTGGATTTTTAGTTTCACTGATTGGTAATGAATTGCTTAGAATTTTTAGGTCTTCATTCAACTTTGGTAATTCATACGTATCTAGTAATCTGCCCATTTCTTCTGTTTTCCGTCTTATTGGCACATAGATTCTCAAAGTTGTTATTGATGATGCTTTAGATTTCTGCTGGGTGAGTTGTAATTTCACCCTTTTCATTCCTAATTGCATGGATTTGGGGTTTTTCTTTCCTTTTTTTGGTAAGGTTAGCTAAGGGTTTGACAATTTTGCTCATTCTTTCAAAACACCAAACCTTTGCTTCATTGATTTTTTCTATCATTCTCCTAATCTCCATTACATTGATTTCTACACTTCTACTGAATTTGGTTATTAAATCTAGAATACTTTTGGTGGAATTTTTGGGGTCTTCTATATATAGTATCATGTCATCTGCAAATAATGACAATTTGACTTCTTCATTTCCTAGATTTATTACTTTTATTTTTTTCTCTTGTGTAATTGCTGTGGCTAATGTTTCCCAAACCATATTGAATAGAAGTGGTTATCCTTGTCTTGTTCCTGAATCTAATGTGAAATTTTTCAGTTTTTGATCACTTAATATGATATTCACTGTTGGGTTTTCATAGATGGATTTTATCAGGTTGAGGTAGAGACCATGTAGTCCAATTTTTGTAGGGTTTTTATCATGAATACATGTTTTGAATGACTTTTCATCTATTGAGATAATCATATGGTATTTGTCCTTGGCTGTATTAATATAGTGTATTACATTTATTGATTTTGGTATTTTGAACAATCCCTGTATCCCTGGGGTGAACCCCACTTCTTCAGGGTGTATGATCTTCTTCATATCTTCTGCATTCTGTTTGCCTGTATCTAATTGAGGATTCTTTCATCTATGCTCATTAGTGAGATTGGATTATAGTTCTCTTTCTCAGTTGGGTCTTTCTCTCCTTTTGGGATAAAGGAGATGCTTGCTTCCAGGAATTCATTTGGAAGTATTGCTTTCCTTTCAATTTCATTGAAGAGTTTAAACAAGAGTGGCAATAGTTCTTCTCTAAATGTCTTGTAGAATTCAGCCATAAAGCCACCAAGGCCTGGGAATTTCTTAGTTGGTAAATTTTTAATTGGATTTTTAGTTTCACTGATTGGTAATGAATTGCTTAGAATTTTTAGGTCTTCATTCAACTTTGGTAATTCATACGTATCTAGTAATCTGCCCATTTCTTCTGTTTTCCGTCTTATTGGCACATAGATTCTCAAAGTTGTTATTGATGATGCTTTAGATTTCTGCTGGGTGAGTTGTAATTTCACCCTTTTCATTCCTAATTGCATGGATTTGGGGTTTTTCTTTCCTTTTTTTGGTAAGGTTAGCTAAGGGTTTGACAATTTTGCTCATTCTTTCAAAACACCAAACCTTTGCTTCATTGATTTTTTCTATCATTCTCCTAATCTCCATTACATTGATTTCTACACTGATCTTTATAATTTCTTCCCCTATATGAGCTTTGGGTTTGTGTTGCTCTTCTTTTTCTAGAAGCTTAACATTCAGCATCAGGTTATTTGATCTTGCTCTGTTTTCATAATATGAGTATTCACTGCTATGAATTTCCCTCATAAGATTGCTATCATTGTCCCATAGATTCCAATATGTTGTATTGACATTGCCATTTAATTGTAGGAACTGTCTGATTTCTTCTTTAATTTTCTCTGTGACCCATTGGTTATTCAGAAGTGTGTTGTCCAGTTTCCATGTGTTTATGCAATGCTTGCAATTTCTTTTGCTATTTATCTCCAATTTCATCACACTATAGTCTGACAATATACAGGAGATAACTTCACTTCCTTTGCGCATACTTAAACAAGTTCTGTGAGCAAGTATGTGGTCTATTTTAGAGAATGGTACATGTGCAGCTGAAAAGAATATATATTTAGATTTTGTGGGGTGGAACACTCCGTGAACATCTGTTAAGTTCATTTGTTCAAGAGTTTGATTGAGTTCTAGTATTTTGCTGTTTATTTTCTGTCTAGTGGATCTATTTATATGTGACAGTGGGATATTGAGATCCCCCACTACTATTGTATTAGTGCTTATTTAAATTTTCATGTCCATTACTATTTATTTTATATAGTTGGGCACACTAGTATTTGGTTCATATATATGCATGATTGTCATCTCTTCTTGTTGTATTATTCCCTTTACAAGGATGTAGTGTCCTTATTTATCTCTCTTAATCAGTGTTGGTTTGAAATCTATTTGATTTGCAAAAAGGATATCTACACCTGCTTTTTTTCAGTTTCTGGTTGCATGGTGCATTGTTTTCCACTCTTTAACTTTCAGTATATGAGTTTCCTTTTGAATTAAGTGTGTTTCTTGTATGCAGCATATTGTTGGATCTTGCTTCTTAACCCATTCTGCCAGTCTATTTCTTTTGATTAGTGAATGGAGAGCATTAACATTGATGGTTATAACTGATATATATTGACTTACCCTTGTTATGACTTTTTCTTTTTGTTGGATTCTCCCATTTGCATTTAATTTTTGTCGTGCCTGATGGATTCATTCTGCTGTGCTTCCTGGGGTTGTGATCCTCATTGTCTTTTCCTAGGATATTGTTTAAAATTTTTTGGAGTGCCTGTTATGTATTCATGAAGTTCCTAGGTGCTCTTCGTCATGAAAGTATCTTATTTTTCCATCAGTTTTGAAAGATTTGCAGGGTACATCAAGCTGGGTTGGATATTATTTTCCTTTAGGTCTTTAAATGCATCACTCCAGGTTCTACTTGACTTAAGGGTTTGTGTTGAGAAGTCTGCTGTGATTCTGATGGGCTTTTCTTTATATGTGATTTGTTTCTTTTCTCTAACTGCTTGTAGAATTTTGTCCTTCTATTGGGTTTCTGGAGTCTTAACTATTATATGTCTAAGTGTAGTTTTTTTTTTTTATCATGGCTAGGTGGAGTCCTATATGCCTCACTTATGTTCATGTCAAGTTCTTTTCCCCTGCTTGGGAAGTTTTCTGCCATTACTTCTCTGAACAGTTTTTAAAATGTCCTTTGCACTCTCTCCTGTTCTTCTCTTGACTCTGATCAGTCTTGTGTTATTCTTCTTTACATCATCTAGCAGCTGATGGATTATTTCTCATTATTTCCTTCACTATTTTTAAATTATTTTTCTTTTCCTGGTCATGAATTGCAATGACTCTGATCAGTCTTGTGTTATTCTTCTTTACATCATCTAGCAGCTGATGGATTATTTCTCATGGTCCTTCACTATTTTTAAATCATTTTTCTTTTCCTGGTCATGAATTGCAGCCCTGTCTTCTATGTCTGAAATTCTGTCCTTACATTGGCTCATTCTGCTGTGTAAACTTTCAATGGAGTTTTTAATCTCCTGGAAATCTGTTTGCTTCTGTTTTATAGATTACATTTGTTTCCTATATCGCAATTCCATCATGTTCCTCAGCTATTCTATTTTTAAAATCTGCATCTGCTCTAGATTTATTAATCATGTCTTATACTATGGACACAATCTCTGTTGTTATCTGAGAAACCATTTCTTACTTCATTCCTTCCAGATCCTCTTTTGTTGCCAGTTCAGGGAGTCCCAGGTGGTTAAGTGTCAGATTGTTCCATCTGATTGCCCTTTGGGGTTTCCTTATGTGATATGGAAGTCTGGTTTGGAACTTGTTTATGTGTTTTCTCATTTCAACAGATGTAGCATGCTGCACCTTTGTTCAAGCGATTTTTCACTCACCCAGTGTTCTTCAATTCTCCGCAAGCCACCAAGGGGCCTTTTCTCTGCTGCTAACTCCTGTGCCAATTCCTGGGTTTAGAGTGGTGGCCTTCTGGATCCCTGCACTGCCCTGTTGTACAGGCCAGGTTCTGGCTGGGGCCTGTGCACACTTGGGATGGTATTTGGGAATGCCTCTGGCTGGGGCCTGCCCTCCTACATAGATGTTGTCTAGGGGGGCCCTTTGTCTGGGGCCTGTGCACCCCAGTCGCTGAGTGGGCTTCTGACTGGGGTCTGCACACACTTACCAATGGTGTTGGGGCAGGCCTCTGGCTGTTGCTTGTGTGCCTGTGCAGCTCTTTTCCAGGTGGACCTTTGGCTAGGTCTGTGGCCCAAGCTGCTATGATCAGGGAAGGGCCCTGGCCAGGCCTGCCTGCAACCACACTGCTCCGGCCCACTGACCAAGGAAATCTTTTAAGTTATGGTACCCAGACAATAATACACATTGCATTTATAAGATTGATTTTTGATATTATCTTGGTTGTCAAACAACCTAGATGGGCATATATTACCAACTTTAAAGACATCTTTACTCTAAGTCATTTAAATTAGTCTGCTGCTAAGCTATATGAACCACAAGCATTTGAGATAATGTCTTGAGTGTTTATTAACCAACTAAAACAGAACTTTTGGACAGTAATGTATACTTAAAAGTTAACACAGAGACACATTAATGTAAATCACATGTAACCTTTATGTTATCAAACTTTTAGGCTTTTATTCCTATGTAAGCCTCGATCCTGTCAGTCTTTGGGAGTGTTTTAAATGAGATAGGCTACTCTGAAAACCTAAACTAATGGTTTTCCGTAGAAATCCCAAAAAAGGACAGAAAAACAAGAAACTGTTAAGCTCAAAATACACATTTTTCTTAAATGAAGCAGCTGCAAATGGTTTAAGTGGTTATTAACACACATTAAATAGAGAGATGAATAAACATATAAACACAAAAAGTTATTTTAAAATCTGAGTGCACTATCAGATGTATTAGTCAAGTTGATCTAAAATAACTTATAGATTTTTAGATTTGCTTTTAGACAAAGACCAGTCAGAACTTTTTAATAGATACCCAGTTAGCATAAATCTCTTGTAGTAAGAATTATAGGGAAAGAAACTCCTTTACACCTGTGAAAACAAAGACTATTTAGAAAGGGACATAGGCTGATGGTTTATCCTATTGGAATAGGCAGATATACAGGTTTCTTGTTGTTGCTGTTTTTAATAGGCACAGTTATTTGCTAGCCCCATCTCGTGGCCAACAACTGCTGTTTTGATAGCCAGATATAATTGCTCCCTCTAAACAGACAGACTATTATAGTTAGCTTCAAGTACTTTATTTTCAGTAAGTGCTCAGATCATATTTAGGTGTAGAAAGAGGCTAGGTGACACTCTTTGGAGCTAAGGATGTATTCCAAAAGGTGGGGGAAGAAGGCCTGTGAAGGTCCCAATCTGCATGCTGCAGATGTCTACCTGTGACAGTTTCTTCTCTTTTGGAAAAGAAAGAAGGGGAGAGAAGGTGCCCCTACCACTCCATGCCCAATCTAAGGAACCCCTTAGACCAGTGATGAAGCTTTAGAGTCACCAGTGATACAAACAGCCTGATGTGGCACAGATGCCATGAGATTGCCACCACTGCCTTAGACTTAACCCCAGTCAGTGCCAGCAGCAGTGAACTGGAGGTGCAAGGAAGTAGCCAGAAACAGGTTAACCACTCTTCCTGTACATCTGGGACCCCATCCTCATGATTCTGTTACTCTTAAATCATACTTAGCTATAGGCTTTTAACAGTTGCTGGCCTGGAAATATGTTCTAGAGAGAAATCAAGGCAAGAAAGAGGCAGTTTGCTCAGGACGGGGGCTGTGGGTATCCCTTAATACCTGTTTCTGTTCAAAACTTATTAAATTCATCACGGTCCCGAGGAAAGTCTTGTGTTCTGTCAATGAACTCATCTGCTATTAAAACCAGTCAGTGTGCCCTGTGCCCCTATTCTTAGACACACCCAAGGGCACAAGCTGCATTCTTGAGAGGAGCGGGAAAGGGAAGGAGTTAGATTCCAGTTCTGCCTAATGGCTAAAAAGCTGATATATTTGGACTAAAATATTTATATTTATTCTTTGGCAGTTTGAGGGTTAAATCCTAGACAAGTTTTTAAGAATATGTCCTAGAGATAAGTGAAGGTCAGCTTTACTCTGAAAGAGTCTCAGGAAGAGGGACTCACTCTTCTGGAAATTTGGTCCTAGAATCAAGCAACCACAGAGGGAAAAAATAATCACCTTAGGCTAGCAAGTTAGAACTCAATGATAACCATATCAAGGGCAGAATGACAGTCAAGACCAAAAGCTTTTCCAGATGGGTCTGCAGTCCTTAGCAAAACATGCTTTTGAAGACAAAAGCTATTGATTCCAACCCACTGCCAAGCAGAAAACCAGCAATCAAAGAATCTGAATGATTGCTTTTTAAACTAACTTTGTGAGAGAGAGAGAGAGAGAGAGAGAGAGAGAGAGAGAGAGAGAGCAGAAAAGTCAATCAAAGAAGAGATTGGAGATGCTCCTTTAAGCTTTACTGTTTAGGGGTTCATATATGTGTTTGATTTTGAAAGTAGCTCTCTCTAGTGTCACCCACTGAGTCGTTCTGTACACAGTGTCTCAAAATGAGGATCTCTTGCTGATCACATGAGAAAGCCCTGCCTGGGCACCAGGTTGGCCAAAAGCCTTACTTTTCTGGATGACCATGAATTCTAATTCCCTTCAACCCAGGGATGGGGGTTATGTATTCTATAAAGAAATATCTGCCTTCAGTGCCCTTGTAAATGAACATTCGTTTTCTAAGTTCTCAGGAGCTTCCAACTGGAAAGGAAACAAAAGAGAGAAGCACATTACATTTCTTAACACATAGCTTTGACAGAGGCGAACTTCCCAAATCTGCAGTTACTGTTTATGCCTTAGGTAGGCAGGTAGGCCTGCCCCTTGCATCTTTATCTGAAGGCCTGGCCTTCAGATTCACCTCTAGTCACAATTCTGAAGTCTTTATTTTTCACTGACTTCTGGGAGAGTCCAGACCCTCTCTGAATGTATATTAATTTTTATCTAACCTAGCTGCCTATAACATTGACTTGGTGATGAGGGAGAAAACGGTTCCAGAAGGTAAGGTCATTCATATTTTGGAGGATTGGTAATGTGGGTCAGCCCTGATCTCTTCCACTGGGTGACACCATTTGAATGTCTGTAGAAGAATCTTTAAGATACAGCCCATTAAAGCAATCCTGTCCACTTCCCCAGTCCCTAACACCAGCTGTTTAGATCCCTGGGACCTTTGTCACTAAATCCTCAGGCTCATCCTTTCTCTCATAGCCACTGGCCCTTGCCCACAACCCTTCCTGTAATATATTCAAACTGGGTTACCTGACTCCAATCTGTACCCATCCAGTTGCCTCTCTAACCCAGAGTAATACACATACTGCAGGCAGTGGGAAATCGAGGAAAGATTTCATTACCATCAATAAGATGGTTATATTAAAGTTTTACAGAGAAGAGAAGATGTGAATTTATCCTTGCTGAGTTTTCTAGAAAAAAAAAAATCTCAGGATCATTAAGAAAAGAAGAAAGGGAAACAATGACCTGGAGATAGAAATGATGATGATGTGTCCATCAGAGGGAGTAACCCAATCAGAAGTTTACTTTGAGCAATGAAATTTTAGAAAGGATGGTTGACCAAAAGGTTTTGAATATTAAGGGACGGAGTTAGTACTGTAGCTAACTTTGTCATTTAAAAACAACTGTTGAAAATGTTTGGTCCCATGAGGAGGGATGGGCCCTGTTCAGGGATTCAGAAGTGAATTTCCAAAGATGTAATGTTTAGCTTCATGCACACATGAAGAAGTGGGGACAAGTGAGAGACTACTGTTTTTTTCTTCAATTCATTAAATTTATTCATACATTTTAGGTATACAACATGATGATATTGATCACTGAGAATTTGTACCTGTACATGAAATACCTTTGTTCTTATTTTTCCCCATTTCCCTGCTGGTCCAGCAGGAGACAAGGGCCTAAATACAGAGCCTACTAGACAGCATTGGAAAAGAATGAGCTAAGTAGAGTTAAATGCTGAATGTTGTCAATGGAGGAGGATTTGTAGCCTAAAATATGCAAGCCTTCTATCCACATTCTAAGGGGGAATTTTCCCTGAAACCAGGACATGCTTCCCTCCACCTCCATCTCCCATCCCAATCCCAGAGCCTGGGATCATCCACTTAAATGCAAGGCCTTTCCCTTTCTAAGTGTCCACCCGAGGTCTATATCCCCTTGCACGGCATTTGAACTCACTTCTGGGGCATTTGGTCACCTGGGCACACAGACAGCCCCTCACTGAAGAAAGCAAGCATCTTCACTGTAGAGAATTAGCTCTGTGCAGGCCTTACCTTCCCAGTCTTGAAGGAAGATGATCCCTGGCAGGATAGACTAAGAGGTATCTTAAGGTGCTGGGGATAACTCTATTTGGCAAGAAGGACACTGAACTCTAAACACAGAGCTGGCCCTGGCTTGCTGTCCGGTATTCTGAGTCTCTGTCAATAAAATGGGGGGATAATGTGCTACACATAGGAACGCATAGGCACCTAAATATCCTTCTAGAACAGGGAAGACTTCCAACTGGAGCAGTACAGGAAGAGTGAGATTCTGCTACAGCTGCTCTGCTGCAGTCTGAAGCATCCTTTAAATCTCTAAGTGACCTAATACATCAGATGGGGCAGATGATTTATTGCCAGTTATTTATGGAACTCATTGACCTTCGTTTCAGGTTCAAAAACCCTCCTTGTATGTCCTTATCCCTCCGCTTCTCAGTCTTGCTTACCAATCAGAAAAGAAATCTCAAGTTGCAGGGCTGCTAAAAGGCAAAAGGGGAATAGAGTATAAACAAGTAAGACCTCACTGTCTAGCTTATGGAGAACCAGGACTGCTAATTCCAAGCAGATTTGAGCAGAGTCTGGAAGGAGGAAAGGTAGAGAGAGAAAAAACAAGATTCAAGAGTTCCAGAATAAACTAATTCTGCATCTCAAGACATATCTACTCATTTTAAGGAATTCTTCAGTCCACTTTTTCCCCCAGACACACATGAGGTTCCTTTATCCTCACATGACAAAACAGAGCACAAAGTATTGGCAACACTAGGGCCTTCGGGAGGGAATGCTACGGTGTCTGTTCTAGGAAATCTAGGCTTTACTTTTATTTATTTTTTCCTCATTGAGTTTATTGGTGCTTTTTAGGTATACAATACAGTTACATTCATCATCGGGATCTTGTACCTTTCCATGACAGGTCTTGGTTCTCATTTTTTTCCCATACCCCTGCCCTGGCTTCACCCCCTCCTCCCTTCCCTATTTAAAAAGACTTTGTTTCCATTTTTTCTTTTTCTCATATTTTTTTCTTTTCCCTCATTTCCTTTCCCCTACCCTTTCCACTTCCCCTACACCTTTAGCCCTTTTCTTCTTATTACACATTGTCAATTATACCATTAGGGTCTTATTTGCAATTATAGTTTTTCATACCAGAGAAACTATTTGGTATTTACACTTGTGTGACTTGTTTAATTCACTTAAGAGTATAACCTCAATATGCATCCATGAATCATATGCATCATTCCTATGAATGACTCTAATTTCTCATTCTTTATGGCTGAGTAGTACTCCATTTTATAGAAAAACCACATCTTATTTATCCAGTTTCCAACTGATGGGCAAATGGGCTGTTTCCAAGTTTTAGCTATTGCAAACTGTGCCACTATAAACATGGATGTGCATATATCACTGTGGTATGATTCTTTTAATTCTTTTTGGAAAGATACCCAGCAGAGGGATGGCTGGGTTAAATGAAACCTCTAATCCTAGTTCTTTGAGGTATCTCCATATTGATTTCCATAGTGGTTGCACCAGTCACTCCCACCAACAATGGAGAAGGTTTCCTTTCTCCCCACATCCCTGCCAACATTTGCTATTGGTTGATTTCTTGATAGCAGCCATTCTTTGTGGGGTGAGGTGGAATCTCAGTGCTGTTTTCATCTACATCTCTCGAATGACCAGTTATGTGGAACATTTTTTCATATATTTTCTTGGTGCTTTTACTTCTTTGTCTAAGAAATGTCTGTTCATATCAGATGCCCATTTTTTGAATCGAGTCTTTATATTGGGGGGCTGATTTTTTTTGAGTTCTTTATATATTCTAGATAATAGTCCTTTGTCTGAGGAGCAGCTGGTAAAAAAAATTTCCCACATTGTAGGCTGTCTCTTAGTTCTGTTGATGATTTCTTTTGCAATGCAGAAGCTTTTTCAATTCCCATTTTGAAACTATACTACAAAGCCACTGTGTTGAAAACAGCATGGTACTGGCAAAGAAACAGACCTGAGGACCAGTGGAATAGATTGGAAGATACCGAAACAACTTCAGATGTACTCACCTACCTCATGTTTGACAAAGGAGCCAACCATCCTCACTGGAGGAAAGATAGCCTCTTTAATAAATGGTGTTGGAAATACTGGATTTCAACCTGCCAAAGATTCAAACTAGACCCTTATCTTTCACCATGCACTAAACTAAAATCAAAGTGAATTAAAGATCTAAATATTAAAAAAGAGACACTAAACTTGCTGGAAGATAAGTTAGGCAGAACTCTTGAAGACATGGGCATAGGAAAAGACTTTATGAACAAATGCTCACTAGCACGGAAACTAGGCTTTTCTATCAAGTTCAAAATTCTTCCAACTTCTGTCCTTTGCCCAATTTCAGAGCCACTTTCACATTTTTAAGTGTTTGTTACAGCAGCACCCTACTTTCAAATACCAGTAACTATGTTAGTTTCTTAGTGCTACTGTAACAAAATTATCATCAGCTTATCAGGTTAGAACAACACAAATGTGTTGAATGACAGTTCTGGAGGTTGAAAGAATAATATTGGGTCAGTAGGGCCTCGCCCTCTGGAGGACTAGGAGAACATCATTTTCTTATCTTTTCTACCTTCTCGAGGCTACCTGTATTCCTCACCCCAGGGTTCAATCCTTTATCTTCAAAACTTTTCTCTCGGCATCTTTCCCACCCTCACTGCTTATTTCTGTAGTCATATCTTGTCTCTGACTCTGACTTTTCTGCCTTCACCCTAAAAGGACTTTTGTGATTATATTGAGATGATATAGATAACCCAGGACACCCTCCTCCATCTCAAGATCCTTAAATTGTCAAACTACTTAAATTACCACATCTAAATTCCTTTTGCCATGTCAGGTAACATATGCACAGGTTCCAGGGACTAGATTAGGATGTGAGCATTATGAGGAGAAAGGAAACCTTCAGACTGCCATACCAGGGACAAGAGATTTACAATAGGTAGCTGGGTGCTGTGGCCTGGCCTTAGAAACCAGGTTTGGTTTTCTGACATTGTGGGATAGCTTTGTATGAGTCCCCTTTCATCCCCATCTGTTCAGGTTATGGACTCATTTTATGCATCGAATTGTGTCTAAGTAGCCTGTGCATCAAAGCGACTCAAGTTCCTTTCAAAATATTAGCACATCCACAAAGATTCTGATTCAGGGTGTAGTGATGGGGAAAGACTACCCATCCCATTGGTCAATTTTATTAGCTCCACGGAAGATCCTGGAACACACAGGAGTTGAGGCTCCATCTCCTCTGATCTCTCACTTAGGTTACCATGGATACAGCCAGCCCTGTAGCCTCTGACTTGGGGCTTCATAGGGTCTTCTCTTCTGCTCTAGACATCCAGTTTGCAATTCAGTGAAAGAAAATGCAGATTCCGGAAATAAATTCAGGACTAGAAGCGCCAACTGTTTCACCAGCTCACTCAGTAAGGTAGACTTTTTATAATTTTAAATGGATACATAAAATTTGCACATATTTATAAGACATTGTGTGATTTCCTTTTTTTTTTTGACCAGGGATCGAACTCAGGCCCTTGTGCTTGCAGGGCAAGCAGTGAAACCACTGAGCTAAATCCCTGGATTTTGATTTCTTTTTTCACACAGGCTTTCACTATACAGTTCAGACTGCTCTTGAACTCACTATGTAGCCCAGACTGACCTCAAACTCATGGTGATCCTCCTGCCTCTCAAGTGCTGGAATTACAGGTGTGCGCCACTATGCCCAGTTCATGTGATATTGTGATACAGGTATATATTGTATAATGTTTAAATCTGAGTAAACATATCTATCACCTAAACAATTATTAATATTATTGTAAAAACACTCAAAGTTGTTTCCCCTAGCTTTAAAAAAAACATTTACCCAATGTAATATCATTACTACTGTATAGTAGAGACTAGATAATGTCACTCTACTATACAGTAGAACAACAGAATTAATTTCTCCTATCTATGTTAGTACCTATTAGTTTATCATTCCCCATCATTTTCCTACTTGCCCTAACTTCTGTTTCCCATCATTTCTATTCTTAACATCTGTGAGATCAGCTATTTTATATTCCACATATGAGTGATGTCATAAAGAACTTGTCTTTCTGTACCTGGCTTACTTCACTTAACATAATGATCTCCACTTCAAGCTGTGCTGTTGAAAATTGGAGGATTTAGTCCTTTTTTGTTGCTTGGATAGTGTTCCATGATGTGTATGTGCCATATTTTCTTCATCCATTTGTCGGTTTGCAGATACTTAGGTTGTTTCAATTTCTTGGCTATGGTGATTAACACTGCAATGAGCACAGAAACACCAGCATCTCTTCAACTGACTTATTTTACCTCCTTTGATTATAAACCCAATCATGGGAATGCTGGCTCATACGGTAGTTCTATTTTTAATTTTTTAAAGAACCTCCATGTTTTTCACAATAGCTGTACTAATTTACATTCCCACTAACAGTGTACAGTGATTCCCTTTTCTCCTACTTACGGCTGGCATTGTTATCATTTTTTATCAGAGCTCTTCTAACTGGAATGAGGTAATAGCTCATTGTGCTTTTCATTTACATTTCCCTGATGATTAGTGATGCTGGACATTTTTTAGTGTATCTGTGGGCCATTTAAATGTCTTCCTTTATAAATTTTCTATTTAGATTTATTATCATTCTTTAATTGAATTATGTTTCATTTGCTATTGAATTGACTTCTGTGTGTATTCTTTATATTAGTCCTTTGTCAGATGTATAGGTAGCAAATATTTTCTCTCATTCTGTGGGTTGTCTTTTCATTCTTTTATTTCTTTTGCTGTGCAGAAGATTTTTAGTTTGATGAAATTTCAGCTGTCATTTGTCATTTTCATTTGTCCTGTTCCCTGTGCTTTTGAGTCCTTATTCATAAAATCCTTGCCCTTTCCAATGTCCTGAAGCATTTCTACATTTTCTGCTAATAGTTTTATAGTTTCAGACCTCCTACTTAGGCTTTAGTCCATTTGAATATGGTAAGAGAGTAGAATCTAGTTTCATTCTTCTGTCTGTGATTTCATTTTCTCAGCTCTATTTATTATAGACTGTACTTTCTTTAATATACACACATCCCAGCACTCTTGTTGAAATCGGTTGGCTGTAGATGCTTGGAAGATAGACTTTTTAAAAGGATTTAAATGCCAAAGCATCCATCATACCTTTGAGTTGAATAGAAAGGCTGAAGAAAGAAAATGGGTTAAGGACACTACATTCTCATTCAAGCCTGAGAACCTCAGCCTAAAAGAGAATCAATGGGTTGGGTATGAAAGAAGCAAAGAAATCAGCCAAGAATACATGTAGGGAGAGATTTCACACTTCTTAACTGATAGATCAGAAATATACTAGTAGTCTCCCCAACCCCCATCCAAAGGACTTATGCTTACCAAGAAAAATGAGGAGCCAAGACTAAAAAAATGGTTTTGACAGTTCAAGCTGTTAAGCAACTTTCAAATCTTACATAAGTCAAAGACAGACTAAAAGAGGCCATGCTTCCCCCACAAGTTCCACTACCAGTGTGGTCAGGGAGAAGAAATGAACAAGCAAGGGCCTCCCAGAAGGTAGATCTAAGGGACCTGGATAAGGACTCTCCTCCTGAAATCAGGATCAAAGCCTCTTCTCTGGTGAAAGCCCCATCAGTGTCTACCCAGCTATACCAGAGCTGCTGTGGATTGGTCATTGCTACATTTCCCCAGTCTGCAGTTTGCTTTTTCCAAAGGGGTGTCCACTGCAACTGTCCTGCTGCTATTTCACCCACTATACAGGAGTGTTGAGAACAGATAAATTGTTTATTTATTAGAAGTACCATTGATCTTTTACTGGAGACTATACCATTCACTTCTATGAGACTTTATTTTCTCTTTTTAGTTTATTTATTTATTTTGGTACAGAGGATTGAACTCAGGACCTTGCGCTTAAGGGGCAAGCAGCAGAACCACTGAGCTGAACCCCTGGCCCTCGTTTTCTCTTTTTAAAGCTTTTAAATTTTTATGAAGTGGTGTTAAAATCACACGACATAAAATCTACCGTATCTACCATTTTAGGTGTAGTTTAGCAGTGTTGGTTAATATATTTTTTAAATTTCATTTTAGTTCATTAGCGCTTGTGTGTCGCACATAGCGTTTACCTTCCTTGTGGGGAGCTGGCATGTGTATATAACATACTGTAATTCCTTTTGTCACCCTCTTCCCTTGCCTTTCTTCACTTTCCACCCACCTCTCGATCCCCTTAATTTGTTTCTCGTCCATGTCTGCAGGCCGTAATGATTGCATTCCTTGTGTGCCATTCGTACGTGCACATAGCATGTCCCAGTTCCTTTTTTTAGCCCCCATCCTTCTCCTTTCCCTCTGTCTCTTGATTCCCTGCCTCTTTCAGAAAGATCTATTGCAACAGATCTCCCCAGCCTTTTAACTGTGTAAAACTGAAACAAGGTGCTCACTGAATAACTCCTCACTTCCCACTTTGCTCACCTTCTGGTGACCACCATTGTATTTTCTGTCTTCAGGAATGTGAGGACTTTGGGTGCCTCGTATATATGGAGTCATAAAGTATGTAGCTTTTTGAGACCAGCTTATTTCATCAGATAATAGCTTCAAAGTTCATACTATGTCACAATTTCCTTTTTTAAAGGCTGATATTCCATTGTTTGAATATTTCACATTTTGTTTTGCCCCATGCCACCAAAGATGGATATTTGGCTGTTTCTACCTTTGAGCTATTGCATGTAATGCTGTTATAAGCGTGAGTATACAAAATCTCCTCTATATTCTGTTTTCAGTTCTATTGGTTATATACCTAGAAGTGGGATTGCTGGCTTGTGGCTAATCCCATTTTTAACATTCATGGGAGCTGTCATACTGTTTGCCATAGTCAGTGAACCATTTTACATTTATGTACAAGGGTTCCAGTGTCCCTACATCTTTATCAACATTTGTTATCTCTCCATTTTTAATACCCTCATTCTATTGAGATGAGTTGGTATCTCCCAGTGTTTTTTATTTTAATGTTTCGGATGATATTTTGATCTTGTTTTCATATACTAGTTGACTATTTGCATGGCACCTTTGGAGAAATGTCCATAGGTATGTTTTTTACCTATTTTAAATTTTGGGTATTGAATGTTTTGTTATTGAGTTGCAGGAGTTCTTTGTAAATTTTGGATGTTAAGTATTTATCAGGTACAAATTTGCAGATTTTTTTTCCATTCCATGGTTAATTTTTCACTCTGCTGACCGTGTCCTTTGATGCACAAAAGTTTTTAAGCTTTATGTTTATGTAGTCCTGTTTGTCTACTTTTGTATTTCTGTCTGTGCTTTTGGTGTCATATTTACGAAACCATTATGAAACACAATTCCATAATGATCTTCCCTATGTTTTCTTCTATACAATTTGTAGTTTTAGGTCTTGCATTTAGGTTGTTGATTTGTTTTGAGTTAAATTTTATATATGGTATAAGGGTCCTATTTCATTCTTTTGCAGGTGGATATCCAGTTTGATGAACATTATTAATTGAAAAGATTGTCTTTTCTCCATTGACTGCTACTGGCACCCTTGAATGACTATAGGCAATGGGCGTGGGGAAAAATTAAGAACCAAGAGGGATTATGTAAAGGTGCAAATTTCCAATGATGAATGTCACCACACTGAATACCTTAAATGTACCGATAAAATTAATAAATTTTTAAAAGTTCATTTCTGGGCTCTCTATTCTATTTCATTAGTCTATACATCTTTCTTTATGCCAATAGCACATAACTGTGATTTGATTGCTGTGATTTTGTGGTATGTTTTGAAATAAGAATATTTAATTAAGACTTTCATATTCTTCTACAAGTTTTTTTTTAATTTGGAGATCCTTTGATATACCACATGAATTTTAAAGTAGATTTTTTTAATCTCTGCAAAAAATCCATTGAAATTTTGATAAGTATTTCAGTGAATTCATATATCACTTTGAGTAGTATTGATAACTTCATGTTAAGTATTTCAATCCATAAGTATGAGAAGTCTTTAAACTTATTTATGCCTTCCTTAGTTTCATTCAGAAATGCTTGATAGTTTTTGTTTTCAAATCTTTCACCTCTTACATTAATTTCTGAGTGTTTTATTCTTTTTTATGCTATTTTAAAGTGAATTGTTTTATTAATTTCTTTTTCAAGTTGCCTACTACTAGTATACAGAAATACAACTGATTTTGTGTTTTGATTTTGGTTTAATTCTTTTTCTAATTCCTTAAGGCATAAAAGAGATCATTAATTTTTCATCTTTCTTCTTTTTTAATGTAGGAATTTACAGCTATAAATTTCTCTAGGTATTATGTTTCTGCACTCCATAAATACTAATATTGAACAAATTTTGGACTTAGAGACAAGTTGCAAAACTGATAGAAAAAGTTGCAATATGTTTCTCATTCAGCTTCAGTTAGTTATAGCACCCTATTTTCTTCATATTTTGCAAGCTTTGCTATGTCTGCTACATACATTTTCCTCCATATGGGATCCAAGTTGAAGGGCAACCTTCTCTGTGTCATGTGATACTTAGAGTGAAGAGAGCAGGAAGCCATGAAATTGCTACTAATTACTGCTCAGTATGGTTTATGAAGCTTTTGCCCACGTCCAATTGGCCAAATCTAAAATATTGATGGCACAGAAAGAATGTCATCAAATGCCCAAAATTCCACTGAGACTGAGTGAATTTATTTGTGCAGCAGGCACAAAAGGCCTGCAAAGACCCACATGATGGAGGGTGGGAGAACCAGCTTCAGTGTGAGAATTGAAGGTTTCTGAGTTGATCTCAGCTTCTCTGCTCTTCTGGTGATTCTGTTTCTACCTTTTGTAGGAAGTAGACTTAGGAGTAGAGAAATGGAGTAGTGAGAGAGCTTTGTCATTTGGAATGAATCATCAAATCACAAGGTGCTCTAATGAATCAGTTGGGCCAGCCCCCAGCCCTCAGGGGCAGTAGTAGGATATGAGACTGGATAACAGTGTAGGGGTCGAGGATGGCTTATTTCTCATCTAAGGCCAAGAGCAGTAAGTGAATTTGGGACTATGCCTAGGCAAACCAAGGTGAGTGATTTACGGCTGTTATTATAAGCTCAGCTTTGTTAAATGAAACACATTCCACTGAAAGATGAAAGAAGCAGAAACACTGAAATCAAGGCGATGCGAGGGATTTCCCCCATTTCCACATTCTGGCAACATTATTCCCAGGGCCTCAGTCCAGAAAGAGACAATAAAACTTTGGCCAGATTCCAAAACAGACTGAAAGACATCCTACCATTTTAAATCCTGGTGGTTTCCTGGAACTCGGAGAAAAATGCAATAGAACCTTAGCAGAATATAGAACATGGTATTCTTTGACAAATAGTACCTAAAATTGTAGTGTCTTTTCTGGTAATCTGCTAACAATCCAATTGAAAACAGAGACTTAAAATGATAGCAATCAATGATTTTGCTCTTGAATATGAAAATTGATTTGGCCTTAGCTAGATCTTAGCAGTTAGATGACGGCTAAAGTTGTAGTTGGCAGAAGGCCTTCTTTCAGTGTCTGGTGTCCAGGAAAGGAGAACTTGAACAACTGGGGATTGGACTTGATCTAGCTCCTTTGGTCTCTTGCTTTCCCCACATCTTCTTTCTTCAGTGATCTGTCCGCAAGCCTAGCTATTTTACTTAATGGCTTAAGACTCTCAGGTACAAGGCTTGGAAACATAGACCACACCATGTAAAAAGAAGTAAAAAAACTCAAAGAGATGTTTTAAAATCACTAATAGAGGACCTGTAGCAAAAGTCCACATAACCCAGAGAATTAGATTGTTATATCAGGTCTTCTTATCAACACTGAGAGTTGTCATCAATTCCTCTTGCCCCTGTCATTTGAGGATGATGCTTTTTTCATTTCATAGCTGTAAAAGTGACAGTTTAGACAACACCCTAACAAGCATACAGACTAAACTTGAGGTGGATAGTCTCTACCTTTTCCCATCTCTCTTTTTCTTATCATCCACTACCTTGTAAATGAAAAGACTCAGAACCCAATATAACATTTTCTTGTTTCTTTCCAGATGAGTAAATGTCTCGCCCTTGCTACTATAGAAGAAGTAAGAGGATCCCTATGCAGAGATTAGAGAGCCACTCAAGGATCACCAGTAGCTGCTGCCCCTGGCAAGCTGTGATTTGAGTGAACCATGCCCACCCACCTTCAACCTGCAGTCCTTAGTTCTCCCCTGGGGCAATTCTCTAATTGAGTTGCAGCCAAAGAGTCAGATGCCTAGACCATCTCTCATCCAATCTCAGGAATTTTTCAGTTCAAAACTATAGTAGCTGGATAGGAAGCTGGGAATGGGGAATCATTTTTGTATTTTTTTTTAATTTTATTGAGTTTATTGGTACATTTTAGGGATACAGTACAGTTACATATTGTTGGGA
>NW_022900925.1:21897426-22045309 GCF_012274545.1 Fukomys damarensis
TTAGAATCTTATGCATTGTTGCAGAATATTCACACCAGGGAAACTATTTGGTATTTACACATGTGTGACTTATTTATTTCACTTAGGAGTATATCTTCAATATGTATCCATTTTCCTATGAATGAATCTATTCTCTCGCTCTTTATGGCTGAGTAATATTCCATTTAATAGAAAAACCACAACTTCTTTATCCAGTTTCCAACGGATGGGCAAATAGGTTGTTTCCAAGATCCGAGCAGAAATTAAGAAAACGATACAAAAAATAATTTTTTTTAATTCGATTTTCCCATTGGAACCAAAATGCCCTCACCTGAGTCAGTGAGAGGAGCTGTTTTCTTTGAGGCTCTTCCTCCTGCAACTCTGCTTTCTTCCTCCTCTGGCTTTCTTCCTCCTGCATCTCTCAGGCAGTGCCATCACCCTGTGCTAAAGGCCAGGCAGGTCACTCATCTAGCAGATTATAGTTCCTCCTGAGTCCTCAAGGTTCTCCATCTCACTGAGCTTTCGCTCCTCTTCTTCTTCAAAACCAAATGTAACAGGGAAATCTGTGCTGAACTCAAGCAGAAGTGGATACAGGAATCCATGAAGCACTGAGATATCTGATCCCAAACTTCAAAGTCTTGAATACTCACACCTGAACAGAAACCAAGCCCAGATTTGAAAAGCAAACAATCTTATAATCTCTGTCCTTTGTGAGACTTGATCAGTTCATTATAATCCCAGGGAAGATGAGCTATGTGCAATAATGTAAATTATAGTTTTTCTTAAGTACTGGTTTTAAAGTTGTTAATATTTTAATTTAATCTGCTATGAATTTTGGCATGGTTTGGATGTAAAACTCTGCTGCATTGAGTCACTTTAGTCCCACAAAAACTGTTTGATGCTTCTCCCTGTCCACCTTGCTGCAATAGCATGAAGGATCTTGCAAGAATCCATACAAATACTTTGTTTAAAGACATTTGGGGACATTGTTATTATACAATGGGATATTTTATATGTATGACATTTGTATTTTCAATAAAACATAGTTTTGTATGATCCTGTCTTTAATGGTGCTTAAAGGGATAAAATGAAGCTGGAGGGGCTGACATATTGCATAGAGGAGGGCGTGATTATAGAGGGTGGGGTTCTTGTGGTGAAAGAACAGACATATGATAAACGCTGGCCATTCTCCAGGTTGGCTTTCCTGAGTGTCTAGAGGAGTCAGAGAGGCTGGAGCCAAGTTGTACAGCTCCAGAGCTCAAAATCTGACATCTGATGTTGACTTTAGTCATTTGTTCAGATACAGTTCTTCTCTCCAAGAGTTATCGCTTTTCCTACCATCACAGAAGTATCTCCCATCCTGTATGGAATTGGCCTCCTGGATGGCTAGTTTACTCCATACACTTCAATTATCCTCTTCAGAATACTGCGAACATCACCTGAATTGAGAAATGAGGTACAGGAACAATAAATGGCCTCAAAAATTCCTCTCCACATCAGGGAAATATGTGGTGTCTTTTTCAAAGTTTCTATCTCTATAGGTTAGAGAAGAGTAGGAAAGGTAAGGATCCTATACTTAGTATGGGATATTGACAAACCCTCAGTATTTTCAAGTGGAAATTCCTGGAGACAAGATTTTCATCAAAGCCTCAGAAAGGGAGAAGGGAGGGGTTAGGAGATATCAGGCACCTTGGTAGAAGCAGACAATCTATTGATGACCATTTAATTGTATCATGATGCTCGAGCCAGACCCAACAGCACTTTCTACTTCTCCTCCATTCTACCAATCCTTATCTCCAAACACCAATAGGCAGTAGAATCTCAAACTCCACAAGAGAACAGCCAGGAGGTACACTAGGAGTCAGAGAGGAAATAAATGGACACTGTACCTTAATGAGACACAGCAGGGCCTGTGGCAAATACTAAGTTCCATGTTGGACAGCAGGAGAGGCACACACAGAAGGGTTCCTGTGCCTAAATTCAAAGGAATCTGCTCAAGCTACCTTTCTCAAGCTCCAGGTTTTCATGTCCAAGAAATTCAAAACTCGTGTGTCTTCATGTGTGGGATTTTACACTGAAAGTGATTCCTTCTACAAGGCAGGCTACATCTGAAGAATAAATTCATGGCAGCATCTGCCATGCTTGGAAATGACATAATCAGAAGCCATCTGGGGGAGAGATTTATTATTTAAGTTTGGGCTGGTCTCGGAATCAAAACTCGCAGAACAACAACACTTCAGGGTCTTTGGAGGTCACCCTCGAACTCAGTATTTACACAGAAAAAAAGTGGTCATAAGAACAAAATATGCCCTGATTGTGGCTCACCATCTGCCATACTTGTCTTTTCTCTTATTTTTCTTTTGCTTGTTTGTCTTTTCCTGTTACTTTTACCTAATTCTATTAACTTTCTTTGATTATTTAATCAGATATTTCGTTTCTTTTATCTCCTTCTCATCTTCCTTTTCTTTCTTTTTAAAGTTTTATTTACTTCATTTTCCTCTTTCCTTTATTAATTTTAAGTTACTTAATTGACCCTATGATCTTATTGCTGATATATTTTCTATTGCTAATAGTGATACAGATGTAGATATTTACTGTATGACAGTATCTGGTTTGTCTTTGTGTCTATATTATTATAGCAGATAACTTTTCTATTGCTAAAGATGGCATAGTTGTAACTATGATTAGTTCTCAATGGAATGTTAATAATTAGTTAGCCTTTGACTCCATTATTAATGTTGATTTCTTTTCTATTGTTAATAGCAGCATAGTTATTGCTTTTAACTGGTTTTACTGTATGCCAATATCTCATTAGTCTTTGTGTCAATATTATGTGCTTCTCTCTAAGTGGTGCTGAGGATCAAGCCCCTAGAAGAAAGTATGACACTTAGAAAACCCTCAAATGTACTGATCAGGTTGAAGGAGGGTATAAACACCAAACGATAACCAAACCCAAGGATACATCACAGGAAGACGGAATCTAACTAAAGAGAGTGCCATTGTACTGACAGAGTTTCTCTACACTAACTGATCTTCAACCCACAATTCAAAGACATAGAAATATAACAGAGCAAGGCAACAAAATTCCTTCCCCAAACTCCTAACAACCGAAAAGCTAATCTCATTGACAATGAAGTAGAGGAAACTATAACCAAAAATCACCTCCCCCCAAAAATGGCCACAATGTTTGAAGAGACAAAGAAAGAAACATATAAGCCAAAGAACAAGGTAAACTCAGAGGGTTTAATGAAGTATATAAAAGATTTTCCAATAAAATGTTCAACAACTTAAAGAAGAAACAAACAATAATCTAATTGAGTTAAACCCAATATAAGACATGAAGTATCACTTTAGAGAAGAATTAGAAAGCAAACAGAGATTGATGATATGAAAAATTTCATGGAAAGCAGAGTAACAGACTTGGCCAATGTGAGGACAGGGTGTCAGAAACAGAAGACAAAATAGAGGCAGTAGATCATACACTCAATGATGCCATGAAAATGAGCAGGCTGTGCAAGTTGAATTCAAAAGCTGTGAGATGACTAAAAAAATCAGAATAATTGGAATATAGAAAAAATCAGAAGATGATTCATGAGGTATAAAAAAATTATTCATTGATAGCATAGGAGAAATTTTTCCAAATCTAGAAAAAGAACTCAATATTCAAACACGGGAGGCATATAAAGTCCCAAAGAGCCATGACTAGAAAAGAACCTCTCTGCAACACCTCATAATCAAAATTTCAGAAATTCAAAAAGCTGTTACAGAAAAACCTATAAAAGCCAAGCCATCAAAATAACTGCATATTTCTCAGTACAAACTATCAAGGTCTGGAGAAATTGGAATAAGGTTTCTCAAGAGCTAAAAGAAAGTCATTGTCAATGCAGGCTTTTATATCCTTCAAAATTAGGCTTCAAAAGCGATGCAGAAATCAAGACTTTTCATGAAATAAATTCTAAAGAAAACATATGACCACTAAGTAAGCATTACATAAAATATTTAAAGAAATCCTAGACATAGACAGGGAGGCTACCAGCATCAAAGAACCCAAAGGAAAGTATATATCTACCTGGGAGAGTAGTTAAAGGAAAAAATAATGCATTGAGAAGATTTAGTAGATACCTAGCAATAATAATTCCAAATGTTAATGATCTTAACTCCCCAGTCAAAAGATATAGACTGTCAGATGGGATCAAAAAGTAAAATGCCATCATATGTTGCTTCTAGGAGACAAACACATCCAAGAGACTTATATAGATGGAAAGAGAAAGTAGGTAACATGATACCTCCTTTCTACTAGAGACTAAAAACTAGCAGGAGCAACTGTCTTATTTTAAGATACAGTAGACTTCCAGCCAAAACTGATCAGAAGAGACAAAGATAACAACTACATACTGGAAAAGAGAACAATTCAGCAGGAAGCGATAACAATTGCAAATATCTATGCACCAAATGTTGGCACATCCAACTCCATTTTTAAAATCCTACTGAATTTAAAGACAAACACCAATGCAATTATAGCAGGAGACTTTAATACCCAACTCTTAATTAGACAGATCAGCCAGACCAAAAAAAAAAAAATCAAAGAAAGAAACATTAAAGTTAAACCATACCATTGAAAAAAATGCACTTAGCGGAAAATTTCATCCAACAACAAATACATATTTTCCTGAAAAATAACATGGAACTTTTTCCAAAATGAACCACTTCTTAGGGAATCAAGCATGCTTAAATAAGTATAAAAAATCAAAATAATCTCCTAAATATTATCAGATGATAGTGGAATGAATGTAGATATCAATAGCAAAAGAAGCCATAAAAACTATGTGAAAATGTGGAGATTAAATAATATATTGTTGAATAATTAGTGGTTAACAGAAAAAGCCAAGGTTCTAGAATCCAATGAAAATGGAAGCCCAACACACTAAACCCCAAGGGACATTATAAAAGCAGTTTTAAGAGGGAAGTTTATAGCTATAAATACATACACAAAAAGAACAGTGATCAAAATAAATGGGCTCATGAGACATCTTAAGGTCCTATGTAGACAACAACCCAAATATTAAACTAATGGAAGCAAAGAAATTATAAGGATTAGCATAGAAATTAATGAAATCAAGACTTAAAAAACAGTACAAAGGATCAATAAATCAGAGTTCTTTGAGAAGATGGAAAGGAAGAGGATCTGAAGACAGGGAAGATGGAAAACTGGGGAAGAAAGGGGGAAGTAAAGGATTCAGATCGCTATGTATACATACCATTCCCACATGATGGATGTACTTACTGTGGATCACAAACATATACATTACTAATAAAAAAGATAATGTATATGGAAAAAGGTTTAAATGACACACAAGATGGGCAAATACCATCACCAAGATTCTGATCAGGAGTGTTGGGTGGAGAATGTGTCTTCCTACCTTTTAACTAGTTCTTCTCCATGTCAGGACAAGGGCTGAGATCTACATTGAATCTCCCTGGTACGCTTTCCTTCAGATGAATGTAGTCTCCAGACTTGACCTACAATCTCTGGCTTAGAGATGAAGAGTAGCTCTTTCTCTGCTTTTCTTTTTTCTCCTTTCCTCTCCTCTCCTTTGCTTTCTTTTTTTTAAAGAACAAAACACTTACATTTCTATTGGACAACCGATACAGAAGATGGTGTGGTGTGATGAATAGATAGTATAAATTGACAAATAATTTAAATATATTTTATTTGAAATAAGTTTAAAAATGCTCACACAGTTTCACTTGGAAAATAAACTCTTACATGACTATATTACTGGGCAAAAACAAAGCTGAAGCGTAATCACTCTTCCTTTTTTGCATTTATTTGGAGACAGACAGGAAGATATTACGTGTTCTCTCATTTGTCTGTTTGTTTTTAAACTGACTTCCCTTAGGGCCCTAGCTGTGTACACAATGTGAATGAATCCACCATTATCACTTGTTCTATCACACCCATGTCACCCATGTACTCTGAAACCACATACACATCTGCCAATTTACCTCGGAATGGTTGCTATATCGGTTACTTTTGTGTTCTTGACAGACAGGAAGATAGAAGAGTAATTTTTGGTATTTAGAAGTATTCCCTTTAAGAGGTTATGACAGAAAGATACCTCCTATAAGGATTAGCATAGAAATTAATGAAATCAAGACTTAAAAAACAGTACAAAGGATCAATAAATCAGAGTTCTTTGAGAAGATGGAAAGGAAGAGGATCTGAAGACAGGGAAGATGGAAAACTGGGGAAGAAAGGGGGAAGTAAAGGATTCAGATCGCTATGTATACATACCATTCCCACATGATGGATGTACTTACTGTGGATCACAAACATATACATTACTAATAAAAAAGATAATGTATATGGAAAAAGGTTTAAATGACACACAAGATGGGCAAATACCATCACCAAGATTCTGATCAGGAGTGTTGGGTGGAGAATGTGTCTTCCTACCTTTTAACTAGTTCTTCTCCATGTCAGGACAAGGGCTGAGATCTACATTGAATCTCCCTGGTACGCTTTCCTTCAGATGAATGTAGTCTCCAGACTTGACCTACAATCTCTGGCTTAGAGATGAAGAGTAGCTCTTTCTCTGCTTTTCTTTTTTCTCCTTTCCTCTCCTCTCCTTTGCTTTCTTTTTTTTAAAGAACAAAACACTTACATTTCTATTGGACAACCGATACAGAAGATGGTGTGGTGTGATGAATAGATAGTATAAATTGACAAATAATTTAAATATATTTTATTTGAAATAAGTTTAAAAATGCTCACACAGTTTCACTTGGAAAATAAACTCTTACATGACTATATTACTGGGCAAAAACAAAGCTGAAGCGTAATCACTCTTCCTTTTTTGCATTTATTTGGAGACAGACAGGAAGATATTACGTGTTCTCTCATTTGTCTGTTTGTTTTTAAACTGACTTCCCTTAGGGCCCTAGCTGTGTACACAATGTGAATGAATCCACCATTATCACTTGTTCTATCACACCCATGTCACCCATGTACTCTGAAACCACATACACATCTGCCAATTTACCTCGGAATGGTTGCTATATCGGTTACTTTTGTGTTCTTGACAGACAGGAAGATAGAAGAGTAATTTTTGGTATTTAGAAGTATTCCCTTTAAGAGGTTATGACAGAAAGATACCTCCTGATACATTTTGAGGATATACTCCTAAGTGAAATAAATAAGTCACACATGTGTAAATACCGAATAGTTTCTCTTGTGTGAAAAACTATAATAGTATACAAGATTCTAATAAGATTAATTAACAATGTGAAATAGGAAGAAAAGGGCTAAAGGTGTAGGGAAAGTGGGAAGGGTAGCGGAGAGGTAATAAGGGAAAAGAAAAAATATGAGAAAATGAAAAAATGGAAATAAAGTGTTTGTAAATGGGGAGGGGAGGAGGGGATGAAGAGAGGGCAGGGACAAGGGGAAAAAATGAGAACCAAGACCTGTCATGTAAAGGTACAAGATCCCAATAATGAATGTAACTGTACTGTATACCTAAAATGTACAATAAACAATAAAAAGGAAAAAAAATTTAAAAAGAAAGATACCTCCTGGAAGGTTTCTTTCTCACTTTGGTTCATTCTTTAATTTTTGTGGTTTATAGAGCTTTGTGATTCATTTGCTTATAGTACAATCCTGCCACCAAATATTAAAACACAAGATACCTATTATTCCTTCAACACCTGCATTTTTCAAGCTTTACACTTTACTACATCCATAGTAGGTCATAAGTTCTTAAATATTAAAAAAATGAGTAAAATTCTTCAAAAACATCTATATCTACAATGGTTCTAGGTGGGGAAGGAGAGAATGAGGGAACCAAAAAATAAAATAAAAATAAAAATAAACAGGCAAATATATTCATGCACCAAGAATGAAATTCACGTCTCTGGGTTTAAAACAAATTTCCTCCAAAAGCTGACTATCATGGACTTTTCTGAGCACTTTCTCTGCCCCCCGCCAAATGGACCTGAAGAGCCCCAATCCAAAGTTTGGAAAACTAGTTATGAGATGCTATAAATGATGATCAAAGCAGAGGGAGAAAGATAAATGTGTATCTGTTTAGCTAAAATTTGTAGCACATTTGTTTTAGCTTTTGGTGGGTCAGTAAAACCACTAAAATACTAGCAGTGCTTTGAAGCATAGCAGTAGAATGATAATGAACATATATATTATCTAAACAAAAGACCACTTTCTGCCTAGTAAAATTTTCTGCACCTTAGTGACTCCAAGTCAGATCCCTCCCTCTCCCCCCACCTCTCTCTCTCTCTCTCTCTCTCTCTCTCTCTCTCTCCACTGCAGAATTAAACAAACAAACAAAAAGATTTACAAATAGATTAAGTGAAAACAGGCAATTGCAAGGTGAATAATACAAACAACTCAAGACAGGGCTATAGATATAACAGTATTCCGTGAGGCTAGAAAACCTGGTAAGTTTGAAAGCCCTAACAAAATATCACTTTTGTTTATAAATCACTTATCATATGAACACATGTTGAATCTTTTTCTTTCCACATAGTGAAGAATCCTATACTTGTACTTTAAACATTTCACATTTCTTTGCCAAACTTGCAGCTGAGTATCTCATTCCAGCTGATTTTGGTGCTGGTAACTGGAAGCTGCTGGCTTAATGCCTTGAATGTGGTGTCTGATGCTGTGTTCACTAATCACTGTCCAATTCTCATTCTCTGCACTGTCTTTGATTTTAATTAACTCCCTGGTGGTCTGGACTTCATTCAAAACAGATGTTGAATCTTACACATCTGTATGACTAACCAACTGAACACTGCCATTGCAGAATATGTGGTGAACTTGAGTGCTGAGCACTCTAATCACTCAGGCTGTAGGTGGTGAGCTGGCAAACTTGTATTCTGCTCTCCGACGACCACACCAGAAGTTTTGAGGCTGAAATGGGTAGCTTTCAATGCATGCAATAATCATCTATTTCCTGTTCTATCAAGTTAGCATAAACAGTACAGAAGCTGTTGGAATAATGATGTTTCACATAGGCTCGTAAAATACTGCCAGGGGATTCTTTCCAAGACTGCAAACTTCCATCTACTTCCTCTGGCTGGGGATTATTTGTTGCTTTTCTTAGGTGATGAAACTTACAGGAAATGTGGCCTCTTGGATCTAATAATCTGCTGTTAACCGCGACACCAGGCTCTGCAACAAAAACCTTGTCCTCCTCTTCTTCTCTCTTCACCAGTGTGAACTGATCCATGTTACACTAGGCAAATGCATGTACTGCCCTTTCCCCAGGAGAGTGTCATTGTTAAAGTGGCCTCTGGTCATCCCTGAAAGCTTCATTAAATTCCCCTGGAGATGTAAAAGTGATGAATTTGATGGATTTAGCAGGTTGGTACATCTCCTCACCCCACCCTGGACCCTGGAGTGGCCATCCCTGGCCCAGTCTGGCAGTGGCTGTGAGGCAGGAAGCTGAGTGCATGAAGAATATTTTTTTCTCAAATTTTCTGCCTTCTAGTGCTGGCTGCTGGGTGTATACTAGTCTTAAAGAAGCATACTGTGAGTGCCATCACACATCTATGGTCCTTTCTACATTCTTCAGCATAAACTGTATTTACTTGAGGTCCATGTGACTAAATTCTAACCAACTGGTCATGGGACAAAATGATGGTAAGCCACTTCCAGACCTAGTCCCTACAACAGCCTGTATTTCCAACCTCCTCTTTCCCCATTAAGATGACCTGGAAGACAATGTCTTCCATAAAGCTCAACTTTAAGGCAGAAGCAACCCACATCCCCAAGTTATGGGTCACTGGTTAGAAGAGAGCCATGGAGCCTACCCTGAACTGTGATATGAGAGAGAATTGAACTTCTGGATGGTAAGCCACTGACCACTGATGGTTGGAGCTCAGATCAACCCCGAAAAAAACAGAGGAATTGCTACTTCAATCAGGAGTTGCCATTAAAAACCAGAAACATGGTTTTCTAGACATTTGATAGCAGGCAGAAAGGGAAGAGAATTTCTCAGGTTGAAAAAATATATAGATTCATGTTTTAAAAGTATCAGAGCTGTCAAGTGCCGCCTGCTGAAACTGTAGCACCAAGGAGGAAATTTGAAAAATACATATAAGTAGTGTGTTGGTTGTTTTTTGTCCACATTTCTCAAGGTATTGCGGCAAGGAAAATAGCTCAGGCAAGAATTGGCTCTTCTCCAAATAAAAAGGTAAGAGAATAAAGTTCATAGACTTCAAAACTTAAACTGGTGGAAAAGTAATGTGTTTCTAGGCTCCAAAAAGTAAGAAAAGATATTTAAGAATTTTAAAATTCACTGATTAAAATCCAGGACAACTAGTTGGTCAAAGTGATGCAGGGCCACAATCAGGAAGAAGCCTTACCACTTCAACGTTGCCACTTCAAGCTTTCTCATTAAAGAGAGGGGGTGGGGGGAAGGCATAATTTGAGAAGTACATCGAGAAATTCGAACAGTGGCATGCAGAATTGATTGAGTACAAAGACTTAAGAAGCTCTTAAAGATATCAAAGGTGAGTGATAAAGGTATAATTAGTGAGCCTGAATAGATAGGTACATAGGTGATAGATTAGATAGATAGATAGATCCATGGACAATTCAAAATACAAACAAACTTCAAGCCTCGAATTACCACAAGCAGCCCACAAAGGCTACAGGGCCTCAAGAAGAGCAAGTATTACTTCATCACTTCTGATGGAAGCCCAAAGGGAGAATGAAAAATGAGGGGCCTTTTCAGGACAAGCCTGAGCCAGGATCAAAGGATAGATGGGTGAGCAGAACCAAGCCGAAATAAGGAGGGGAGACTTCCGTCTGCCTGAAGGGTTGTAGGATTGCTACAAGGCACTGGACATTAGTATTTACCACCTTCCCCTCCATGTATGAGGGTACTGATTACAAAATGCTCTCTTTTAAAAACTTTATACACGTTCTTTATATGACCTGTCCTTTTAGTGCCCTGGTCACTGAACAAGGTGGATCCACAGCTTCATGGAACAGAGAGGATCTGTACATACAGGGTGATGTACAGGGTGGGGAGATGCTCTGCATTTCAGATGATGTAATGATTAATGGTACTTTGAGCTGTCTGTCCCAGTGATGGACTAATTATGTTTTCTCCACAGATATAAGCCAAGAACAGACTGTGACAAACCATTAGCCCTCAGCAAATACTAGTGTGCTTCTCTTCCTTTCTGTCCCACCGGCAGTCACACTGGAGGCATAAGAGGAGTTAAGGTCAGTGACAAGCAGAGGTAATGCAAGCTACATCCATGCCTTTCATTCCTATTTTAAAACATCTCTGTACCCAGTGAACTTGGAAGCCATTGTCCAAGGATTCACTGTAGAGTCCATGAAGCCTGTTTCTGAGTCACTCTTTAGAAAAAGCACCATGGACAAGCTCTCCCCATAGCTGGCCGCCACACAAACCAAAATGGAAACGTGTTGCAATGAATTTACTGGAATTGTTGCTATTGATGTTGAAGGGTAGCCCAGCCTGAGCTACATAGTGAGTTCAAGATCAGCCTGAACTACGTAGCAAGACTCTGACTCAAAAACAAACATCAAAAAAGGAATTAAAATGGACTTAATTAAAGGAAACCATTAGTGATGAAAGAAAGGGACGGGCAAAGAAAGGGAGAAAATGACCAAGGTAAGATATACACATGTGTAAATATCCTAAATGAAACTAATCCTTGACTAAATATGCACTCATAAAAAATAAAATGTAAAGAAATAAATGTTAAAAGAAAATAAAATAGTTAATTATGATACCTACTCCTTGGGTTGGTTGGAAGGATTAACTAAGCCAACCCATAAAACTCGCTATTTGCTCAATACATGGTTGGAATATTTATACTAACATAAAACTTGGGACAAATTTCCTCCAAAAGTGACAAGAAACTGCAGGTACTGTCTCAGTGGTCCTTACAAAAGAGAAGAATTGGAACTTACTTGGTCCTGCTTCGCAAAAGGGAAAACAGAGGCAAGATTTACAAGGCAGGAAAGATTTTATATTACAAGTAGTTAAGAGAAATAGGCTCCAGGCTCAGGTCTGACTAAATCACCAAGCAGCCTATAGGATTCTGTCATTTATCTTCAAGCTATCACTGAGGAAAAATTAAATAAACCATCCAGCTTCACTTGTTTTCAGTTGACTTTTTAAAATGACTAAATTTGGAAATCACACAGTTGGGCAATACATTATTAGTCTCCCAGATTTTCTGTAGACATCTCTGACAAAAGCCACCTAAAGGGTTGAAAACTGTTTTCCAGTGAACATTATCTTCCCCCAGTCCTCTGAAGAAAACTAGCCTTTTATATAATCAAGCATCTCTAGGGCAAGAAACGATAAGGAACCTGAGTCAAGAAACTCTATTAATTGGTCATTTTGCTTCATATTTACGGAAACTGAAACATCCAGTCATCTGCAGATAACAGCAGTTTGTAAATCCGAAAAGCAGACCATGACCACGCAAAATGTGACTAACGTGGAATCTGGAACTCCTCTGAATGCCTGCTTATCTGACATGCTTCCCCCAGATTCTCCCTAGAGGCCTTGTACCTGCAACCCCTTAGCAAGATGGCCTCTGTTGGAGAAAGCCTCCCTTGTCTTTGGTTTGCTAGCTTTCCAAATCAGTATTTTTTCTGGCCCCAACACCTTGTCCTCAAGTCACTGGCCTTTTCTAGTGGCAAGCAACAAACATGAGGTCATAGTTACAATAAGCTTCGGCCTTCCATTCTTTTTTTAAAGAGAAAATTGGAATAAAATAAATGTCTATGTCTCCTCCAAAATTTATCTATAATTCTACCACAGCAAAGAAAATCTGGTGCAAGCAAAGCAAAGCAAGAAGCCATGAATCCTTCCCAGCTAATCATTCACTATTCCTTGGAAACAATTAAGCCAGTGTTTTCTCATTGGTGGACCCCCTTCCTACCCATCTTTCAGAGTTTTTTATGACCAGTGTCCACTCATTCATCAGGCAACAGCAAGTCATAAGCAAGTGAGGGATCCATTCTTGGTCACTGCTAAATGAGAAATCTCCAAAGAAGACAGAAGAGAAGAAAGCCAGTGTCCCTGCTCCCACTTGCTAGAGACAGCCAGGCAGCTGGCTAGAACAGCTGCTGAGTTGGACATCTCAGGATCTATTTTATTTTATCCCACTGAGGTTTCTGGAGACCACATGAAACTCCAAAGCTTGGAAAGAAAAACACAAAGCTGAAAAGTCATTTGTGGATAAGGCCTTGTAAACTCTAAATTAACAAGGAATTTTTCCTGCTAAGGCACATGATCACTTATCAGCCAAGAATCAATGAGGTCAAGAACATTCCAAACATTTGTATTGAGATAATTTCTAAGAGCTTACACCCCTCACTTGTACAATTTAGGCATAAATGGAAGCCAAGGGCTGACTTTACTTGGAGGCAGTGGAAATTTTGGAAGAATGAGTGGGAGAAATCCCAGCCTCTTTGCAGCATCCCCTAGTCCACAAATTCAGCCCCATTCTTAATAATAAAAACTATTAACTTCTAATTGCCTAGCTTCTACAGAGATTCAGTCACTCTCCTGAGACATGTGTATATCAACCCATTTAACTCACATGACAGTCTCCTAGGATGAGTATGATTGCCATCCCCAGTGATCCATGACATTAAATGGCATCAAATTTGATCAATGGATCAAACTTGTCAGTGGCAGAGCCATCATCCAAACTCAGGAATCCTGGATCCAGTTTCCCTACTAGACCTTCTCACCTGGAACTGAACAGCAAAGAACAGACATGACAAGGTGCTTTTGTAGGCCAGTTATTCTGGATAGGAGCATAGAGACTTTGTAAACCAGCAAGCGCGTTCTCTAAGCCTGTACTTATGGCAGAAATCACCAGTCAAGCACAATAAAGTCTTCTCCTAACCCAAGGAGAATCTTCAGAGTCCTTCTGAACCCACCGTTCTATGCCATCTTATAAATCAATCAATTTGACATGGACATGTGGCTGTAAAAGCCAAGAAACAACTACAAAGTGTCTCCCAGGTAGTATCTGAGGCCATAACATGCCTTAAATGTGCTGCCGCCCCTTGTACCCTTTCCTACACAAAAGGAGACATGTCACTTGTCAATTTTATGTTTTTAAGCCATCAGATACCTCATCCTATATGTGCTTTAGGGGTAAGGGTAAACTGGAAGGCTGATGTTTCAGATGTGACCCTTGAATTCTTGGCATGTACGGGAGTGGGGTGGTAGGCATCTATTTTGCTGCAAACAGAATCACCCCACTCTAGTATTATTTAATGCCTAGGAGCTCGCTTCTGTTTGCAGAAGAATTTCAGCAGCTAATCAGATAGCTTTAAAATTCACAAGAATTCGAGATCAGCAGGGCTAAAATGTTGTTTTCACTTGATTAGGTTATAGGGCAAAGGCTTTCCTGTGCTAGCCTTTCTGAGTCACAGAGACCTAACAGAGTTCAGAGCTGCTGAGCAGTCTCTGCATGTGGGTGGGATCCTAGAAGAAGTTTTAGGGGTCCTTCCTGGCCTACAAGACCCTGAAAACCACCAGATGTACACAAATACCAAGTGTATGTCAGTGTGTTCCCCCAAGCTCTGTTTCTTTGCTTCTTTGTCCCACTTCAGAAATTTGTTTACATTTCATAATCACATATTTCCTTCTCCTCCGCTCCACATCCCAGGACAGATGAGACAGGTGCCAAGTCACACGCATGAGTTTGCCTCTCTTCTGCCTTTCCAAGAGCTAAAATGTGGCAGGAGTTCAAGATCCCCTCGTCATGAGTTGATCTCGACCCTTCTTGACCAAGGATTCCCTGGAAGCTTCCCACCCATTCTCTCCCTATAAAGGCAGGCTGAACAGCCAGAAATAGCAGAGAGGCTGAGAACTATCCAGGAACTATCTGCTGTCAGTCTGAAACCCATCTGCACACTCCAATATGAAGGACTCCGTGTTGTTTCTGTGCCTGCTGCTCACAGCCACCACTTTCAGTCCCCAGGCGCTTGCTCAGCCAGGTAAGGCCCTCCTTCCTTAAGGGAAACTACTTATCTCCAGAATCATCAGGTTAGCATGAATATTCAGAGAAAATCTTGTATTTGAAAGATTGAAAAACAGGTCTCTAACTGGATGAGCTAGGGTCTGGACATCACTGGTTTTCTCTCTCTCTCTCTCTCTCTGTCTCTCTCTGTCTCTCTCTCTCTCTGTCTCTCTCTCTCTGTGTCTCTCTCTGTCTTTCTCTCTCTCTCTGTCTCTCTCTCTCTGTCTCTCTCTCTCTCTCTCTCTCTCTCTCTCTCTCAGTTAGGCATAACATGGTGGGTAGTTTTGACAGTGGTGAAGGGGGAAAATCTGTTGCTTGGAGATCCCAAAATTTTGCCAAACTCCAAGACAGCCTTCAATGCAGTAATTAGAATGGAAGGGTCTCAGGACATTGTGTCCAGGGAACTGATTTTGACTCTATTGGGGAATATTTGGGTGCTTGTACTGTAATTCACTTTCCCATCTTCTGATGATGTATATTTACTGAGTATATCAGTCCCTATAAGCTAAAAAGCATGCTACAGCAGTAATCCTAATTACCAACTGGCTATCACAATTAATTAAATTAATTAAGGGCCATTTTCTTGCTTATACCCAATGTCTATAATGCATGAACTCAAGCTACTGCACTACATACTCGGGGCTTTAGACTTGCTACTGTACATAGGTAACACACACTGGTTCAGAAATGACATATGCCACTTCATCTTCTCTTATTGGTCAAAACTAGTGAATGGCTCCAGCCAATCAAAAGTGGTCAAAAAGTGCCAGCCTACCTTGAATCCAGAAAGCATTTGAGAGTATTTGGTGAACACTACTGTGACCATCACTGAGCCATACAGCCCCTCATAATGACAGAGTGGGAATGCATGGCACTGAGCAAGCTTTTTCTATATCCTCATTAGAGGTGAGAGATTCCTATTGTACGCACAGATGAAAAGGGCACAGGCAGAGGACTTCATGATGGGCAGGTTCTACTTCTACGGCTTACAGGTCCTGACCTTCTCCTAACTTCCTCCTTCCCTTCTGAAGTCAAGCTCGGAGCTATCTGCATACCATGAGTGGCTCTTTCTAATCATTTTCTCCCCTAAATACAGGTATGGTCCCGAATACCTGCTGCTTTTCTTTGACCAGTAAGAAGATCCCCATGCAGAGACTAGAGAGCTACAGAGTAATCGCCAGCAGCAAATGTCCCCAAACAGCTGTGATGTGAGTAAACAAAGCTCACCTTTCCTGGGAACCAAAATCTCATTTCTAGAATGCAATCAGAGTCACTTAGACACAGAGTTACAGGCTCAGACAGTTTGACCTCTATGATCCTACTTGTGGACTCACACAACAGAAAAAGTTTATATGTTTTCTTTGAGTGAAGAAAAATAATGGCTTTATATGGCCATCAAAAGCAGCAGCCAGGGCCAGGGATTTAGCTCAGCGGTTTGGTGGCCTGCCTCGCAAGCGCAAGGACCCGAGTTCTATCCCTGGTACAAAAAAAAAAAAAGCAGCAGCCAACCCTATAGTCCTATCTTTCCTCTGCCCCCTTTTCTCTCTCACAGCAACCCCTTTGCCCTTTCCCCAGAATGTTTAGAGTTGAATAGGCAGAATTTTTAAAGAGAATCCTTTCTAATTAATTTCTTTCATTCCACAGCTTCAAGACCAAACTGAACAAGGAGATATGTGCTGACCCCAAGCAGAAGTGGGTTCAGAACTCTATAAAGTACCTGGAACAAATACCCCAGACGACAAAGCCATAATCACCTTTCTAGAGAATAACAGAGCCTGATAAATGCTTGGTTTATTTTTCCTTCCTAAGATGCATTCTGAAATAATCTCATCATAGGACCTCATGGTGCAACAGAAGCGCGTCTGACTCCATGAAATAATCTCATCATTCCTGAAAAGGATGGGTTTTATTTAATAATTTTTAAAAACTGTATTTGAGTTATTGAAGTCTTTAAATATATATTATGTATATCACTCATTTTTTAAATGTAAAGTTTTGAGAGGATCCCTTGCCCTCTGTGAGCCCCCATCCCTTCCCCTGCCAAGTGTAGGGAAGTGTGACTCTCAGCATCCAGTAAACTCCTTTCTACCTCCCTGTAATCTTGTAAGGGTCCTAGAAAAGATCAACAGTGTGAAAATGCCTGGTAATTTTAGGAGGGCCCAAGGTGTGACTCAAGGTGATGAATAAAAGTAAATGCTGTTTCCAGAATATACGGAATATATATACATATTTTGTTACTGTCTTCAGTTGCAATCTTTGTGAGGAATTCACATTGAGATGGGATAGAGGTAAAGATGGCAGTGGATGAGAGGATTGGGATGGAAGGAGCTGAGTACCTGGCAGATGGCTCTTTGGTGTGGCTCATCTTCACTGAAATTCAAACTAAAACGAACAAGACCAGAAAATGTATTCCAGCCCTTAGATATTGCTCTCATCTGTGATTTCCCAGATTCCAAGTTTTCAGCCACATACTCTCCCGGAGCCTCCCCCACCATTCCCTCCTTCACCCACCTCATGCTTTCCTAAGTCTCTCAGGTCACCTGTTGCAAGAGCCTGTGGCATTTTTCTGCTGATCATCTTTACTGGTCCGTCTTGCAACAGTACAAACGTTGGAAAACCAGAGTGAGGCCACGTTATCATGCACAGGAGGTTTAAGTGAATGCTTCAGAGGCAAGATGGTGAAATATATGGGTGCTCTTCGAAAGGCTGTTCAGTTCAGGTAGAAGAGAGACATTGCTTGAATAAATGCCTAGAAGGGATGGATACGATGCTTATCAAGTTGTGTGGATACCCATCTGAAGGGATCAGGATTAGAGCATATATAGTGTGATGGAGAAACCTGGAAAAAAGGTTTAGGCCAGGCTGTCCAGATGGGAGTTTGTGCTCCCTGCAAAGAGTGAAACTAAGGGGAAAACATAATTCATTTCACCTGACTCAAGATGCTTTCAGAGTAACCAGTAACCTTATGAATAGTTACTTTTGGAGACCAGATATAAACTAATCGCTCCAGGAACACTGGAGCATATAGTCACCATAGTAATAATAGGCATTGATAGTTTTGATTCGTAGGAGTAGAAGATCCAAGATAAGAACTTCAGGAAGAGTAGGGGTTATAGAGTAGATTGGGAATGGAAGGGATGTGTAGTTTTTATACTATTGCAACAGGTACCAAAAAGCATCAGGAGATGGAAATTGAGCACTGATACATGGGGAGGGGAAAAGGTAACTGCAAGAAGAATGAGCCAAGGCAGGGTGAAATGCTGAATGGTCTGGATAGAGAAATAGGAACGGTGGCAAGGAGACTTCCCCAACTCTGCCATTAAAGTGTAGCTTCTTAAACTCAGAAAACTAACTTCCTTCTAACACTACATCCTTATGCCCTAACTGTACAAGCTTGAGAACTTCCCCTCGAGGGGACAGGACTTCTTTTCCTGTATAAGCAACTCCAATTAGGATTCCTTTGTGGCTTATAAATCAAACAGCCTCTCTGTCAGTCACATGCCTAGACACAGAGCCAAGTATGTCCCCAACAGTAGAAACCTTCTGGTGTAACCATGTACACAGTCTGAGGCTTCTGATCTTGGGGAGGTGGACAGACTGCTGTATTATGCTATGTCCACCAGATCACTGTATTGCACAGCTCCATGGGACACCATTCACATCAAACTCTACTGGGACCAAGTTGGCCTTGGCACATGACTAAAAAAAAGCAAGAACTGCTGGAGGTTTAGCTCAGTGGTTCTGCTGCCTGCCTTGCAAGGGCAAGGACCCAAGTTTGATCCCTGGTACAAAAACAAATAAAAAACAAGAACCAAGATACATCATGTAAAAGTACAAGATCCTAGTGATGAATGTAACTGTACTGTAGACCTAAAATGTACCAATAAACTTAATGGGGAAAAAAATGACAACATGTGCTACCAGAAAAGGCATTGATCCGTGAGGCAAGTAACCTCGGCTTTATCCTCAGAACTGATCTCTCTCTCCCTGTGTTATTTTGGGCCTTGGTCACCCCTCCTATGAGATTAGGATGGTAGTATCTTTTAGGGAGGAAAATAGAGGACTGACCAATGACCTCATAAAATCTTCTACTCTGAAAGTACTGTCCCTTGGAAAGCATCACTATGTCTGCCCACTGAAGCAAAGAAGGCTATCAGAATGTTCTGCACTCACATTCCAAGGTAGATAGGGGACAAGGTAACTGGAACACCAACTCTATCTCAGACTGAGCCTTTCTGGAAGGCTCTTCTGACAGCCTCAAATACAATCAAGGATTCCAGAAATATTCAGAAAGCTTTTAGTGTCTACCACATAATGGTGGTACACATCCAGAGCATCACTGGCCCTCACCCCAGGTATACCTCTCTTCCTCTTCTATAACCAAGTAGACATTGTCCCTAAACACCAACTGGAGATGGGTATACTTCCATGTCAAAAAGGCTGTGGAATGGCTATGGAACAGCTCACCAGGATCAACAGATCCACCTGTACCACACAAATCTCGGACATCAAGGAGGGAGAAGAAATGGAAAGGTGTCCTCTATTTATGAAGGACTGAACATAATTCTTTTCAAGCCCTATGCCAAACTTTCCATCTTGTCTTTCAAGGAATCCCAGACCCATGCAATCGTAGCTGAGAATAGCATTATCTGTCCCAGGAGAATAAAAGTGTGGGTCCAAAGCATGGTGAGTGTTTAAGTCTCCTGGCAGCACACAGATCCCAGCCACAAGCCAAGGATGTCACCAGCTGGTCTCCTCGATGAAAGTGCTCATGCAGAGTATGCTGGAGAGTATGGGAAACAGGACTGGACAGGTAATTTAAATTGTGATATACTAAAGCCCAGGTCTCAGCCATACCACGGGGAGCTCTAGAACTGAGATAACCTGAATGGATATTGGGGCACTAAGCTGTTCTGGTTTATCATAACCATTCACGGCTACAGGCTGCTCTTGAGGCAGGACATGACTCTGAGTGAAGCAGATCTCTTTAGCGAAGCGGGTGCAGGGTCCATGAAGAAAACTCAGAAGTGTTGGCAGCTAACACATCCAGCAGCTAGAGCAAAAGTTCTTAGCCCTGGAAGGGGAAAATCTGGGCAGCGTGAGACAGATTCCACCACGCCCTCCCCTTCCACAGCTTTAATCACTTTGCTTACATAATAATTTCTGAAAAACCACATCAAGCATAATTTCCTCAGAAAACTTGCAAGAGTAAGGATAGTGGGGTGAAATCTAGCCCCCGTTCCAACTGCTACAACTGGTCTCGAGGTCATAAATGATGCTTTTCACCGTCTCCTTTAACCCTCACTCTAGATCTCTCTCACCCTAACCCAACAGAGCAGCTGGTCTAGGTCATCTTCGGTATATTGACTTAGACCCTTCTCACTGATAGATGAGCCCCCGATCATCATGCTGTTCTGAAGATCAGGCTGTGGTGGCTGCTCTCTCATATGCTGTCAAAAGTGGGAGGGAAAATATCAGTCACCTAGGTGCCAAACATACTCATTGAATAAAAGCAGCCCACCTCCACTTGAGGATCAGGATCCAGTACTCCTGTCCAGGTGGTGGCTTCTTCCTCACTTTGTCTGTGGGTTTCTTGGCTTGAAAATCTCGAGAGATAGAATGTGGCCACAGCTGGAGGTTGAGCGAGACACTCTGGAAGCCAAGGTAGAAGCATTCTTCCTCTGGAGTCCAAGACACCTAACTCATACAATCTTGATTTGCAGAAAGAGGAAACACACATTCCCCCAAGTGTGTCAGTATAACTGATAATAAGTGGGGCAATCTTATTTCCACCTTTGATACCTGAATGCAAGGGTTTTTATCTACTGGGGATACAGCATCATCTACTAGTTGATTTATGGTATACAACTTGAATCCTAGAGAACATTGTTTCATTCTTCAAGGGTATTCTTTCCAAGACAGTGCCTCTTCTTGGAAATGTGTCTGCAGTGATGTTATGTGGAAGTCATACCAATGGACCAACACTATAAACTCTCAGTGATTTTGGCTAAAGTACCGGATACAGAATGACAAACTCAGACCTGGAAATTGTGTCTCTTCCAGTTAAGATGAAACATTGCCTTTTTAGGGTAAATGCTGCACAAAGTAATCAAATATATACAGTGCAGCAAATAGCTGGTTGGTGTCCTTGAGAGATAAGGCCACACTAGGGGCTTCACACTGGTCTTTGTAACTAGAAAATTGGAAAGGAATCTACAGCAGTCTTGGTGAGTGGAACCCCTTTGACATAATACAAACCCCTGAAACCATGACTACTTTGTCCATGTTCCCATTGGCCTAGAACAGATATGAGAAGCTAGTCAATGTCAGCTGGCCAAATCATTCTGTTTACTTGGTCATTCGGTGCCTCTCTTGCCTACACCGTGACATGCTCCATAATGACATTTCTGTCAACTACAGACTTCACATATGATGGTGGCCCCATGTAATTACACATTGCTACCACATTCTTACTGCCTCAGTATGTCATGGTTTCTTGACATGGAGTCACCTCCTGGTGATGATGCTATGAACATCGTGGGAATGATAACAAAGAAGTTAGAATATTACATACTTAGTTGATAAAGCAACAGCAGGGTTTGAGAGGACTAAGGCTAATTTTGAAAGAAGTTCTATTGTGGGTAAAATACTATTAAGTGTCACGGAATGCATAGAGAAATCTTCAATGAAAAGAAGAGTTAATTCATGCTGCAAATTTCACTGAAGTCTCTCTGTAGGAAATTGCTACAACTACTCCAGGCTTTGGCAAGAAGCAGGCAAACAGAAACATATCCTTCTCTGCACCAAGATGATCCCAAAGCCAAAAGTTTGAAATGTGGAGGACTGGGCATGTAGCTGACTGGTAGAGCACTTGGCTAGCATACACAGGGTGCTGGGTTTGATCTCTATCACTGCAAAACAAATAGAGGAAAGAAAAACTTGGCAAAATTGAGAGAAAAGTTTGGATCCAACCACAGTGTTGAATTTATTGCTAGCCTGAGGTGGTTCAAATGATCCAAGAATCATTACCCATTACATAATGTAAGAGTGAGTGGTAAGTGTGCAAGTGCTGATGGGAAGGCACCTGAATGATTTTTGGAAATTTTTCATTAGCTGATAGTGGAGAAAAATTATTTGGCAGAACAAATCTAGCCAAAGCAAATGTGGCTAAATTATAAGTTATGCCATGCAAATTCAGCACCATCTAGGTTTGTGTTTGTGTTAACACCCTATGATTCTTCACGATGACAAAATCTAATGATACATTTCTCAGAACATTTCTCTAGCCATAAATGAAAGACCCTTCAGGCTGCCTGTCTGTGTACATAAGCAGACAACTATGAAAACTGCCAAAAATTCTATCACTTCTCCTTACTTCTATCTTTCAAAGCCACCACTGAGTTTGGCAACAGGACAACTGACACCAGTTTGGCTTGTGTCCCCACTGAGCTGAGCTATCTGGGAATGAAACTCAGCCCTTTTATTTCTCCTTTTATTTCATTTATGGTCATAAATGAGCCATAGGATGAACAGGGCAAGTAACACTATGCTAGGACTGACACAGGGGCCTAAGGCACCCACTTAGACTTATCATATATTACATGTCCCTGATCCCAATGGCCTGCTTCATCTGGCTATGAATTGTTGCTTGGCCTGCATGGTACTGTGAATTGATGGGTTTACCAAATCCATTCATGATAGGTAGTTCTGGCTGCAAAGTCACTTGAGTTCCTGTGGCCAGGCTCTCTGTCTCAGCAAGAGTTCCGCTTTAATACATCTGTTCTCTTCCAAAGGCCTACCTTTGTTCCACAACCACGGGTTGCCCTGCAGAACCAGCGAGTACACAGTGCACAGGGTTCTTCTTTTCCCATCACACCTAATGCTAATGCAACAACATCGACCAGTGGTGTGGTTCAAGCTGCAAGATTATTCTTGCAACACCACCAACAGGTGGCCTTGTCTCAGAGCATATCCTTGCTACCACCCCAGTCACAAGAGGCAGGCTTATGTGGGGGAGGGGGTGAGTGTAACCTTCCCAAGTGCAGATGAGCTGTTTCCAGGCATTGTGCCTCTCATTTAATGTCACAAGAAGTGAGAAGCAATAGTCTTTTACTTAAAATGGGATGTCCTGGTATGTCCTGAGACTAATCCTACCGGTGCTCTGGAACCTTAACAATCATTTCAAATTGTCCCAAGTTAGAAGAGGATTAGTCTTTTCCCTGCCTGTATCACTGGATGTGGGCTTTCCCCAGGCAGGGAGTGTAACCTTGAGGACAGCAGCTTCCTATAGCCAAGGCCAATTCACAAAGAGCTGAGCACTGTAAATTATTGTCCACCAATGGCAGCAAAGTTACAGGAATGACTACCTCAGTCCTCACAGAAGAATGGGGCTCCAAGTGGAGCAACACAACATCCACAGCAAGATCAGGTCCTGGACCTGAGGCCTGGTCTGTGAAAAGTCCTGGCTTTGTTCTGCAGCTTTGCATTGTCTCATTGGGCTTCAGTTTACCCAACCATAAAAGGTATTCTTAAGCTAGATGGACAGCTTCTGATCAGCTGTGCATTAAAATTATAAAAATTTGCCTGAATGCACGGATTCTTAATTATCTTCTCCAATGATTCCAGTTCGATGCATTAGACTCAGAATGGGACCAGGGAACTCTACTCTACCTCCTGGACTTGCTCCAGCTCTGACTTGTTCCCTAAATCACTTAATCTTACTAGAAAGGTAGAGATAAAGATGCCTGCCACCAGAAGATTATGGTAAATAATAAGAGAAAAGAGCAGTGTAGACAAAAGTACGAGGGTGTAAATTCAGCACAGGTAAAGGGCACATTCACAGGTTTTGTTTCCTGTGAGGATACACTTAGCTGTGCTAAGCTTAGTACTTGTTTCATTATAATAAGCACCTTAAAAGCAGTGTTTCATCAGCACTTGGTCCGGAGAATTGAATTAGTCAGCACACATAAACTCTAGTCCCTGGCATGGAGAGTACACTGACAAAAGTAGCCATCATTATTTATTGCATGTGGATTGCAGCTCTGACCTCTGTATGAAAATGGGCTGGAAGAAGACTTCTTCCAAGGAGTTCCAAGCAACCTTGGAAAAGGCTGGCAACAAATTTCCCTTCATATGAGGGAGAACAGGAACTGAGGTGTGAGCACATGCACTACAGCAAAAGGCCAGAGATCTGAGCACTGAGACACAGGCCTCTAGTAAACTGCATGGCCTTCAGCATTTTGCTCCTTTCCTTGGCCTCTAGTTTTTCTAACCAAGAAAGGGGACTGTACAAGACAATGAGTCCTCAGGTTCTGTTCAATCCTTCTCTAATTATGCGGTCTGAAAGCAAACGCGAGGCAGAGGTATAGGAACAAAGCCGGGAGTCAGATTTTCAGGATCACCCTCAGCTAATGGTCTGTACTCTTTGGAGATCCAGTAAGAAGCCAAGGGACCTCTTTGTCTAACAGAAAACCTATTTACAGCCCCCAGCAAAGTTGTTTCTGACCACAGGCTTTCCATTCTCCAGCAATGAAGAATGTGACTTGAATCCACTTTAATGACTGCTGCAAGTAATTCATCAAGAAGAAGAAGCGGAAAGAAGACAGAACCACCTGCTCTCTGTAGAGGGCAGGCAAGCTAGGCAGGACAGCTTCCTAAACTAATGGTCTGAAATGTTGGCTACACATTTCACACTGAAGTATGTGTCAAGCCAAAGTTTGGGGAAGAAGCTTACAATATGAAAATGACTGACTACCTGGAATCACAAAACACTTGTCCAGTTAGACAGATATCACTTAGAGCTGTCACTCCTGGGTCACATCAGTTACATTTCTCTGAGGCCCACAGCACTGCAAACTTCTGAACCTTACCAAAAAACTGAGTTTTTTCCCCCTATCTGGCATTCTGCATCATTTTTTTTTCTGTCGCATGAAAAATTCCTTAGAAAACCAGGCCCACAGAAATATGTCCCAGTGGAGAAGCACACACATGTCAGAGTTTGGGAGAATTTATGAGAATATGGCCTTTTTTACACTTGAATGCCTTTGCAGAATTTTATATTTCTTCTGAAGTGCCTAAAAATGGTAACTATGAAATTTATTGAAAACATACTATGTACTAATTACTGTTCAAAGCAATTTTCATGTGTTAAATCATTTAACTCTTATAATGGTATTGTCTTACTCCTTCCAGAAGTGAAAATGACATAGTTAGAGGCTACCACAGGGACAAAAGAAAAAGTTCTAGGCCCTTAAACTGCTACTCATTAAAAGCATGATTTGTGTTTTCTTCTGAGACAGAGACTTAAAAGCAGTTTTTGCTAGAAATCATGAGTTTTCACTTGGACCTACAGGTGCTCAATAGGTAACTAAAAGCAAAACAGAGCTTGACCTTGACCTTCATTTTGTGTGTTTTGTTATCTCAAAATTTTGGAGAAAGATATATTAATCACTCAGGAAAAGTTGGTAAAAGAAGGTTTATTAGGCCTAAATTTAACCTGCTTATCTCATCCCCTTCAAGACTGAAGACACCAAGATAAAAGTAACTAAAACAATTTCCAGAATTTCCTGGGATATGAGGTTATCAACTTTCATTATGACCCTTTCCAAACCTTCTCCCTGGAATGATGTCTAGAAGCCTCCAGCCACTGGCCTAAACCTGTAGTCATCTGGGTTCCAAAAACACAGAGCCTCACGCACTACTCTATGATGAAATTGTCAACTCAAGCAGAAGCAGCTGTCTCCTGGGAACAGAAGGATTCATTTGGAACAGTGGAAACCAAAATCAAGATATAATGGTGAATTGGACTTGGTCTGTCCCAACTAATCTTTAAAAACTGACTTTTTGTGAGCAGGCCAGTCTGATCTTTTTTATGAGAGTTTTTCCCCTCCTGCTACTCAAGCTGGGGTGCTTCCCCTATCTTCTCTTATTTTCTCTTGTTAGGGGACCAGCTTGATCTCAAGCTAGAGTCCCTCACTATTTTCTCTTATTTTCATTAAAGATTTTGCCTGTAAATACATACTATTGTTTTAGTATTGATTTCCATCATCACTAAGCAAGATCTGCGATGAAAACAGAGGTATATGTTCTTAGTCTCCTTCCTTTTCCACATTCCATTGCAGATGAGTACTAGGCCTCTACCTAGTAGACACAAGTGAGAATTGCAGCACCTGCATCCCAGAGACCACTTTACTTGCCAGGTTATATTTTGGGGCCTGCCTTCTGATTTCACTTGGGGAAAAGCATGGAGAACTAAACAAAGGCTTGAAGATCACAGAATACCACCACTTCCTGTGCCACTCAGCTTGTACCCAGTATAAGGTCCCTTGTACGATAGGAGTCCTACAGTCCTTTTCTCAGCCAAAATTCTAATTTAATGCCACACTGGGTTGTCAAAGAATTAACAAGTTTTAGCAAAGGACAGGTATTTTTTCAACCTCTGGTTGGAATTCCAGCCACAGTTGAGCCTGTGATGAAATGCTGCTAGGAATTTTGAATTTACTCATCCCGCTGATGACCACAGTTTCCTCTCTCCCTTTTCTACAGAAGGCACTTTGGTGTAGGGGAGGAGGATCCAGTAAGGTGATCAGATTCAGAACATTTCCTGTTCTAAGACTACACCTTCCCCCTTCTTCTTTGATCCTCATTAATCTCAGCAATGGGTATAAAATGTGGCCAGTCCAAGCCCACTGGCTCTCTTTTTCAAATTCTGGAAACTTCTCCAGGACCTACTGCCTACTCTGCAAATTTTGGAATAAATCTCATCATTTATTAATCATAACTTTGCCAAGAAATTCCTTTGCACCTCCCAAACTCTCCTTCCTATAAAACAACAGATCGTGACTATAAAAATCAGGCAAAGCAGCCATAATAACGAAGTGGCCAGGAAAAACCCAGATACTTTCAACTCTCACCCTCCACTGTAAAGGTCCCTAGTCTTTTTGAGCCAGCTGCTCCTAGGGGCTCCCTCAGCCAGGTGAGGCCCACCCCTCCCTGAAAGAATTTTAAGCACCTGTATTACAACCCTGCCCATAAAGGTCCTCAGAATTGCATACCAACTCTGCACTTTAAAAGTGGGGATATGCTTCAAAAGGAATGAGAAGTGGTCATGCTCTCCATAGCACAAGGCAGAACTGGACATCCAGGCCACCCAAGCCAGTCTCTGGGTTTTTACCTGAACACCATCTTTATTATATAATCTGGACACTCTCCTGCTGAGGAAATCCTCCAAGCCAGTCACTGCAGTCACCTCTAGAAGATTCTCCTTATCTCTAGTAATTCCCGCTCGATGTATCCTCAACCTCGGAGAAGTACCCCTGAATGTGAATTGAGTCCGCGGAGGAAAAGAAGCAATAGACTTCCTGGTCAGTTCGCACTTTTCAGCAAAGAAGTGTAAAGGACAGAGTAAGATCAAACAACACTGAGATTCCACCTCACCCCACAACGAATGGCCGCTGCCAAGAAATCAACCAATAACAAATGTTGGCGGGGTTGTGAGGAGAAAGGAATCCTTTTCCAATGTTGATGGGAGTACAGACTGGGGCAATCACTGCGCAAATCAATATGGAGATACCTCAAAGAACTAGGATTAGAGGTTCCATTCAACCCAGCCATCCCTTTGCTGGGTATCTTTCCAAAAGAATTAAAAGACTCAATAAAGAAGGAGAAGTAAAGAATTAAAAGAATCATATCACAGTGATGTATGCTCACTTACGTTTACAGCAGCAGAGTTTGTAATAGCTAAAACTTGGAAACAGCCCATTTGCCCATCAGTTGGAGACTGGATAAAAGAAGATGTGGTTTTTCTATAAAAGGGAATACTACTCAGGCAGAAAAAAATGAGAAATTAGAGTCATTCATAGGAAAATGGATGCATATTGAGGATATACTCTTAAGTGAAATAAATAAGTCACACATGTGTAAATACTGAATAGTTTCTCTGGTGTGAAAAACTGTAATTGTACATAAGATCCTAATGGTATAATTGACAATGTGTAATAGGAAGAACAGGGCTAAAGGTGTAGGGAAAGTGGGAAGGGTAGGGGAAAGGAAATGAGGGAAAAGAAAAAATATGAGAAAATGAAAAAATGGAAATAAAGTGTTTATAAATAGAGAAGGGAGAAGGGGGAGAAGGGAGGGCAGGGACAAGGGGAAAAAATGAGAACCAAGACCTGTCATATAAAGGTACAAGATCCCAATGATGAATGTAACTGTACTGTATGAGGAAAAAAAAACCAAAGGTCAGGAGCTGATTCAGGATGGATGGGAGACAGGCAAGAAGCAGACATCTCATCCGGCTGAATTTTGAAGGAATGGGAGAAGTTTAGAACTTTCCGAATGAAAGTATGGAGCCTTATTTTTGAGGGTTTTCAATATCAAGATGCACAGTTTAGGTTCTATTCTGGGGGTGAGAGCGAGTCACTGAAAGCGTTTGAACTAGCAGGGAAGGGAAGTAGCCTAATCTTCTTGAAGAAAAGGAAACTAGTGGCTATGGCAGGATAGGGTGTATAGATGCAAGCAGTTCTTTGCATTGATCCAGTTGAGAAGTAATGGGAAGAATGGAGGACAGACAGCCATTTATAGGAAAAAGTAGGGTACACTGGGACTCACTGAAGATATTCAGTCATAGGACAAAGCGGGGACTCATGTCCTAGAAGCACCTCCCTGGGTACCATACGATTTTACCCCGTCCTTGTTCCTCTGAGCCTCACACAGAGATTTGGGAACATGCACTCGGACATAAGACTTCCTCTTCTGGGAAACCTTTCCACCATTCAACCGCAGTAGATGAGCTCATTCAGCTCCTTTTTCCAAAATGGGACACACTAGTATGGAAACCAGTTTCATATCAAGATTAAAGGTCAGCTAGCAGGGCCCACACCTGCAAGTCCCGGGGAGAGACATGGCTTCTGCAGATGGTAAATTCAAAGGGACAGAAATTTGAAAAGTCCTTGCCTAGGAAGCAGCAGACATTAGTGCCCATTCCAGAAGTGATGCTGACCCCTAAACACTGAAGAATACCAAGTTCTCCTTCCAGGCTTCAGTTTTCCACTCCAACAAGTAGGGATGATGTTTTGTTACTAGCAGGAAGCGGGGTCTTCTGACGGTTAAGCTTACAAACTCCCTCAGTTCTAGGAGCTCTTTCTCTTAGCAAATAGCATAGTGTCCACTGGCTAGGGAAGAGTTGGAAGGAAAAGTACTTAAATCTGCCCTCATGGACCAGCCTGTGACCTGGATTACTAAGAATCCACGCCCAGCTTAGGCGTTGGATCTAAGACAGAGATTCTTTTTTGTTAAAGTTTTCTAAAATATAACCAAAGTCCTGAGAGCAATTAGAAACCAGAGAACTTTATTCATCCTAATGCTCTATCCAATAGTACTTTTCTCCTGCCACCAAGATTTGATCTCCAAGTACCAATCAAAACTGAACCCTACAACTCCAGTCCAGTGTTAGAGCACACAGTAAGTTGGAATCAAAATGACTAAAGTGTCACAATGCACCCTGATACTCAGAAGACACTCTGGCACTGAGCAAGTCTTGGGCAGATGGTGGGGAATGGTGATAGGTAGTGAACGGTACAGCCAAGCTTCAAATAGAACCTTCCTGTGCTTGCTTTGTACTTCTGTATCTCTTTATTCTGCAGAAGTCCTTGGCCCATGTGTTTGCAATTCCTTAGCATGAACCTTCAAACTCAAAGCATTAGAGGTGTGGGGACCTCCTGGGATGGACTAGAGCTCCCAGCATGGACCAGAGAACAAATACGGTGAGCTACACATCACTGAACACACCAACCTCAACCTTCCCTTGGGGCTGGGCCTCTGCACTACATAGTCGGGCACATGTGCAAACTATTCTCTTTCCACATGATTCAGCTCACCTATACAATAATATACTTTTGCATAGATTCAGTTTCTAAATTGGCTATGAATCAAAATAAGAAGGACTATTTCTGAAAACAAAGAGTTCTGGCTTATCACAAGATTCTGAGTCAGAGTGTTGGGCTGTGGAAAAGTGCCCCGTCAGGGTTTTAACCAGTTTCCTTGGGGGTCCTGAAGTATAGCACAGTCGGAGACTACAACCCTGGATATCTCTGAGGTTCCTTTGTAGTCTCATGTTGGGGTTTTGCTCCCTCTTTTCTTAAACTTTCAAATACATACTCAAGTCCTACCTTCTCAATAGCTCACTTTCCAATCTAGTCACTGTGGACCAGCAGCTGTGTGTCTTTTCCCATTGTTTTTGGATAAAAATGGTGTCATCTTTGAGAATATCCAGAACAAAGGCGAAGAATGCAACCAGAACTAGTGATTCCCAAGCTATTCTTCTATCTGAACTTGCCACATTTCTTTAGAATCACTGAACACAGAGAATCCAGATTCCATAGCAGAAAACTCAATGCTAATTTATTTCTGTCTACAGTTATCTCATGGCGGGCAACAGACCTGTCATTCACCAGCTCCTAAACTACAAGCAAGTTGTCTGATCCGCTTTAGGTAACTGGTAACTAAGAAGCCACCAAGAAGAAAAGAGAAAGAAGGTAGAATGACCACTTCCCTAGGAAACATAGCCTGCAACTCACCACAACAGTTTCAGCACTTGAGCAGTCTTAAGTTTCATTGTAGCTTAGTACATTAAGGTTTCTCAAATCCAGATTAAAACCGAAACCAAAAGAAGGGACTTGTCAACTGCAAGCTCTGAACCTCTTGCAAAGACTAGGCATGTTTTCACTTCATGTCTCACACCTGTGATCTTTTTCCTGGTTTTGCTAGGACCCAGAACATTCTGCATCTCTTGTTTGAGGATTCTGGGATTTCATGATTCCCTATTTCCGAAGACTTTCCTGTTCTATTAGTTAGAACACAAGCTTTCCTGAAGGCCCATGTCAACCACATGTTTTCTTCAAGAAGCACGAAGGCAGTTAAGGGAATCCTTCTGTCTGGTGGGTCACATCTTTGGTTTCCTCCTAGTATCCTCTGATCACTACTTTCCTCTCATTATTAATCCATAGTAGCTAACCCATTAAATACTTACTACAAACTAACAACCCACTGTTGAATGCCTCTTTCCTATATAAACTCATTTAACTCATACCCATTTTGCTAATAAGAAAATTGAGGTTTAGAGTGCCAAAATAAGCATCCAGAGCACCCAGGTACTCAAATCCTGGAAATCTGACTCCGGAGTTCATGATCTTAACAACTCTTCTACTTTTCCTAAAGCTAAGCAGCAAAGCTCTTCTTTGCCTTCTTCTTTCTTTGCCCTAAACATCCAGGTCTCTGATTAAATAAATATATAAGACAGTCAATCATAAGAGAATGAAATAGAGGGAGCTCAAATACTTCCCAGCTCAGAAACAGCAAACATGTCAGACAGCTGTATTCATCTGTAATCCTGTGCCCATGGGGGTATCCATAAAAATCATACTATTATTTCCCATAGATCATATAAGACTTCAGACTTTTCCAACAAAGTTCCCTAGTTGACCCTTGCATTGAAAATTGTTTTCCATCCCCAATCACATGTATCCCTGTATTTTATATAGGAAGGATGTGGCCCTATGATATTAATTTAAGCCCCAGGGCAATTCAGCAGGCAAGCAGGAATTTTACTTGGCTGCTTGTCAAATTCTCTTCCTTCTTACTAACTCATAAATGAGTTTTACTACTATTTCTATTTCTTGTCTCCAAAAATAGCTTTGCATCAAGACATATTACTGGAGAATAGAAATCTCCTGGGCTTATTCTGGAGGATGCTGGCCTTGAATATGCATTAGAGTTTTCTACAGACTTACTTCCTGAACAGAACTAAAGTATATGAGTCAATGTTACATGATGCAATGGGCAGGGGACTGTCCCAAAAGTTTTTTCAAAAGAATTTAAGTTCCTTCTTGCCAGAGGAAACCCTGAGGTCAGGGATAGATATGTTTCAATTTCCATGAATACTGTATTCTATAAAATGTGACACCATGTTAACAAAAGCTGGAATAATCAAAAATAGAAGCTCTAAAATCTTTATAAATAAACAAAAATAATTGAAATCCTCAGCTAAGAAGACTACTACAAAATTCACAAGAAAAAAAAACATGCATCTGAAAATATCATCCAGTAAATAGAAATAAAATTTAAGCTGATACTGGAATGGCTTTTAAAGTTTACTTTTTAATTAAGGAAGTACTTCCCTACTATAAAGTGTGATGAAGTTAAATCGGTATTGCCCAAGTACCTCCCATTAACCAGAACCCAAATCAATGACTGTAGACTATTTCTAAGGTCCCCATAGTCTCCCTCATGATTCATATTAGCTGATATCCCCAAAAGGAAATCTGAGTCTCAATTTACTATTACAGACTAGTTATGTCTATATATAAGATAATGCTTTTACTAACAAATACCATATATTTTTAAATAATAATGTATTCATTTTCTATTACTGTCATAATAAATTACAGGGTGAGTGTCTGTATCTAAATTGCCTGTGCCTGGAAGTATTTTAGATTTCAGAATTTGTCTTATTTTTAATACTCACATATACTTTACCAGTGAAATCCCTAATCTGAAAATCCAAAGCCTGAAATGCTCCTAAGTTTCAAACTTTTGAGCATCAATATATTGTGTCAAAAGTTTGGAATTCTGGAGCATTTCAGATTTTGGGGTCAGGAATACTTAAACTGTATCACAAAATTAGTTACTTAAAAAACATGAGTATATCCTTTTACAGTTCTAAAGATCAGAGTTAGACATAAGTCTCATCAGACTAAAGTCAGTGTGGTGACAGAACTGTGATCCTTTCCAGACATAGGAATGTCAGTTTTCTTGATCATTCCTGGTGTATGCATATTTCTATTCTTTAAGTTATTAGAGCAAGATCTCATTTTCTTGGTGACTGTCAGCCAAGGGCCTTTCCCAGCTTCTAGAAGCCTCTGTATTTCCCAACTCATCACTTCTTCCTCCTTTTCAAAGCCAACCACAGCAGTCCAAGTCCTTCTTGCACTTTGAATCTCTTCTTCCTCCGTTTCCTCTGATGCACTGGAAAAGTCTTCTCTCTAAAAAGTCCTAAAAGACTTATATGATTAGATAGGACCCATGACTAATCTAGGACACTCTGTCCAATTCAAGATCTGGACACTAAGGACACTGCAAAGACCCTTTGGCCCTGAATAATGACAGACTCACTGATCTGGGGAATAAAGAGTGGACATTCAGAATGCCCACCACAAATAAATATTACTCAGAATAAAGCTTTCTAAAAAGTAATGTGGTGATATGTATTGAAACTTTCCCTTTTATGTATTGTCATGCATTAATTTCAAAGCTACAGAAATAAAGACACAGTGAGCAGTTTTAAACTTGGCTTTTCATCGTAATGTTAATTAAAATTATTTTTCAAGTGAATACAAAAACAATACATAGGCCCAACTATAGTGAGCTATATATTATATAATGAACCAATACAAAGCCTTTAAAATTCAAGGAATTGCAGAATATTTAATGACTCAAGAGAGTATATGATCAATATTAGTTGAAAAAGCTGCAAATACAATCACATAAGCATTATGTTCACATATGTGCATATTTATATACGTGTACATTTGTGCATATATCTGAATATATACATACACATATATCCACACAGAGAGAGTGGGATGGAGAGAGAAGAAAGCACACAAATACAGTCCAGGTTCAATCTTGTGCTTAAAACACAATGTCACGAAGTGTCCAAGATGGAGGTGTTCTTCAAACTCTGGATTTGCAGTGCTAAAACCAAAGAAGTCCAGGCCTACCAAGATGACATGATCACCCTAAACACAGACAAAGTCTGTCTTTTTTACTTTAGGCATTTCTTTGTGTCTTTATGTGTTCTGCAGGGATCCTACAATCATTTATTTTTTTTTTCTCATTGAGTTTATTGGTACATTCTAGGGATACAGTGCAGTTACATTCATTATTGGGATCTTGTACCTCTACATGACAGGTTTTGGTTCTCATTTTTTCGCCTTGTCCCTGCCCTCCCTTCACCTCCTCCTCCCCTCCCCATTTACAAACACTTCATTTCCATTTTTTCATTTTCTCATATTTTTTTCTTTTCCCTTATTACCTTTTCCCTACCCTTCCCACTTTCCCTACACCTTTAGCCCCTTTCTGCCTATTTCGCATTGTCCATTATATCATTAGGATCTTATGTACTATTATAGTTTATTCACACCAGGGAAACTATTTGGTATTTGCACATGTGTGACATCCTAAAATCATTTAGAAATTATTGAAAGTCTTTCAACTATCTCATTTTGAGTCAGAGCCTCAGAAACATTTCCAGAGCTGTTCTTAAAAATATCGCAAACTCTCAAAATTCTTCGGATAAGTGATGGAAGGTTAGTATCTTCCACCAGTCAATGAGTAATCACCTCCTGACTTCTGAGGGCAGATGACTGGAGAGGCATAGTTTTCTCATAGACCACAGCTGCCAAAGTCAGCAAAAGAATCCTGCATCTCCTTTGATAATGCATGATTCAAGAAATCCCAGAGATTGCAATGGAAAAGTAATTAAATTAAAAACCACAAAATTAAAGTTTAGTTCCTAGAAACTGTCTATCGGTCTATTGCTGCGATAGCAATGTGTTTTTGAAGGTCCTTCATGTGGGCGTGGCCCTTGACCTGGTACTGCAGGTCACATGGGAGAACACACTGGTGCTTGCATGTTCCTGAAGGGAGATGCTTTCCTAACTAGTTCAGGTAATACAAAACAATAACATAATTGTTCATTACACTGACCTGAAGTTTCTACAACTGACCCAACATGATACCTTCCTACTTTAAAAAATGTACAGTAAAATGAACTGTTGTTCTGACACAAAGATAATAAAGTGTTTGGTTTAAAATGTTATGGATTGTAACACATACTATTTTGTCAAGTGGACAGTTATGCTTGTTACAACTGAAAGTGTAATTAAGGACTAAAAGGTATAATGGATAATGTGAAAAAGGAAGAAAAGTTGCAAAGGGGGAGGGGAGGCCGAAGGGGTAGGAGACAAGAAAGGGGAATGGAATTAATATGAGAAGAAGAAAAAAAGGAAACAAAGTCTTTGCAGATAGGGAGGGGTGGAGGGGTTGAAGAGAGAGAAGGGGAATAAGGAAAGAATAGGAACCAAGATGGATTATGTAAAGGTACAAATTTCCAATGATGAACGTCATTGTATTGTATACCTTAAATTTACCAATAGAATTAATTAATTAAGAAAAACAGACAAAGCAGTGACTGTTTTATACGTAACATAGAACTTTTAGTAGCGCAATGAATTTTTCATGGGGCTTTGTTAATTCACAGCTGTGGCCTACATGAACTTAATTGTAATCTTAATAAATAATAAAATAAAAATATCACCCTAAGTGCCAATTACCACTAGTATCTATTGAAGGTTTTATGATAATTTCCCACTTTACTACTGATGTGGTAATCATTAGTACTGTTCTTCCACATTTAGGGAAAAGTCGGATGCAAGTTTGTGGGGCTTTCTCCTTTTGTGACAAAAATAATAAAATGCACTTTATTTAGAAAGCTTTGGAGATCATTAAATATTATAAAGCCATTTAGACCCACCACTATGCTTCAAATTAAAATAAAAATATTTTTATATCTTATATAGTAGGCTATTAGAAATTGAAGTTTTTGGAATTGCTTTGTTTTAAAGATAACACATAATACAGTCATTTCTTTGCAATGTGTAGCAGTAACTAGGCCACAATGGAGAGCATATGACATGTGGTGGTAATTAGAGATGGCTATTGATATTTTCATCCCTTTTTCTGAGCTCATGGCATCCACACCATCTCGAAGAAAAACAAGAGCCATATGATCCAGTTTGGTCAATAAAGGGCAGGCAAAATTGACATTCCAAGCAGAACTTTTTTAGAATTAGGATAAAAATTTCTGTATCCTTTTCTCATGCTATTGTGGATGTTCTCAGTGATAAAGACTCCAGTAGCCCAACCTAGGGGACAGAAGAACAGAGCCCCTCCTCTGTCACTGGTGAGAAGGCTATTAGAATCCGAGCCAGTGGTGCCCCTTGGAATGCTGTGTCGGGGCACCCCACACTGGTCCAACACAATTAACATCAGATGTACTGGGCTAAGCCTGGTCTGGACAGCCAGCAACATGGCTGCTGTGTTACATGACATCCAGGACACGTCAGATCCCTGCCTTCTTCCTTAACTGCTACATCAGTAAAGTTACAACAATCATCAGTGCATTCAGAAAATGAGGTGATTCAACAGACAGACTTCCATTTTACCTCTGGTTGTTGGAGTCCATATCACCTTGGTCATCACTAGTAATGACAGACCAGGGTGTTGCAGTGCCCAGAATCTACATTACCAAGCCAGCAAGGCAAGTCAATGACAAATATCCCCCCCAAAAAAATAACCATTAGAGCAGGACAGGAGATTTTCACGTGCAGCCCATAGTGCTTCCAAAGTGCAGGAGTAACTGCACAGCTCAGTATCATCAAGATCATTTCTTAATTCTCATGTAATAATCTTGCCTACCTCTCCTCACAACTAGCCCTTACCCCCAAACACCATTTAGCAGTGCATCAAAAATTCCAACTGGTTCCAACGTTATCAAAGATCAAACAGATATCACCATATAATTTATTGATCTCAAAAGTCTCCATGTGTTGTGCAAGATTGAACACAGAGTGAAGACTAGTGAGGTAAAGACTACATGGAGTAAGTCACATGTTCCCAAGTTTAGATAGAAGCTGTTCTTGTTCCCCTTTAAAGACCTATGAAGCCATCCTCTTTGAAGTCACATACTCCAACGGGACACAAAATTGCTTGGTCCTATGACATGAAATGATAGACACAAAACTGAAGATTTTGGGGCATCCATAAAAATGAAGTCTTTACCAGCGACGAAACAAGGAGGCCCAGTGCATAATTACACATGTTGACTGCATCTCTGAGTCCTGGCTTTTTTTTTTTTTTCACTAAATTTTCAAAGTGACCTTGGGAGAATTATTTCCCCATCTTGTGCCCTAATTTATCTGAAAATGAGGAATTTCAAGTAGATTAGCAGATCCCAGATTGGACTTAGTTAAAAGCCATCTAGTCACTTTGAGCACTTTTCAAGCAGTATTCAAGGTATCATCTCTAAAGACCCTTGCTGGATATTTTGGGCTGGATGAAGGCATCCTTTCCTTTCATATTGTTAGTAATTGCCCAGGGCATCCTCATATTGCAAGAGAGCCTGGGAACCACTGCATTAAACTGTCTCAGAGGTTACTCGGTGGTTCAGTGTAGATTTCAGGGGGCTTCTTGCTCTCTAATCAGAATTGCACAATGGTTTTCACTCTGACATGACCAATTGACAGTCCAGGCTTGTCATGGAGCAGCTGCATACACCATGGCAAATCATTCTACCTCTATAACTATTTCTCATATTTGTAAAGGCAAAGGGATGAACAAATCACATGCAAATGCGTCTTTCAACTCCTTCCGTAAATATTATGACCGCTGAGTTGCCTTGGAACCAAGCTGAAAAATAGGCAGGCACACCCATCTCATCATCCTTGAGAACCAGGTAAGAATCCAGAAGGTCAGTTTCTATTGCCTGCTCTCCATTCACAGAGAGATTTTTCTGATCTCAGGAATCTCTTCCTGAACCACTGAGACATAGGTGAGTTTTCAGATCTGCTTTTTTAAACAAATGATTGCTGGGAAGCTACCAGAAAAAAGAAAACAGGCAAAATGACCACTTTCCCAAACAACGCAGCAAAATCTTTATACAGAACAGCTGTTGAATGACATGACCTAAAGTTTCATTTTAGCTTATTAAATTCCTTGATTTCAGTTTTAAAATAAAGCAAGAGAGGGAAATTGCGTAATCACAGTTTCATGCCAACTGAAAGGCCCTGTAAAATAGGATCCTGGTGCCCAGTGGTGTTTGTCAACCCTGGAATCAGATTCCCATTCAATCTGAAGCTACAAAACATTCTACTCACCTGGTTCGTGGCAGGATCCCAGGACCTCCCTCTTTCCTGTTTCTGAGAGACACTTTTTCTTTGTTCAGCCACAGCTCAGGCATTCCCTGAAGCCCACCTGTTCAACATATCTACCTCCACTTACCTTCTAGGCTCTATACTTACCTTACTTGACTACTGATTACAGTCAACTTATTGATAACTTACTATATGCTACTCATTTTCAAAGCAAGTTTTGGGTGTCAGATAATTTAATATTCACAAAAACATTTCCACACACAAAAATTATATAGCCCCATTTGTTGATTATTGCTCTTATTTCCTGGGCTACTTGAGTTCTGTTTAGGATGTCTTTGCATGTGCCTATGGCTTCAAGCATTTCCCCTGTGGTTTCTTCTAGTTCCAAATTTTCAGGTCTTATATCTAGGTCTTTGATCCATTATGAGTTGAATTTGTACAAGGTGAGAGATAAGGATCTAGTTTCAATCTACAAGTGGATGTCCAGTTTTCCCAGTACCACTTGTAAAAGAATTTGTCTTTTTCACCAAAGTATATTTTTGGCTCCTTTGTCAAGAATCATATGATTGTAGTTGCTTGGGGATTTTTTTTTTTTCCTATATCGTGTATGCTGTTTCACTGGTCCTTATGCAAGTACCATGTTTTCATTACTACAGCCTTGCAACATACTTTGAAAACGGGTACTGTGATTCCTCTATATTTGTTCTTATTGCTTAGGATGGCTTTGGCTGTTCTTTTGGGTTTCCATAAACATTTTAGGATTATTATCTCCAATTCTGTGAAGGTGTTATTGGAATTTTGAGGGAAATTGCATTGAATCTGTAGATTTCTTTGTTTCTTGCAGCACAATTCCCAATAGCCAAGATACAGAACTGGCCTAGGGTTCCCATCACAGATGAGTGGATAAAGAAAATGTGGCTTATTTACATAATGGTATATAAAGAAAAATTTTGTCATTTGCAGGAAAATGGATGGGTCTAGAGATAATCGTGTTGAACAAAAGTAGCTAGACTCAGGCAAATATTTCAGGTTCTTCCTACTGTATAGAATTCATTTAAAAATGATAAGAAAATAGAATAGAGACTGTTATTTGACAAGAGGAAAGGAACAAGGGGGAGAATAGAAAGGAGGGCACTGAGGAGAGAGATATGATTAAAATGTTCTATATGTACTGAAACTCTCCCCCAAAACATGAGACTACAGGGGAGCATATGGCAAGGAGGAGGTGGAGGTGACAATGATTAAAGTATGTTGTGTTCATGTATGAATCTCCAAAATAAAATCCCATTAAACTGTATCACTGATTTTTTAAAAGAAAAAATTTGGTCAATACATGGATCTAGGAAACTGTTAATCTTCTAAAGTCTTCTTTAATTTCTTTCTTTGGATTTCTGTAATTTTCACCATAGGGGATTTTCACCTCCTCGATGAGGTTGGTCCTAGTGTTTCTTATATGTTATTATGAATTGAATTGTTTCCTTGATTTCTTTCTCAGCTAGATAAGTATTGGTATATAGAAAATATAACAACTTTGGGTTGATTTTGTGTTCTACTACTTTGCTAAATTTGTTTATCATCTTGAAAAGCCTTTTGATGGAGTCTTTAGGGTCTTACATAGTAAGTCTAAGGATAATTTTATTCCTTCCTTTTCTATGTGTGTACCTTTTGTTTCTTTCTCTTCCCTAATTGCTCTGGCTAAAATTTCAAATACTATATTAAATAAGAGGACTGGGAGTGGAGATCCTTGTCTTGTTCTTGATTTTGGAGAAAATGCTTTCAGTTTTTCCCATTTAGATTGATGTTGTTTGTAGGTTTGTTGTAAACATCCTTTATTATATAAAGATATGATCCTGCAAAACCTAGTTTCTTCAAGGATTTTATACTAAGGGCAGTTGAATTTTGTTCAAGGTTTTTTCCTGCTTCAATTGAAATGAAAATGTGATTTTTATCCTTGAAACTATCTGTACAGTGTTGCATTTGTTGATTTACATATGTTGAGCCATTCTTGAATCTCTGAGATGAAATTAATTTGATCACGATGTATGGTCTTTTTCATGCTTTATTCATGGCAAGTATTTTATTAAAGATTTTCACATCTGCATATAAACAAATTCAGCAAAATAAAAGAATATAAAATCAATATTAAATTCAATAGCTTTTTAGGCTAGGGATTTAGCTCATGGCTCCAATGCCTGCCTTGCAAGTGCAAGGTCCTGAGTTCAATCCCCGGTACAAAAAAAAAAAAAAGCTTTTTTATGACCACTAATGGACTAGCTGAAAAAGAAATCAGGAAAACAATTCAATCCACAACAGCTTAAAAAACTACCTATGGATCAAGCTAACCAAGGAGGTAAAATACCTCAAAAATGCAAAATTCAGAACACTAAAGAAAGAAACTGAATAAGATACTAGTAAATGGAAAGACCTCTTATGTTCATGGATTGGCAGAATTAATATTGTTAAAATGTCCATACCGCCAAAAACAATCTACAGATTTAGTGCCACCTCCATTAAAGTGTTAATGATATTCTTCACAGAACTAAAAAGAATCGTAAAATTTTTACGAAAACCCAAAGACAGCCAAAGCAATCCTAAGCAACAAGAACAAGATTAGAGGCGTCACAATACCCAATTTCAAATTATACTACACAATGATAGTAATAAAAGCAGCATGATACTGGCACAAAATTATACATGTAGGCCAATGAAACAAAATAAAGGAAAAAAATCCCCACACAATTACAGCCATTTAACTCTTGACGAACCAAAAACGCACAGTGGAGACAAAACAGTGTCTTCAACAAATTGTGATGGGAAAACTAGATATTCACTTGTAGATTATTGAAGCTGGAAACCCATCTCTTACTAAATACAAAAATCAATTTAAAATGAATCAAAGACCTAGGTATAAGGCATATAACTTTGAAATTGCTGGAAGAAAACATAGGGAAAACACTTGAAGCCATAGGCACAGGAAAAGACATCCTAAATAGGACTCAAATAGTACAAGAAATAATAGTGAGATTCAAAAAGGGGACATTAAATTGTAAAGTTTCTGCACAAGGGAGGGGACAGAAAGAAGAGAAAGCCTACAGAAAAATCTTTACCAGATACTCTTCAGACAGAAGATTAACACCCAAAATGTATAAATAATTCAAAAAACTTAACACAGAAAAAATCAAATAGACCCATCAATAATTGGACAAAAGAATTGAACAGAAACTTCTCAAAAGAAGAAGTGAAAATGTCCAATAAGTATAAAAATCCCCAACATCTTTAGCCATTAAAGAAATATAAATCAAAACAACACTGAGATTCCATACTGCCCCAGTTAAAATAGCTATCAAGAATTTAAAAAATAATAAATGCTGGCAAGGATAGGGTGAACCCTTCTTCACTGCTGGTGGCAATAAAAATTAGTACAGTTATTATGTAAATCAATACAGTGGATCCTTGAGATATGACCAGTCTGACATACAAACAGTTTGGGTTATGACCGGATTTCAGTTTTAACTTATGAACAAAGTCTTAAATTATGGCTTGAATGGCAGCTGTTTGTGCCTTCAGATGGTATCAAATATAGATTTAACCCTTAAAGAGTTCTAGAGGGATAATTATGTACTTTCCTGTGTGGAGTTAATTGAGAAATCCTGGGCCAATGTCTCTCTAAGGACACTGATAACTGCCTGTATACAGGAGAGAGACTTTGAAGGCTGTGTAGAGGAGCCTTCAATTGACCAACCTGAGTTACAACCAGCCCTCATGAGTGAATTGAATTTGTAAGTCAAGGGTCCACTGTACTTCACATGTGAATATAAAGCAATTAAATAGCTTGTGCCTTCTCTAAGACAGACATTGAATAGTTTATTCCAGTATCCAAATTCAGACTGTAACCATTACTTTATTCTACCTCTTCTAGGACTGACAACAAAAAAACACTTTTGCTGTTTTGTAGTGTTTTCACCACTCTGCTTTCTGATTTGATCCTTTGCAGATAATCATACATGAATTAATTCAGAGAAGAGCTTAACTACTATTTAATCCAGGTATAGTAACTGTGTTACACAGGTAGTTCCATTCCCTTTAGCTGTGCCCACAGTAGATCGAACTAATCGATCACAGCATCATATTCAATAGCTCAAGGCAAGACTTCTCTGTTTTGTTTTGGTTTTTTCAACAAAAGTTGCTGGTCATCAAATAGTCCAATAGTCCAGTAGTCTAGTGGGCTGATAAAAACACTAAAAAATTCCCATACTTTATGTAAAGTCAAGAAAGCTTACCATCTTCACATTAGCTAATGTTATTACCCATGGTCATTGGCTAAATCATGACCAATTCCAAGTTGTTTAAAGCTTGATTCCTCATTCATTTTTACTACCCCTTTTTATTTCCTAGTAGTTATGGTTTTTGCAGCTATTTTTGTTATCTGCTTATGAATGAACTTTGCACAGAACGTCAGGGCACAGGAGAAATTAATAGGTCCTGGGGATATTATGCATAGCAGTGATTTTAATTTCTGAATGAAAAATGTAGACAAATATGGCCTCTGAGCCAACACAGCCCTACAGAGGTCAGCACGACAGGGCACACCCACACTGTCTCCAAAGACATTGGGAAGAAGACACCCTAGAGTATCCACATTCCTCCAAGGCTAGAGGAAATCCTGGTGATACTCCTGTGTTCCACATACCTCAGTGTCTTCACTATTACTTTTTTATTCAGAAAACATGTGAGGGACATGTATAAGCATCTCTTCTGAGTCAACAAAATTAAACACCAACTGATTAAATAACAGAAACATATCAACCATGGGGAAAAATAAAGTCATGAATATACACATTTAAAAAGCAAATAAAATGTAAGCACAATAATGCTGTGGTTTTTGTTTACTTTATGTTGAAGTATAATTTGTATATAAGAAGCATAGATATTTTAAGTGTACATATCCAGGAATTTTATATATGTGTACAATCATTTAACCACCACTCTGATCAAAATATAGAATCTTCCTGCTCCCTACAAAAGTCCCCTCAGTATATAAAGAACCCACAGAGGAAACCACTATCTGCTCTCTGTTACTGTAGGTTAGTTTTGTCCTTCAACAAGATAAATGTCTTCTAATTAGTAATTGTTCAGATGTTTTTAAGACTAATAGATTCACATTTCAGGGAATGTGCAAATTTTCCAGCACTGTAATATTTCAAGTAAGAAGCTTTAGGATGTCCATGGATTTTGATTTATTATTCCTCAAGTATGGAATTATATGGAGACATTAATAATGTTATATCAGCATTTTCACAAGTATATTGTATACAGTTGTGAAAAATTAAAATTATATAATTCCCAACTATACAAAATGATTAAATGAATTATAGTATATTCATACATATATAGACATGTATAGAGCCTTTCCAGTTTAAGATTATTGGAGAATAAAAATCAAAATTATAATAAGATACTACCTCACATTTATTAAGATAGTTGCTACCAAAAAGACAAGAAATAGCAAGTGTGTAGTTCGATCGGTAGCGGGAAAGGAGAGCGGACCCCAGAGAGCCCTGAGCAGCCCCACCGCCTCCGGCCCAGTCTCTAGCACCGCAGCCCTGAGCAGCGAGGCCCAGACCCAGCAGCCACCCCAGCCCTCAGCTCTGCAGACACCAAGCCCATCACCTTGGGCAGCAGCGCAGGGAGCAGAGGCCCAGGCAGCCTCACATCAGTGGCACCTGTCCCTGAGGACAAGAAGGTCATCTCAAGGAAGGTTTGGGAAACAGTGCAATGGCTCAATGGAAGAAACAGCTAAGGATTCATCCACAGGAACGACACCGAGGAAGATGTATTTGTACACCAGACTGCTCTGAAGAGCAGCCCAGGAAGTACCTCGGCAGGGGAGGAGGTGGAGAGGCTGTGGATTTTGATGTTGTTGAAGAGGAGAACGTCCGGAGGAAACAGATGTCACAGGCCCTGGTGTGGTTCCAGTTCAGGGCAGTAAATACGCAGCAGATCATAACCATGACAGAGGCTATCTGCATCGTAGGGGTCCTCCACCCAATTACCAGCAGGATTACCAGATCAGTGAGAGCTGGGGAAAGAATGAGGGACCTGAGAGCCCTCCCCAGACCCCACAGAGCCAAAGGAGTGTGACAGAATATGCATTGAGGTGTCTTCTGTCCGCAGGCGCCCTCCTCGCCTAAGACAGCCTGGGGAGAACTGCAAGGGAGAGGAGAAGGGAAATTAAGAAGATGAGACCCAAGGTCAGCAGCCACCCAGAGAGCCCTAAAGCACAGGATGGCTCAGAGGCAAAAGCAGCCCATCCACCAGCTGAGAATTCGGCTCAGAGGCTGAGCAGGGCCAGGCTGAACAAATGCTGCTTAACAGCTCCACCATCATCCGGTTTAGTCATCCAGCGAGGAGAAAGAATATGAAATTCCAGCAATAAGAAACGAACAGAAGATTGGGAACTGAAGACCTTAAGTGCTTTCTATTTGCCCATTGAGCAGATAACTAAAACTATCTGCATTATCTATGCAGCATGAGATTTTTATTGTTTCTACCTAAAGATGTCTCTTTTTGGTGATGAAAAGTGTGTTTTTTTGTTAAAGCCTGTTTTTTTTTTTTTCAATACACCTTTAAAGGTTTTTAAATTGTTTCATATCTGGTTAAGTTGAGATTTTTAAGAATTTCATTTTGAATTTGTAATAAAAGTTTACAGCTTGATTTTTTTCAAAAAAGTCAACAAACTGCAAGCACCTGTTAATAAAGGTCTTAAATAATTGTAAAAAGAAAAAAAAGAAATAGGAACTGTTGACAAGGATGTGAAGAGGATGGAGCCCTTGTGCACTATTGATGAGAATATAAAATGGTATGGTGGTTCCTTTAAAAATTAAATATGCAATTATACACTGCAGCAATTGAATTTCTGGGTAGACACCCAAAGGAATTTAAAACAGGCATTGAAGATATATTTGTTCAAGCATGTACATCTGCATTACCTACAACAGCTAAAATGCAAATGCTATCCAAGTGTTCATCAGCAGATGGATGGATAAGTCAAATACAATGTATCTATACCATGAAACATTCATCATCCTTAAAAAGTAAATAAATTCTGACATACGGTACAGAATTGGATGACCCTGGAGGGCATTATGCTAAGTAAAATAAATGATTCACAAAAGGTCAAACACTTTATGAATTCATTTCTATGAAGTAGTTACAAAAGTCAAAATCATAGAGATGGAAGTAAAATGAGGGTTAGCAGAAGCTGAGGGTTGGTATGAGGGAGTCTGAGGGTAACTGTATGGAGTTTTTGTTTACAAGATGATAAGAGGTACAGAGAGTGATCACTCTATAATATGAATGTAGTCAGTGCTGTGGAACTGCACACTTAATGCTTAATAGGATAGATTTAATGCCATGTGTATTTGACCACAATATTAATTTATAGAAGGAAATAAATGAGCAATCAGAGTACATAAAGACATGGGGTACCCTACATGCACTCTTAGTGAAAGGAGCCAGGCTTAAAGACTACATACTATATGATTACAAATAGGACATTGGGAAAAAGAAAAACTTACAGAGGGAGGAAAAAGACCAGTGGTAGCGATTTGGGAGAAGATAAGGGATGAACAGGAGGAATGCAGGAGGTTCTTAGGCAGTCAAACTTCTGCACAGTGCTGTAATGAGACACATGTGGGGAGGGAGCAGACAAGGTCAGTGGCCTGACCACCTGGCTCCTCCCCCTCATTCCACTGTTTGTAAGTCCAGGGAGGCCTTGCCCCTCAGGTCCATTCTATCTGAATCTGGATGAAATATCTGGCTTCTTGAATGATTTCACTTGAAAAGAAACTATAGTTCCTAAATAAAGCATTTGGAATGATCTTGCTACATGCATGTTCTAGGCCTTCACTAAGAATCCAGATCATTAAGGCTTGCAGATTCCTGGATGCCTCCATTCTGCCAGGGTTCTGTGGCGCTGCCTGCCCTGAATTCTAGGGAGCCCACGCTGAGGGTTACAGAGACCCATGTGTGATGAGATGCAGAGGCAAAGCCTGAGGGCCTATCCCAGGCCTTCTGGTACCCTGCCAGGAACTCTTGGCTCTCTTTAATCAGTGTGATGTCACTTTCTCTTTCCTATAGATCATTTTCCACTTCAAAGAAATCAGAGCTTCATAGTCCCATGAGATCATGTCCTATACATTACTGGTCACAACCTTCCACCTCTGTTCCTCCAAGCCCAAGTAGAAGAAAAAAATTTCACAGCTTCCTTTTCTTTATCTGTAAACCACCAAAGGATCGGATGCATACTCAGCACATTCCGGCTCTTACTTCCTTTTTCCTGGATCCCAACCCTACCCAAGCTCTCTATAAAAGGAAAGCAGAGCGACCAGAGAAGCAGAGAGGCTCAGATCAACCCTGAAACCTTCAGCTATCACACCGAAGCCCAGCTCCTCACCCTCCACAATGAAGGTCTCTTCAGTGTTTCTGTGCCTGCTGCTCACCACTGCTGCCATCGGCACCCATGTGCTTGCCCAACCAGGTAAGGTGTCTTTTCCCTCCAGGGTAACATTTTACTACCACGTGTACTAACAGCCCAGCATGAGTCATCCTAGACTTTCTACACAGTCTGTTTCTAAAAGATGGAGAAAATGAGACTAAAAGAGCAATTAGGAAGAACCATTATTGTCACACCTAGTCAGAAATAGGACCAGAATTAAATGCCCAGGCCACTAAGGCCAGCCCCCATGATGTCGCCAGCACCAGCTTTGGGAAGAGACCTTGCGTGCAGCCACTACATCACTATGCTTCACATGATTTACAGAGGTGGCATAGAAAGAAGGACCATTTCTCACAGTGAGTGGGAAGGATAATTCAGCAAGTATAGAGATGAGGAAGGAACTATTGCTTCAAGTTTCAGATTTCACATCATGGTCTGATGTAGAGTACCTGTGTGAGGACAAGAACCCAGTGGATTCTCAACATAGGACACAGGTTGGCTCAAAAGCCATGGCGACAAGTACCTTGGAAGCAAGATCTCAGAATCTGTGATTTTTAGTTAGTGGATGATATTTCTCCACGTGCAGTCAACAATGAGAAGATCATGAATCGAACAAGTGAAACTGACTCATGAATAACATTTTATTGCTGGGATTTGGACAAAGGCGCTGAACTTGGGAGCAGTGACTCCAGGGCCTTCTCTTGCCTTCCCCTTCCCTTGTGAGTGCATACTACAGTGTCTGCTCTCTCACTCGACACAATGGTCTTCAGGTGCAGTGTTCACTTCTGATGACTGCTGCTTTTATATGTACCCAAAAAGTGTCTCCATCCAGAAGCTGAAGAGCTACACAAGAATCACCAACATCAACTGTCCCAAGGAAGCTGTGATGTGAGTGCAACATGCCTGTCACCCCTAGTCAAGTGCTCCATCTTAAGTGACAAGGAGTAGAGGTCTAGATTTACGACCAAATGAGTCAGAAAAACATAGCATCTAACCCAAAGGGCTCCTTCACCTGGTGGAGAAGCTGGGCCCAGGTGAAGGAATCCATAATCATCCAGGCTCCTCTTCTAGGACCTTGGTGAGATCATCCCAGTTCTTTTAGCTATGAAGGAACCTGCCGGACTTCAACTGGGATAGCAAGAGCAGGGCTCCCTCCTGAGGCCTCTTCCTTCCACCTGTCCTCATTGACCTCTCCCAGACGCGGATCCTCCACCTATAGAGCAAGAGCTGATCAGGTCTTGGGGCCAGTGGACAGAGTTTTTGAGCAGAATCTTCCAAGTCCTCCAACTAACCGTGTCCTCTCTGCCCCACAGCTTCAAGACCAAACTCGATAGAAGAATCTGTGCTGACCCCAACGAGAAGTGGGTCAAGGATTGCATCAAGCGCCTGGACCAAATGTCCCAAACTTTAAAGCCTTGAATTTTCACACCTGGACTGAGATAGTCAGAGTTTGAGAAAACTTTATTTATTTTCCCCACTTTGACAGTATCTTCTCATAATGTCCAAAAGGAGCAACTTCTTTAATAATTTAAAACACAATATTTCTTAAATAATGCTTAATTATTTATAAGTTATTGGTGTTTTGACTTTACCTGCCAAATAATATGAATAAAAAGTACAAAATCTTAGTGATGTGTATTTTTTTTTTCAGTGAACTCAAACTGAATTCTTGGAAAAATGTCAATTGTATCCCTCCCATATTCCAGCACTATTATGGGATCTACCCGTGGATGTGCATCATCGTCTGCATTTGCACAAAATGTGTGGTCCCTTGAGTCAAGTGTCTGCTCATACTATTGTGTCCAAATGATGTTTCTACGTGCCTATGAAATTCTCAGAGAAAAACGTATATGTAATGTTAAATTACTTACTCTTATTTTGCCTGTTGGTAGAATTTAGCTGGGAGAGAGACCACAGCAGCCAAGCAGAAGTTTCTTTGGCCTGGATTGAACTCAATCAAGGTTCAGAGAGAATTTAGCAGGACAAAACCAGGCCAGTCTATCCCTGACATCACCTGCCCTTATTCATTAGGACCTCTAAGCCATTTCTTTTCTCACCACAGCTATCTGTACCCAAAATCTTTCTCTTGATCTCTTACCACAGTCTACCATTTTTTTTCCATAACCTCTAGTTTTCTCTGCCTAATTAATTCTCAAAGCCAGAGTAATATTTTGGATTGAAACAAGATCAACAAGGAAAGTAGATGTCTAGAACTCACATTAATTTAGGGCCTTTTATGACTATTGTTCTTCAACACAACTGGTCTGGAAGGAAGGTGTGTGTGACTGATCACAAATGGGTAGAGCTCTTCTGTCTGGTACAGGAGGGAGAAGAGGCCAGTGAGCCAGAGGGAGGAATCTTACTAGATGGACTCTGAAAAGACAGAGAAATTAGGCTTCCAGGGTCATGGCACCAGAGATCATGTCTTGAGCTTGTTGCTTAGAGCCCCCAGCTCACTAGACCACCTTTTGTGACTTCTATTGGCTGCAGACTGCATAGGAAGGACCCTGGGAGGCACTCAAGCCACACAACCATATGCGTTTCAGAAGCTGCTTGAGTCACATAGCCACTAGCTGTATTCTTAGCATATGTGTTAGCCACTTTTCTCTTATTGCTGAGACAAAATACAGACACTCAAAGTTAAAGGGGGAAATATTTATTTGGTTTACAGTTCATAGAGATTTCAGCGCATAATCAGTTGGCTCTGAGACAAGGTGGCACATGGCCAAGAGCAATAATTCATGGGGGTGGGAAAGAGCAAAAGCAACAAGGGACTTAACAGCATCTTTCTTCCCCTTTTACCACATCCAGACTACCAGTACAGTGGTGCCAAACCAATCACTCGTGTGTAGCGGTTTAGTAATCACATGCTCTTAGTCCCAGCATCACACACTCTAGATTCAGTCAGTCACTTACGAAAAAGAAGGCCCCACTTCACCCACATGAGGCTTTGGGGTGACATCTAAACACAAGCCATAACATTCCACCCCTGCTGCCCCCAAGATCGTGCATATCCTTTTATGCAGAAAAGCATTTCGTCCATCTTCAAGAGTTGCCAAAGTCCTAACAAGTTTCAGCATTGCTGAAAGTCCAAGTCCCAAACCTCCTCTGAAATTTAAGATAAATTCTTAGCTGCAAGGCCCTGTTTGAATGAAAGAAAATTAAACACTTCCAACATTCAATGAAACAAAACAGACATTTACATTCTAGAAGTTTCAAACAGGAGGATACAAAGGAATGGGACGAAAGCAGAACCAAAATCCACCAGGACAAACACTGAATCCCACAGTTCCACTTCCAGCACCCAAGGCAAGTTGTAAACTCCAGAGGGATTGGGTGGCTCTGCCTTTAAGGCACTACTGGTAGTTGTAGCTCCCGCGGCTTCTCTCTTGGGCCAGCTCTGCTCCCTCCTTGCAGCTTTCCTCAGATGATTCATGTCCCTGGCTTCTCCACTCTTCTGGGATCTTCACTGCACCTTCGGCTTCACACTCACAGCTTCACACACTGCCCTCTCAGGGGCACCCTGCCTGGCCTCCTGGGCCTTCTTCTGAAATCTGGGCAAAAGCTTTCCTGACCTTACAATTCTTGCATTCTGCATGCAGCTAAAACTAGCAACAAATGGATGATGCCAAGGTCTTCTGCCAGCTGGAGCAGCAGTACCCAGTCTCCCCACTCCCTCGACTGTAACAGTCAAGAGACCAGATCGCTGAACACTCTGAATCAGTTCTGAGAAGGAAACTCTCTAGGCTGCTGTCATTCTGAAAAATGGAGCCCTAGGCCCCTCTTCTCAAAGCGGTCTTTCACATTAGCAATTTTTCATTAATTGATTTTATTGATGCATTTAATATATACAATGTAATAACATTCGTCATTGCAAATTTACACCTTTACATAATCCATCTTGGTTCTTGTTTTTCCCCACCCCCCTTCCCTCTCTTCAACCCCTCCACCCCTCCCTATAAACACTTTGTTTCCATTTCTTCTTTTTCTCATGTTAATTCCATTCCCATCTTTGTTTTCCCCACCCCTCCCACTTCCCCTTCCCCTTTGCACCTTTTCTTCCTATTTCACATTATCTATCATACTTTTTAGTCCTTATTTACACTTTCGGTTCTCACAGTACAGAAACTATTTGGTCTTTGCACATATGTGTCCTATTTATTTCACTTAAGAGTATCGCCTCAATGTGCATACATTTCGCTATCAATGTCTCTAGTTTCTCATTCTTTATGGCTGAGTAATACTCCATTTTATATTTAAAAACACACATTTTCTTTATCCAGTCTCAAGTTGATTAGCAACTGGGTTGCCTCCAAGTTTTAGCTATCACAAATTGTGCTGCTGTGAACATGAATACACATATATCACTCTGGTACGGATTCTTTTCATTCTTTGGGGAAGATACCCAGCAGAGAGATAGTAGGGTCAAATGAGACCTCAAATCCTAGTTCTTTAAGGTATCACCATAGTGATTTCCACAGTGGTTGTACCAGTCCACACTCCTCACACCAGTGGAGCAGGGTTCCTCTTTTTCCACAGCCCCTCCAACATTAGTTATTGGCTGATTCCACGATAGCAGCCATTCTTTCTGGAGTAAGGTGAAATATCAGTGTTGTTTTCATCTGCATCTCTCAAATGACCAGTGATGTTGAACATTTTTCTCATGTTTATTTACTATTTCTGCTTCTTTGTCTGAGAAACATCTGTTCATTTCACATTCCCATTTTTGGATTGGGTCTTTAAATTTGGGAGGTCTGATTTTTTTAAGTTCTTTATATATTCTATATAGTAGACCTTTGTCTGAAGAAGAGCTGGTGAAAAGTTTCTACCACATTTTGGGTTGTCTCTTCACACTGTTGGTTGTTTCTCTTACTGTGCAGAAGCTTTTTAAGAAGAGATCCCACTTGATGATTATTTGTGCTAGTTCACATGCAACTGAGGTTTTGTTCATGAAATCTTTCCCTATGCCAATGTCTTCAAGAGTTCTACCTACCATCTCTTCCAGCCAGTTTTGTGTTTTTGTTTTGATATTTAGATCTTTAAGCCATTTTGATTTTAGTGCATGGTGAGAGATACAGTTCTACTTTTAATCTTTGGCAAGTTAAAACCCAAATTTTCCAGCACCATTTATTAAAGAGGCTATATTTCCTCCAGTGAGAGTTTTGGGCTCCTTTGTCAAAGATGAGGTGGCTAAGTATATCTGGAGTTGTTTCTGCATCTTCTAATCTATTCTTCTGGTGCTCAGGTCTTTTTCTTTGTTGGTACCATGCTATTTTTATCACAGTAGCTTTGTAGTATAGTTTCAAATCAGGGATTGTGATAGCCCCCTACGTTGTCTCTATTGCCTAAAATTGCTTTAGCTATTCTAGGTCTCTTCTAATTCCAAATGAATTTTTGGATTGTTTTCTCAAGGTCTGTGAAGTATGCTGCTAGAATTTCAATTGGGATTGCATTGAATCTGTATAGCAGTTTGTAAGTATGGTTATTTTTACTATGTTGCTTCTTCCTACCCAGGAGCAAGGTATGTCTTTCTGTTTTCTGTTATCCTCTTCAATCTCTTTTTTTCAGGGTGCTGTAGATTTTTAGAGGTTTTTTTTTTTTCTTTCATTAGGTGGATTCCTTGGTATTTCAATTTTTTGGATGCTATTGTGAAAGGAATTGTTTGTTCCATTTCTCTCTCATTGAGTCTTTTTTTGTGTGTACAGGAAAGCTATTGATTTTTATGTGCTGACCTTGTATCCAGCTACTTTGCTCAATTTATTTATTAAATCTAGAAGATTTTTGGTGGAGTTCTTGGAGTCTTCTAAATAGAGTATCATGTCATCTGCAAATAATGGCAATTTGACTTCTTCATTTTCTGTCTTTATTCCTTTTCTTTCTTTCTCCTGTCTAATTGCTATGGTTAATGTTTCCAAAACTATATTGAACAGGAGTGGTAATAATGGACATCCTTGTCTTGTTCCGGATTTTAGTGTGAAGGATTTCACTTTTTGACCATTTAGTATGATATTGGTTGTTGGTTTTTGATAACTGGCTTTATCAGATAGAGGTAGAGACCATCTACTCAAATTTTTGGATGAATTTTATCTTAAATGCCTGTTGGATTTTGTCAAATGCTTTATCTGCAAAATTGAGATGATCATATGGTTTTTGTCCTTGCCTCTATTAATATAGTGTATTACATTTATTGATTTGCATATGTTGAATTATGCCTGCATCCCTGGGATGAATCCCATTTGGTCAGGGTGTTTGACCTTCTTAATGATTCCCTCATTCTATTTGCAAGAATCTTATTAAAGATTTTTGCATTTTTGTTCATTAGTGAAATTGACCTGCAGTTCTCTTTCTCTGCTTTTGGGATCAAGGTGATGATTGCTTCTAGGAATAAATTTGAGAGTATTGCTTTCCTTTCAATTTCATTGAACAGCTTAAACAGGACTGGCAATAGTTCCTCCCTAAATGTCTTGTAGAATTCAGCAGTGAAGCCATAAGGACCTGGACTTTTCTCAGTTGGTAAGTTTTTCATTACTTTTTCAATTTCATTGATTGATATTGGGTCGTTTAGAATTTTTAGGTCATCTTCATTCAACTTTTGTAATTCATACGTATCTAGGAATCTGTCCATTTCTTCTGTATTTTCCATCTTATTAGCCAGTAGCTTCTCAAAGTAGCTATTGATGATCCCCTGGATTTCTGCTGGATCCATTGTAATTTCAACCTTTTTATTCCTAATTGCATGGATTGGGCCTTTTCTTTTCTTTTTATTTTTTGATAGATTGGTTAAGGGTTTGTCAATTTTGTTTATTCTTTCAAAGAACCAACTCTTGGTTTCATTGATTTTTTTTCTCTTAGTCTCCATTGCATTAATTTCTGTCCTGATCTTTATAATTTCTTCTGTTGTATGAGCTTTGGATTTTCCTGCTCTTCTTTTTCTAGAAGCTTGAAGTTTAGCATCAGGTTGTATCATAATTCAGCTTGCTCTGTTTTGCTAATGAGTATTCACTGCTATGAATTTCCCTCATAAAACTGCTTTCATTGTGTCCAATAAATTCTAATATGTTGTATTGACATTATCATTTAATTGTGGGAACTGTCTAATTTCTTTAATTTCCTATGAGACCCATTGGTTATTCAGAAGTGAGTTGTTCAATTTCCATACGCTTATGAAATACTTGTGATTTCTTTTGCTATTGATCTCCAATTTCATTGCACTATGGTCTGATAATATACAGGGTATAACTTCAATTCCTTTGCACTTGCTTGAACATGTTCTACAAGTGAGTATGTAGTCTATTTTGGAGAATGATCCATGGCAGCCAAAAAGAATGTATATTCAGATTTTGTGGGGTGGAACACTCTGGAAACATCCGTTAAGTTCATTTTCTCAAGAGTTTGATTGAGTTCTAGTATTTCATTGTTTATTTTTTGTCTGGTTGATCTACCTATTTGTGAAAATGGAGGGTATTGAGGTCCCCCACTACTATTGTATTAGTTCTTATATGATTTTTCATGTCCATCAGTATTTGTTTTATATAGTTGGGAGCACTTGTTTTTGGTGCATATATATTTATGATTGTCATCTCTTTCTCTTTACAAGGATGCAGTGTTCTCTTTTTGTCTCTCTTAATCAGTGTTGGTTTGGAATCCACTTGATTTGCAAAGAGGATAGCTACTCCTGCTTTTTGAGGGGTGCCTGTCATATGAAATATTGTTTTCCACCCTTTAACTTTCAGTGTATGGGTTTCTTTTTTAATTAAGTGTGTTTCTTGTATGCAGCATATTGTTGGATCTTGCTTCTTGACCCATTCTACCAGTCTATTTCCTTTGACTGGTGAATTGAGACCATTAACATTGATGGTTATAACTGATATGTATTGACTTATCCTTGTCATAACTTTTTCTTTTGTTGGAGTCTCCCTCTTTGCATTTAATTTTTGTCATGCCTGATGGACTCATTCTGCTGGGCTTCCTGAGGTTGTAATCCTCATTGTTTTTCCAAAATATTGTTTAAAATTTTTTTGAGTGCCGGTTTAGTATTCATGAAGTTCCTAGGTGCTCTTTGTCATGAAAATATCTTATTTCTCGATCAGTTTTGAAAGATAGTTTTGCAGGGTACATCAATCTAGGTTAGAGGTTGTTTTCCTTTAGGGCTTGAAATATGTCACTCTATGCTTTTCTTGTCTTGTGGGTTTGTGTTGAGAAGTCTGCTGTGATTCTGATGGGCTTGCCTTTGTATGTGATTTGTTTCTTTTCTTTAACTGCTTATAGAATTTTTTTCTTCTGTTGGGTTTCTGGAATCTTAACTATTATATGACTACGTGTAGATTTTTATTGTGGCTAGTTGGAGTCTTATAAGCTTCAAGTATCTGTATGTCAACTTCTTTTCCCTTTTGGGAAGTTTTCTGCCATTACTTCTTCGAACAGTTTTTTGTCTGTTTTTTTTTTAATGTCATCTGCACTCTTCTCCTGTTTTTTCATTGACTCCAATCAGTCTTATGATATTTTTCTATGTATCATCTAGCAGCTAAATTGATATCTAATGTTCCCTTACTATTTTTAAGAAAATTTTCTTTTCCTGGTCACTAATTGCATTCCTATCTTCTATCTCTGAAATTCTGTTCTTGCATTGACTCATTCTGATGCATAAACTTTCAGTGGAGTTTTTAATCTCCTGGACATCTGTTTGCATCTGTTTATGGATTACATTTGTTTCCTATGTTGAGATTCCATCATGTTTCTCAGCTACTCTATTTTTTAAATCTGTGTCCACTCTAGATTTTTTAATCATGTCTTGTACTATGGGCACAATCTCTGCTGTTATCTAAGAAATTATTTTTGATTTGATTTTTTCCAGATCCTCTTTTGTTATCAGTTCAGGGAGTCCAGTTGGTTGAGTGTCAGATTGTTCCATCTCATTGCCTTTTGGAGTTGCCTTAGGTAATCTGGAAGTCTGGTTTTGAGATTTATTTCTGTGTCTTCTCATTTCAACAGATGCAGTCTGCTGTGCTTTGTTGAGGCAACTTTTTGCTGTCCTGGTGGTCTTCAAGTCTCAGCAAGCCACCAGGCAGCCTTTACTCTGTTGCTCACCAGTACACCAATTCCTGGGTTTAGAATGGTGGGCTTCTATATCCCTGAGCTGACCTGTTGTCTAGGCAGGCTTCTGGCTGGTGTCTGTGCACACTTGTGATGGTATCTAGGTGTTTCTCTCACTGGGGCCCTTATGAAGCTATTGTTATGGGGGGCCTTTTGCTGGGGCTGTGTATCCCAGTTCCTGCTGTCTTCATAGGCTTCTGGCTAGGGTGTACTGGCACTTATCATTGATATCAGAGCAAGCCTCTGGTTATTGCTAGTGCATCTGTGTAGTTCTTTTCCAGATGGCTGATGCTATGGCAGGACTCTGGATGAAGCTTGCATGCCTATGCAGCTCTTTTCTAGGTGGGCCATGGCTTGGGCACCTGTGCCCACACCCTCTGGAGTCTGTGTGAGGCCCTGGCTGAGACCCGCCTGCAGCTTTATCACTCTGGTTGGCACAGCTGCTCCCCACAATGTGAGCACAATTACAGATTGTGTGGCAGAACCTCGCATTAGCAAATTTTGAGATTGCAAAGGTGAAGTCATGCTGCTTCTTCTGATGTCCTCAGGCCATCTTTTCTATTCTGTTCCTTCTCAGTAACTAAGATCTCTTCCATTCTGTCATTGCAGTCCACAGCTGTACTGGAGCTTCCTTTTTGTCCAAACGCAAAATGTTTTAAATCTTTCTACTGTGCTATTTGGTCTTGATTCTCAATATAAATTTGGCTAAAAGCCTCCAATAGCAGCTATGCCACAGCCTCAACATTAGACTGCCTTGAAACGTCTTCTGCAAGATTAATTAGTCCACCCCACTTAATACCAGTCTGAGGCAAATCTGTGGACATGAGCAAAATGCCATGTCTAGGACATAACAACATACATTGTCTGGAGTCCAGCAGTCAATGCAGTCCTTCTTCCCAGTATAAACTTCCCAAGCATGGTCTTTACTGGCTTTCTAGCCTTCTAAGCCTGACCAGAATCTCCCATACAGAAAAACCTATGGAGTTCTAGCTGTACTCCTTCACCTGGCATCTCTGAATCTTTCTTAACTCTTCCCCTTCCCATATGTAGAATGGCATATGGAGGAGGGATGTTGCAAAGGAGAAACAATTCATGGCACCAACATGGGAGCAAAAGCAAAAAAGGAACTTAACATCTTTCTGCCCCTTTTATCACATCCAGACTACCAGGATTAGGGTGGTGCCAAACCAATCACTCATGTGTAGCAATTTAGTAATCACATGCCATTAATCTCAGCATCACACACACTAGATTCAGCCACCTCTAAAAAAAGAAAGCCCACCTCAGCTGCATGAGGCTTTGGGGGGACATCTAAACACAAGACCTAACACAGCATACAAAGTACAAAATTTTCACTGGAGAGATTTCAGGAGGCTCAGAAGAAGGGGATTCAGTATGGCTGAATGGATAAGGAGCTACTAAAAAACCATCAGCTAAAACCACAGGGAACTAGAAGAAAGGGGGGGGATATACATCCTGTTGCCAAGTCAATCTGAAATAAGAGTCTTACAGGTCAAACAAAACATAAGACTTCATAGAACAGTGTACCAGCCCATAAAGCTGCTGAAACCTGTGCACCAAGCAAGAATCACCACAATGAAGTCTCCAAGAAATGGGTGGACTACAAAATTTGACTCAAGCCACACAGGACAATTTGGGATAGGAGGCCCCTGGCCTCTTTTGCCTTTCTCCATGCAGAGAACACTGCAGGCTGGCAGCAAATTTCACCAGCACACACAGGGCCAAGGGACCAGGTAACTGCTCCCTCCCAATGGACAGGCTGCCAGATTTTTTTGTTGTTGTTGGTCTCTCTGCCATGTACCCTAATGGCCAACTGGAAACCGTAGCAAAAACAAAGTTAGGTAAGTTAGCAGAGGTAATAAAAGAAGTGAGTGGCTACTGGTGACTTGAGAGAAACATGCAGACTTGTGGTATTTGAACAGCCTTTGGAGGTCAGCACTCAACCCTCTGGAGAGAAGATTCCAGGGAATGAGCAGCCTTGGGCTGTATCCTCCCACCATGACAGCATTCTCACCCCCACACCCACCCTGTGACAAGCAGCACAACAGAATAGAGACATGCCAGTGGGGGTAGAGCAAAGGAGGCTGTGCATATATCGGGAGGAGCCAACTGTACATGGGCCTTGGAGCACCGCAGTAACTGGGAGAGTGAGGTAGAGACAATCATGGTAGAAAGATGTGTATGGGACACCAAGGGTCATACACTGGCTGAAGACCAGCCTGAGACCCCACATCCAAAGGTCACAATCAGCCCCAAACCCAGCACTAATCCTACTGCACACTTGGTAGGGTTACATAACACAGTTTGGGGACCCTACCTGCTTTGGACACTACCAAAGAACTATGGACACCAGAGGAATTTTATTATTATTATTTTCTTTGTTTCACCTTCCTTTTTCTGTCTGCTAGGTGTTTTGGAGGATCTTTTTAAAATATTGTTTATTTTATTTTGTTTTACTCATTTCCTTTTTCCTGAACTATTTCTCTTGATTTTATATTTTATAAGAATGAAACTTGTCTCTTGCCTTTCTAGTTCAATATCCTTTTACTTTATCCTTCAGTCTTTCTCTCCGACCCTCTTCTCCAGTTCCCCAGAGCTGGGGTGATCATTCTTTATCCTTCAGCCTTGCCTTACTATATTTCTTTTCATTTATCTCTCTGCTTTGTGCCCTATCCCTCTTAAATTTCACACCACCAGGGTAAAATCGCTCCACTACTGGTGACTTATTGCGTACAAGTTATTGGTTGATGTTTGACTTTGTTATATAGCTGTAGATATTGCTCTGATAGTTAAATGTACCAAATTCACAGTTACCACACTTTTTCAGTTTCTAGGCTGTGCTTGACGATATTATTATTTATAATTGTACTACTGTACCCAGGATGCTATACTTGCTGTCATCAGTTGTTCCTCCTTGTTTGTTAACACTGCATTTGTCTGGGATGATAGCCATCACCATAGTCCAGCACCAAAGGATCGGGTGCTGAGCCAAATGGATAGAAATTTCTCATCCTTAGTAAGTTGGGAAGGTAGGATCTTGGGACAGACACATAGACCAAGAACACATAAGCCTAAGGAATAGACACTTTCTATGGAAGTCTTGATACTAGTGATAAATCTGTCTGCCATAAGAAATTTATGAGCATCAACATAGAAAACAAAATAATTCAAAAATTACAAGATGCAGGTGGAAAACACAGAATGGACAGATTCCTAGATACATATAAATTACCAAAGTTTAGTCAAGAAGATATAAAAATTCTAAATAACCCAATATCACTCAATGAAATTGAAACTATAAATAAAAACTTACCAAAAAACAAAAGCTCAGGCAGGTCCTTGACAGTTTCACTGCTGAATTCTACAAGAAATTTAGAGATGATCTAATGCTGCTACTCTTCAAACTCTTTAATGAAATTGAAAGCTATACTAAAATCATTCCTGGAAGCAAGTATTACCTTGATACCAAAACCAGGGAAGAACCCAGCCAAAAAAGAGAACTGCAGGCCAATCTCCCTAATGAACATAGATGCAAAAAAATCTACAGTAAGATACTGGCAAACGGAATGTAGAAAATCATCAAGAAGATTGTACACCATGGCCAAGTAGAATTCATCCCAGGGGTGCAGAGATGGTTCAACATACACAAATCAATAAATGTAATAAACCATATCAACAGAGCAACAAAAATCACATGGTCATCTCAACAGATACAGCAAAGGTATTTGACAAAGTCCAACACCCATTCATGATAAAAACCTGACAGAACATTGGAATAGATGGTCTTTACCTCAATCTGATAAAGCCATTTATGACAAATCAATACTCAACATCATACTAAACGGTCAAAACCTGAAAATTTTCACTCTAAAATCAGGAACAAGACAGGGATATTCACAATCACCACTACTTTTGATATGGTTCTAAAAGCATTAGCCAGAGCAATTAGAGAGGAGAGAAATAAAATGAATAAAGATAAGCAAGATGACACACTGCTCTACAAAGAAGACCCCAAAACTCAACCAAATGACTTCCAGATTTAATAACCAAATTAAGTAACATCCCTGGATACAAAGTGAACATTCAAATATCAATAGCATTCTTGTACACAAATAACAAACTCAATGAAATGGGAAACAGCATCTTTCAAAACAGCATCAAAAAATGAAATACTTAGGAGTCAATCTAATTAAGGAAGTAAAAGATCTTACATTGAAAATTTTAGTACTCTGAAAAAGGAGATGGAAGAAGATATCAGAAAATGGAAAGATATCCTTTGCTCTTGAGTAAGAAGAACCAACATAGTAAAAATGGCCACACACCCAAAATTGTTATACAGATTTAATGAAATCCCAGTCAAAATACCATTAACATACCTCACAAAACTAGAAAAAATATTCCTAAAATTCATTTGGAACCAGAAGAGGCCTAGAATAAAAAAAACAATTCTGGACAACAAAGGCAAGTCAGGAGGTATCATAATCTCTAACTTGAAATTTTACCACGGGCCTACTGTGATAAAACAGCTTGGTACTGGCCAAAAAAAAAATAAAAAAAAGATTGTAATTTGTATCCAGGTATGCTCTGAATTTGGTTATTAAATCTAGAAGTCTTCTGATTGAGATTTTGAGCCCAAACTGGGGGGAGGGGTGGCCTTGCTTTACACAACCCACTGTCATGAGAACTCAACCTGGAATACCCAAACCCCTCCCAGGGATCAGAATCAACCCACTCATGAAGATGGAGCCCCTATGATCTAGTTGCCTTCTACTAGACCCCACTTCTGCAAGCCCCCATTACCTCACTGTTACTGCACTGGGCACCAAGCTTCTAGCATTTAAACCCTGGTGGGACAAATCATATACAAACCATAGCACTCCCTGCGGTCATATTAAGAGGTAGGGTTTTTTGGAGGTGATTAAGTCATTAGCCTTCTTCCCTCATGAGTGAGATTAATGCTTTTCTAAAAGAGATTTAAAGGAGTTTATTTTGCCCTTTTACCATGTGAGATCCCATAGAAGGGGCAATCTATGAGGAACAGGGGCTCACCAGACATCAAATCTTCCCACACCTTGATCTTGGAATTCTCAGCCCTATAACTGTGAGTAATAAATTTCTGCTATTTATAAGTTATCCAGTATAAGGTATTTTGTTATAGAAGCCCAACTGGACTAAGACAATCTTCAACTCTATGTCCCCAGCCTCAATCCTAGGGGCTGGTGAGCATCCATTTAATGGGATGGAATCTCCCTTCTTTGCAGCTTAAGGTCAAGATTTCTCTGTGCTTCGTAAGCTTAGCTGGCTCCTCTTTCAGACATGTGACTCACCATACTGAGTTCAGATCCTGAAGAAAAAGAGGTCTTATTGAACCACCTCCACAACAGGGCCTGTTGTTACTCACCCTGTCGAAAGATGCCACAAATTTCAGACACTTGTGGGCATGGGAAAGGTAGAAGACTTGGATTCCGATCCCAAATCTGACCTAATTCTTTTTCACTAAGGAAGAGTCATTTTCTCCTCTGGTATTAAGATGCTGTACTCAGCTAGGAGTACAGGACCTGGATCTAATTATAAGAAAACACAGGCAAATCAAGCCAGGGAAATTCCACTGAGTAACCAGCCTTTCTGCTGAGGTCATAAGAGATGAGGAGAGACTGAGAAAATGTTCATTTGATGGTGATTAAAGAGACATGACAGCTAAATGCAACACATAACCTTAGGGTGAATCCCAAACCCGTCAGGAGTATGATGAGACAGTAATCAAAATTCAATTGAGGGGTTTTGATCAAGTAGCAGTACTGGATTGATGTCAATTTTCTGGTTCTGGTGTTTTACTACTGCTCTGTAGGAAAGTGCCTTTGTCTTCAGGAATGTATACTAAAGTATTAAGGCATAATTAGGCATCCTTCCTGCAACCTAATCTCAAATGGTTCAATAAACTCTGTCTATGGATGTATAGGCAGGTTGTAGGTAGGTAGGTAGATAGATAGATAGTAGTTGTTCTATATCTGATATTCCAACACTTACCAGTATCATTCTTTTTAGCTAACCACTTCGATTATATGTACAATTTAACCTTGTGTAGTTTTAACCTTGTCTTTAATTCATGACTAATGGGGTTAAGCCTCTATTCAAATGTTTGTCGAATATCCTATTTTATGAGGCTCTATTCCATACTTTTGTTCACTTTTATTTCAATTGTCTGTCTTTTTTATTGTGCATTAGGGGTATTTTCTACATACTAAGTAGCAATCTTTTCTGAGATGTATGGATTGAGAGCTTTTCCTCATAATTGGTGGCTTTCCTTTTCATTCCTTTAAAAATGCTTTTTGATGAAAATGGGTTGATAATTTTAACGCAGTCAGTTTATCATGATGTTCTTTTATCATAGTGGTTTTGTTTTTATTTAAGGAAACTTTTTCTAACACAAGAGAGTGAATATATGCTCTATGTCACCCTCTAAAGCATTGGTTTTTGTTTGCATTTAAGACTACAAGCCCACCTACAATTGAGTATGTGTATTTTCAAAAGTAGGGATCAGGGCTCTATTTTTCCATATAAATATCTTATTGACCTAGAATCAGTTATTTAAGAGGTCATTTTTTTTCTAACTACTGTGGAGTGCAAAATTTATTATAAATCTAATATGTTCATGGTATTTGTGCTCTCTAACCTCTTCCCTTGGACTCTGTCTCTTCTAGAAGTAATGGCATTTTTTTTCATTATTTATTGGTACATTTTAGTTATATAATATGGTGACATTCATCATTGGAAATTTGTACCTTTACCTCATATATCTTGGTTCTTATTTTTTTTCCCATTCCCTTCAACTCTCCCTTCAACTCTTCCACCCCTCCCCATTTGTAAAGCCTTTGTTTCCTTGTTTTCCTTTTCTCATATTTTTCCCTTTCCCTTCTTTCCTTTCCCCCAGATTCCCATTCCACTTCCCCTTTGGACCTTTGCTTCCTATTTCATATTATTGATCCTCACACTTTGATCCTCACTTACACTTTCAGTTTCTCACACCAGAGAAACTATTCAGTTTTTACGTGTGTCCTATTTATTTCACTTAAGAGTATGGCCTCAATGTGCATAGTTTTTAATGATCATGGCCTTCTAAAAGGTGCTGATATCTGATAGTGTAAGTTCTACCACTATGTGCTCTTTAAGATAGCCTTGGCTATTTGCGGCTTTTTATTTCCCTTTTACAAAGTTTAGAAATAAGCTTTCCAATATCCATGAAATGCATGTTCTGATTTTAATTGAGACATCACTGGATTTGGGGGGAAAGTGACACCTTTATACTATGAGAACTTCCCATATCCTGTGCAAGGTACTCTTCCTCTCCTTTATGTAAGCCTCCTTTAATTCGTCTCAGTAATGTTTAGCAGTTTTCTATGCGTTGCACAAGTCCTGTCACGTTTGTTCTTGGGTACTTGAGGATTTCACAAGCTGTGGAAAATCATGTTACCAAGCAAATACCATTTCTTAATTCTGTTACTTATAAAAAGTAAAAAGAAAATCGACTTTCACATTATTAGCAAGCAAGCATGCAAAAGCTATTAATTATAATAGCTTATCTGTAGACTCAGATTTTTTTCATTAAAATAAATGTTTCATTGTAAAAAGATGGAAACTTTATTTCTTTCTTTTCAGTCACTATAGCTTTATTTTAGAGTCCTGCACTCCCCTCCCTAGGCTCTCCAGTGCCATGGTGAGGAGAGCTCTTACAGGGCAAGCTTAAGTGTTCCACTGAGAGTTATATTTGCTGCAGGTATTTTATAGATATTCCTCATAAAGAAGTTTCCTTTACTTGCTAGTTTACTTAGGGTTTTTTAATGTAATGACTTTTGAAATGTAACACATTTTTAATTCAGATAATTATGTTTTTTCACTTCAGTCTGCAATTGTGGTGAAATACATTCCTTCGTTTTCAATTTTTTAAAACAAACTGGCATTTTTTAATCAAACCAACCCAGTCACAATGTATTCTTCTGTAGGATTTCACTCAATTCCACTTGTTAATATCTTACATCTAAGATTATAAAAGGTTTTACCCTTAATTTTGCTTTTTTGAAAATTCCTATAGGATTTAGCATCAACATTATATTGATGCTATAAAATCAATTTTATGTGTTTCTTATTTCACTATTTGCTCAAAATATTTTTATGTTTTGACTTTCTTCAATATCTAGCAATAAGGCACTCTGTGAGTTCACTGCAAAAAAAGTTTTAAATTGTAGATTCAGTTAATTAATAGATGTTGAAATATTCAAATGCTCTACTCTGTTAGGGTTGGTGTAGTAAGTTGTGTTTTTCTCAAAAGTTACCGACTTCATAAAATATGCAAGTACAGTTCTATTAATACCTTTCAACTTTATAATATCCGTAGTCTTCTAATATCTCTTTCTTATCTCTGATTTTGGTAAATTGTGACTTCCTACTTTTTATTCATCACAAGAATTAAGAAGGGATTAATATTTTATTAATAAAGAGGATTAGTATTTTATTAATCTTTCAAAGAACAAACTTGTGGCTTTGGCATTTTTCTTCATTACATGTTTACTTTCTATTATTAATTTTTCCTTTACCCTTATTAATTTTCTTCTACTTTATGAGTTTAATTTTCTACCTAATTCTTGAGATGAATATTTATATTATTGATTTTAATTTTTCTTTTTGATACAAGCATTTAAGTATATGAATCTTTTAAACTCAGTTTTTGCTGTATCTCAAAATTTTAATATTACACATTACTTTCATAATTCTTTTCAAGATATATTTTATTTCCATTGTAACTTCTTTAATCCATGCATTGTTTAGATGAAAATGGCAAAGTTTTATGCTTTCAAGTATTATAACATGTAATTATTTTGTTATTGGTCTTAATTTAATTTCACAATAGTTAAAAAACAAGCTGCATATTTTCAAACTTTTTGTGTGATGAGATTTGCTTTGCAGTTCAGCCTATAACCAATTTGATGAATGCTCCATGTGTATTTGAAAAAATAATATATATTGTGCAGTTGTCAGGTGCAGATATGTCAAATAAAGTTTTTCTCAGAATGTTGGTTCCACCCTATGACCTTAGCCAGGTGTGGTGGTGCACATCTGTAATCTCAGCACTCAGGAGGCTGAGACAGGAAGAACATCACAAGTTCTAGGCCAGCCTGGGCTAATAGTGAATTTAAGGTCAGCTTGAACAATAATTTAAAGTTACCTTGGGACTCTATCTCAGAAAAACCAAACCATCCAAAACAAAACAAAAAACTGCTTTAACCTAATGACCCTTTCAGGAAACACAAAAGCTGAATGACTTTGTTATCAATCAACAGCATTTCACTATGAGAAAATTCCCAAAAGAAAAATATGGGAAATGATACAAATGGAAACACATATTTTGAGAAAGTGAGGAGGAGCACTATCAAGGGCAGGAGCAAGATCAAGACTTTCAAAATATCCCGTTTCATTTCAACACAGTTCTCAAGGCTATAGTCAGTGCAGTGGAAAAGAAAGCACAAGAAGAGACATAACAATTAGACAGAAAGATTTACAATGCCATTCACAGATTACCTGATTATAATTATATGAAACACAAGGAAATCTACAAAAACTACTAGAATAAATGAATTTTTTCAAGATCGCAAAAGTTAAACTAGTATACAAAAATCAATACACTCTTAATAAACAAATAGAAAATCTAATAATGTAAATGTCATCTATTATATCACAAAAATATTGAATACATAAGAATAGACTTTAAAAGATGTGTAAGAACTTTGGGCTGAATATTACTGCACATGTCTAAGGGGACACAAAGAAGAACTTAAAAAAATGGAAAGAGACATCACATTTATAGAGTAGAAGATGCAGTGACGTTAAAGTGTTGATTTAGAATTTATTAAGAGTCAATACAAGATATTCTCCAACTTTTCTTTGCCCTGCTTCAAATGATTGTGGAGAATTTATTAAGAGTCAGTACAAGATATTCTCCAACTTTTCTTTGCCCTGCTTCAAATGATTGTGGGAACTTGTCCTTCTGGCTACCATACGTAATGACTCAATGCTCTTATCTCAGCACTAAAAGAAGGTCAGTGTAATTAAATCTCTTGAAGTCATTTCATGTTGAAATTTGTGTGAACATGCAAAAGACGCAAAATAGCAAAAACAATCCTGAAAAAGAACAAAGTTGGAAAATGTGCATTACCAAGTTTCAAGATGCACTGTAAAACAGCAATAATTAGCACCGTGTAGTATTGACTTGAGAATAGACACAGATCAATGGAACAAAGCACAGCATTCAGAGATGCATGTGGAGCAATATCTAACTATATTTATCTAATTATTTATATGGTTATAACTAGATTTGTCTATGCTAGTCAGGATTCTGCAGAGAAATATACTAACAGAAGAGAGATAGAGGATAGATAGATAGAGAGAGAGAGAGAGAGATACAGAGACAGAGGCAGAGGCAGAGGCAGAGAGATAAAGAGAGGTAAGGAGAATTGCTTAGATGACAGTGGAATCTATGTGTTCCAAGATCTAAAGAGTGGGTCAGCAACTCAGGAATGCACAAGAACCAGTAGCATAGCTCCTGTCTAAGTTCAAAGGCTTGGGAACCACGAGCGTTGATAATGTACTTCTAGTTCAAAGGTCAGTGAGCTGAAGTGCTAGGAAGAGCAGGTGTTTCAGCTCCAGTTCATAAGCAGGAAAAAAGCTGATGTCCCAGTCCAAAGGCAGCCAAATGGAAAAATTCTCACTTGTTCAAGGGAAAGTTTGCCCTGGTATTTATTTTAAGCCTTCAAATTATTGAATGAGGCCTATCAGAATTGGGCAGAATCATCTGCTTTACTCTACCTACCTTCTTAAGTGTTAATCTCATCCAAAAGCAAATTCATAGGAACACTCAGAAAGCTTGAACAAATAGCTGGGCACTCAAATAGCTGGTCCAGTCATATTAACATGTAAAATTAATTGGCACTAAACACACACACACACACACACACACATTGATTTGATTTTTGAGAAAACTTTTAGTGCAATGAAGAAAAAGAGAACCTTTAAAACAAATGGAGTTAGAGCCAACATATATTTATATGGAAAAATAAACATCTTACTTATACCACACTATAAAGAAAAATTAATCTGAGATTAATAAGGGACTGAAATATAAAATCAGAACCTATAAAACCCTTAGAAGAAAGTATCTTTACAATTGGAGTAGAAGATGATATCTTTCAATTGAGTTTATTGGTACATTTTAGGTATACAGAACAGTTACATTCATCACTGGGATCTTTACATGACAGGTCTTGGTTCTCATTTTTTCCCCTTGTCCCAGCTCTCCCTTCACCCCCTCCTCCCTTCCCTATTTACAAAAACTTTGTTTCCATTTTTTTCTCCTATTTTTTCTTTTCCCTTATTTCCTTTCCCCTGCCCTTCCCACTTCCCCTACACCTTTAGCCCTTTTCTTCCTATTTCACATTATCAGTTATACAATTTGGATCTTATTTACACTTTTAGTTTTTCACACCAGAGAAACTATTCCGTATTTACACATGTGTGACATATATTAAAGAAAACATACAACACACAACAATCAAATTAAAATATGCACAAGTGAGACTTCAACAAAATTGAGAATAACTATTCATCAGAAGATAATATTAAGAAAGTAAGAGACAAGCTGTTTAGCATACCAAATTTTACATGTAAACACTTTAACACAAACTATATAAAGAATTGTCACACATTAATAGGAACAAAACAATTTAAATGGGCCAAAAAATGTGAACATCCATTTCACAAGACAAAATATAACTAATGAATACATAAAAAGAAGCTTGACATCTTATGGATGTAATCACGGAAAAGTAACTGAATGCAGGATGAAATGCTACTGCCAACCCAGAGAGAGAAAGATCCATAATACCACACAGTAGTGGAGTGAGGCACAAATGGGGCTCTTATTCACTGCAGCTGGAAAGTTTGGAAAGCCATTCAGCAATTTCTAGTGAAATTCAGCATGTGCTTATTGAAAAACAAAAATGTCACTTCTAAGTAAATATTTAAGATTTGTTAGTTCACAAATACACAAACATCCATGAAGAAAAAGTTCGTATCCACTCCATTCAGAATTGCTCCAACTAAAATTACCCTAAATGTTTGAAGAAGGGGAAACCACATTGTAGAAACACTCACAAAACTGAATATTACCTAGCAATAAAAAGAAAGAAACCATCATTAAAAAAATACATTGTACACAGGACTTTGGATCCAAATCACTTAATATGATTCCAGTGTATGAATTCCAAGAGTAGGCAATAAATGGTGATAGAAGTCACAGGAGTGATGGCCTGTAAAGGGGAAGTGTTGCCTGGGGAAAGACTCTGGGGTCTTCCACCATTGGTGGAAATGTTGATCTAGATGTGAGTGGTGATCACATAAAGAAATTAAAAACTAACAAGACTACAAAGCATCCAGAAGGAAACATAGGAGTGTATCTTCACAGCACAGAGTAGAAATTGATCATCTTAGCTGGGCATGGTGGCACATGCCTGTAATCCCAGCACCCCGGAGGCTGAGGGAGGAGGATCACTGTGAGTTCAAGACCAGCCTGAGCTACACAGTGAGTTCCAGGGCAGTCTCAACTACATAGTGAAACCCTGTTTCAAAAAACAAAAATAAGCAAACAAACAAAAAAAAACAAACTGATTATCTTGTAAGGTTTGTGAATTTTATTATATGTGAAACATACAAATATATTCAAACAAGTCTGCTAGCTGTTTTACTCCTCTTAACTTATTAAGCCATTTCCATGACTATGAAGTAAACAATGATGCCAATGGAGATTTCTTTCACAAATCATAGCATCATCTAGAATCCCAGTTAAATAGACTAAAGGCCAATACCACTGTATGGTCCAGATAAGCTGTAGTGCTTCTGCTTAACAGATGACTACCCAGTCATTAAGAAACCAGGTTACTGAAAGATATAAAGTGGCTTTGGATGATGATTTTTACATGCTTTAGTTAACAAAGCGATAGTAAACTCCAAAAATTCTCACATGAAAAGAGATAAACAAAACCAGACTAAACAAAAAGTTTTCCTGTGGTTCTGTCTCAATCCTGATAGGATAGATTATATTTTCCAAGTATTCTAAGTCAACATATATTATTTTTTAAACTATTTCTAAGAGTGCTGCCCCAACAGAAATGCTTCCCTTTTTCTTTCTTTCTTTCCTTTTTTTCTTTTCTGCTTTTCCCTGCACCATATGTGCAAAGTACAGCAGCATTTCCAGGTAGTCCCTCTGCGGGTTTCCCAAAAACAAGGGGCAGCAGAAACCAGAAGCTCTAAAAACCCAAATGGGCAACACAAGATGTTAACTCTCCATTAGCTAGCAAGAAGGCACACTTCAATTTGCCTGGAACATCCCTGGTTTATTCCCATAGGACAATCCTCTCATGGAGGAAGGGCCCCAAAGTCTCTGCCTTGGTCCAAAGAATACCCAGAAACATGATTCACTTTCCCAGAGTAGAAGTAAGTAGGAAGGCTTCCCAAATTACCTGTCGTTCACTTCTGAGTAAGTGCTGGTTCCCTAGGAAATCTCTGCAGCCAGGGAAATCTTCAAGGGTAGGACATGGGTTAAACCAGGTCTCAAGCGATTCTTGTTTAGGTCAGATAGAAAGGAGAATAATTTAGGTAGACGGGACATTGGAGGCAAAGGCAGCACTGGGAGGAAAGGTGGTGAGGAAGAAGAAGCAAGGCCAAGTGGTCTTCCCATGTTTTGGTGGATGAATTTTCTTCTCCAATGTCCCAGCGATTGTACTCATTTTCTCCACAGGTTTTTCTTTCTCTGGAGAGATCCAGACATGGACACTACTGAGACTGCCTATCAGGACTGGCTTCCTCCCCTCTGCTCCAGCAGTCAGTTCTTTGTCGTATGAAAGGGAAAGGCGTCACTCCCTCCTCCCTCCTTAGAGCATGAAAGGAGACAAGCTGGGTAGGGAGAAAGCACAGACAGTCGCACCAGCTTGGCTTCTTTTTGTGAGCAGTGTGAACCCGCCATGGAACAGGACTCCCAGTAAGTCATTCCTTGATAACAGACTTAGCAGATATGCCCAGAGAAAGGAGAAAGTCGGTAGAGCAAAGGCCAGTGGCAAAGGCAAATCACTGCCTTTCAGGCACCTGGAATCAAAAAACCTGGAAAAAAACAACAACAATTTAGCGAAGACAAAGAGAAGCGCTCCAGGAATTTAAAAAAAAAAAAAATAGCACACAGAATAGCTAGAAATCACAGAGAAGTGGGAGAAACTGAAGATAGTACAGAGAAAAGGTTAACATCGTCTGAAACATTCATCCCCGCTCCTGGGGGTGGAAGGCTGTCTTTATAAACAGGAGGTAAGCCCAGGAAGAGTTGGCAGCCCCAGTGATAAATAACAGACTGGCAGTGCTAGCCCTCAGAGAAGTCCATAGTAAGCTGCAAATACAGGACAGGTTCTGCTCTGAAAGTGGCTCTTTCCACACAGCGGGCTGGCATTGGAAAAGAAACACAGTATAACACCCATTGTATTTGGGAAAATGTAGTAGATAAACACAATGGGGTACGACTCAGCCACAAAGAAAGAAAAATTCCCATCACTTGCACAAAAATGGATGTACCTTGAGACCATAGTGCTAAGTGAAATAAATCAGACTCCAAAGGTTAAATGGCCTATGTTTTTGTTAAATATGAGAAATCCAAGGTATAAATAATTGAAATATCGAAATAAAAGGTAAATGATAGGAAACAGGGAGATAGACTTTGCGGAGACAGGATGTGGATCTGGGGATGATAGGAGACAGGAGAGAGGTGAAGGAAAGGGGAAATAAAGAGGATAAAGATAAAAATTAAAATGTTATAGTGAACATTTTTTTAAAATGGAGAGAGAATAGACCTAGCAGGTAAGCAACCTCAGAAAGTTACAGAACTGCATAAATTCTACAGCCAGTTCTACAATGTTGCTCTCCAAGATGGAGGTGCATCTAGATTGCCCAGAGCTCGTGTAGTAGATGGCACAATGCTTGGATGCTAAGACTCTAGAGCAATGAAGCAATCACAGAATTCCTTAGCTCTAGGAGACTCTCCTACCATCATGGTTAGATAGGAATCAGCAAAGTGCCTCCTCTTAGAGGCTCAGAGAGGTTAACAATGGGCTGCACATCACATAGCCAGTAAATGGTGGGTACCAGACTTGAACCTAGGTCTGAATGACTTCAGATCCCTGTCTCTAACCACCATATCTATATGTTATTAAATCTTGAGGGAGAGGGAAGGTCAGACATTAATTTTTACACCTGACAAGATTTAAACATACCCTCAATTTCCATGACAGTTGGCGGTGTATGTGTGACTGTGCATTTAAAGGGTGTTACACTGAGGAGAATAACATATAAGACTCATTCAGCCAGATTCAGGATATAATGTGTCCCAAGGACCTGAGAGTGCTGTTAATGGTCAGCTAGACTGGCTAATTGAAGTGTGGACTTTAAAAGAAGCCTGGTGAACAAAGTGGAAAGTCAGAGCTTCCCTGGGATTTGGGGAAGGGGTGCAAAGGTGTTGGAATAGGTCTATCTGGAGCAATCTGCTTGGCCATACCCTACCTGTACACCTAGGGAAGCCCAGGGGGCCCCTTCCTTTATCCTGGCATTAAGAGATGCTTTGATGAGGTCTTGGGAGAAGGACATTATCCTTAAGAGCTCTATGTGGATAAGTGTTGGCAGTGGGCTTACTATAATTTCATGGTTCCCAAACTTTCATGCACATCGAGAGTCCCTGGAAGGCTTCATAAAACCCAGTGCACCATGACACTATGGTGATAATTTAAACCATCATGATGCCAACAGATGCTGTGAATGTGACTTTTCCACTGTGCTCCTAAAACATATACACAACCCAGTCCCAGTGCCCCATCCAAAAGGTCTATTTCTTGAGACTACTTCCGAGTCCCCAGTCCATTGCTAGTCAACTTTCAGCATGAAACAGATGACCCTTAATTGGGAAGAAATTGAGAGCGATTTGATAAAGAAGCAACATTAAGGGCCAGGGATTTCGCTCACTGCTGCCTGCCTCACAAGCACAAAGACCAGAATTCAAACACTGGTACCCCCCAAAAAATGAAGAAAAAGAAGAAGGTTTGATAAAGAAGCAACATTAAGGGCCAGGGATTTCGCTCACTGCTGCCTGCCTCACAAGCACAAAGACCAGAATTCAAACACTGGTACCCCCCAAAAAATGAAGAAAAAGAAGAAGGAGGAGGAGGAGGGAGAGGAAGAACAAGGAGAAGAGGAAGAGGAAGAGGAGGAAGAAAGGAAGAAGAAGAAGAAGAAGAAGAAGAAGAGGAAGAGGAAGAGGAAGAGGAAGAGGAAGAAGAAGAGGAAGAAGAAGAAGAAGATGAAAAGAAGAAGAAGAAGAAGAAGAAGAAGAAGAAGAAGAAGAAGAAGAAGAAGAAGAAGAAGAAGAAGAGGAAAAGGAAGAGGAAGAGGAAGAAGAAGAAGAAGAGGAAGAAGCTGCATTCTGAGACTAGAACAACATGGTCACCAACCCACTATCCAAAGAGGAACAAACAGGAGGTAATTGATAATTCCTCATACCAGGGAGCTATAGGGAGCACCTTGAAAGAAGCTGAAACCATTGGTTCAAGGCTACAGTCCAGTGGAGACACAAAGGAAGACAGCAAAGAAAAAGCCCCTCAACTAGTTCTTCTCCTCCAAAGGTCAGAGGGACTCCCATGTCTGCAGCCCTCCAGCAGACAGCTGCCATGAATCCTCTTCCCATAAGGCACACGGACTGGCTTCCCAGGTAGACAATAGAATGGAAAAGAACAGAGCATTGTCTGAAGGGAAAAACCTGCGATCTACTTTTCTCACATGGTTCTTAACAAGTGTTTATGCCAACGTTACATAAGATTCATAAAATAATGAGTTGAGTAGTGCATATTCTTGAAATTCTCTGGAAGTGCTTGCATAAGACTGGAATGATCAGTGCTTGCAGGAATTGACTTAAATGCACCCGAGGATGTTTTGTGGGCAGATTTTCAATTACTGATTCAATTGCTTTCATAGTTTAGAAATACTTTGGTTTTCATCTCCTGCTGCAATCTGGTAAGTTATGTTTATTGGAAACTCATCTGTTTCCTCTAAATTATGTTTATTGGCATAGGCTGTTATTTTCTTTTTGGTATCTGCAGAGTCTATGATGATAATCTTTTTAATTTTAATTTTAATTTTTTTAATTCCAACAGTTGGATATTTGCCTTTTTTCTCTTCTCTTCGTAGGTCTCTGGGGAGTGTCTGCTTCATTATGAGCTTTCCAAAGGATCCACTTTGAGCTCTATCAGTCCTTTCTGGTATTTGTTACTTTTTATATCGTTCCCTTTGCTTTCAAGGTGCTAGTTTTGCAGCTGTGGGACGGCTCCTTTCGTAAGGGTGAAACCACTGGGGAGTGTGCCACAGGAAAGAACAACAAATAAGTGACCCCTGGAGTGAGGCGTGAGTAGCGTCAGCCCTGCCCAGGCAAGCAGTCCACCCAGCTGTCCCCTCTCTCCTGCCAAGCCTCCCCACAGCACCTCCCTCCCCAGCTCCAGGCTCAGCTTCGCAGCACTTGCGGAAGGCGACCAGGAGCAGAAATAAAGCATAACTCTGCCCCTCCCCTCTTTGGGGGCACTCACCCCCCAGTGTTCTGGAAATGAGAGGAAACCAGGCCTTTCCACTTGTCCCTCTGGGCCTGAGTGGTGGACCAGTGTGTGATTTGGGAACCTCTTACTCCCATCTGCCCGGGTGCTGAGCATCCATGTTAAACCTGACTCGGAAAAAGGCTCCTAAAGCTAAGCAGAAATTTGAAACTGATGAAGTGTACAAGGACCAGCTTTCTCTTCCAGCTCTGATACTTACTTTCCCTGAGGTGGCAGATAGTGATTTCAACTCTTCTTGCCTCAGCTTCTTCACCTATAAAATGGCCTGACAGCAGTGGTTCCTGCTTCCCGCATAACATGTGCAAAGCACTCTTTCTTTATGGAAATTCTCTTCCATCTTTTCTTCTTCATGCTGCCGAAGGCAAGCACAGAATCTCTCCCTGCTGGAAGCGTCTGTGGTTTACCTGCCCTGTTCTTCTTGTCGGGCTCCTTGCACGGAGGCAACCCAGTGAGGACAAGCCCAGGCTGCCCGACACACAGCATTCTCAAATTTCCTGGAATGTTCCGTGCCAATCAGTTTCAGCTCAGCAGGATCAGGGCCCTGCTTCTTCATGACTTGACATGACAGAGCCTGCGAGAAGGTCTTCTGAGAACTCCAGCCCCCTCAGCTTCTTATAAAAGGCAAGCAGAAAAGCCAAAGGAATGGAGAGCTGAGACCAACCTCGAAGCTGAAGTCACACCTTGCCCTCCACCATGCAAGTCTCAGCATCACTTCTGTGCCTGCTACTAACAGCTGCTGCCGTCGGCATCCAGGTGCTGGCTCAGGCAGGTAAAGCCAGTCTCCCTCCCTCTTTATCTGTCTTCCCTTCTGTTTCTCTTGCCTTCTGGGAAGCTTTAAGCCACAGTGCTGACTTCTCAGCCCATCGGAGCAGCAAGGTTCCCACAGTTTCACTTTAGCACTGAATTTTAAAGGTAGAAATCTGAAGCCCAGGTTGGAGAAAAGAGAGTCCTATCCACCTCTAGGTCATCCCACAGCAAGAGCAACATCCAAGCTGCTGACTCCAAATGCAGGCCTTTGATTTAACAGCCCCTGACCATTCCAAACCCTGCAGCTCTGGGGTCATGCCCCCCACCCCGGTCTCCAGAGAGCAGTGACCCATCCCCCACAAGCAGCCCAGGAGAACTGAGTTTGAGATCTCAGCCAAGTGTCACTGGTCTCACCCCAGCCCTAGCTCAGGGCAGGAGCTTTGGACTTGGAGGTAAGTCTGATTTACTTTCACTTTTTTTTTCAGCTTTAATTGAGTTTATTGATATATTTTAGGGATACTTCCTGCTTTGTCCAAGCCCTGAAAAGCCAAACGTGCTCCTAGCGGCTTTTTCTTGGTGATTTTGTATCTAGATGTGAACCACAAGGAGGAGACCCAGATTGTTTGCTGTTTCGCGTTAACCAGCAGGAAGATCCGCTTGCATTTTCTGACAGACTATCAGCTCACGAGTGAGGCGTGTTCCCTGAAGGGTGTCATGTGAGTAACAAAGCCCTGCCTAACACCTTCTTTCCCTCTTTGTGCCCAAATCCAAAGTTCTTCCCTAGTAGAGACACGCCAGGCTGATGCTCAGAGGATAAGACTGAACTCTCCTGTTGTGACAATACCAGCATGCCCTTCCCACCGTGCCCTGATGGCTCCAGCCCTCACCAATGTGGCTCCTCTAACAGACAGGAGAATGGTTTCCCCAGGGCCAGCAAGAGCAGCAGCTACTGCTGGAGGCCCCTTGCTTCCACGCACTGTCTTCCATCTGCCCCAGGAAGGACCTTCACCCCCACAGAGGGTTCGGCAGGGCTAGAGCCCAAGGAATCACCCTTTGGCAGGGAGCAACCCCAGGAGGTTCCAGCCCATAATGCTTTTCTCCTGCCTCTGCAGCTTCAAAACCAAGAAGAACAGACAGATCTGTGCCAACCCCAAGCAGAAGTGGGTCCAGGATGCTATGAAACACCTGGACCACCGCTTCTCTCCCTGATGACCTGAGCAGCTCTCCACTCACCCAGACCCAGCCGGAGGGTGAGAAATGATGGCTCAGTTCTGCCCCCACCTGCTCACCTGTACAACTGGAGTAACTGCCGCAATTTCCAAATAAAAACTTTCTGATTTGTGATGCAAGCTGTGCTGTATCTCCAGGAGTGTTCGCTCCTGTTTGAATTGTGCAACTATTTTGGATTCCACTTTGAGTAGTGATTTATTTTTATTGTGTATTTGCAGTGGTGGGGGCCAAACCCAGGGCCTCATGAATACGAGGCAAGCGCTGTACACCCCAGCCCAACGATCCTTTGTTAAAGCAAAGCCTTGAGCGAAGGGGCTCTTGACTGTCCCCTATAACCTGACCGCAGTTTTCTCCAGCTTTCAAGGATGAAGCACATGCCTGTAGGAACTGCATGAAAGGACACTAATTTAGCGGGCAAATGTGCCTTGTGAATGTGACATTTGTTAAATACGTCGTATAAAACAAGTGAGTGCAATAGGAGAACCCCTGAATGTTTGCAGGAAATTCATTTTATTTAGAAACTGTAACGATGATATTTTCTTGGGGAAACTCCCATGCAGTAGTGGGTGCTCTGAGCACCCTGGCAGAGCAGGCTAGAAGAAAGCAGTGTACAAGGCCCTGGCTATGTGGCTAACCTGGGATCCTCTGACCTTTGGCAGCAAAGGCTATCCCAAAGCAATAACTCTGGTCTCCAGCATGTTTCTGGGGCTTACAGTCCATTAACCTCAAATTTGGTTCATGCCCCAGTATTGTTACTTCCCTTAAAACTTCCCATTGTACCCCAAAGGCTGTCTTGCAAATGTCTTTTAACTGGTCTCCCTGTCCCTGTGCCTGCTCCTCCAAACTCTCCCCTATCCTGAGGCAACACACCTTGCATGTATGCCTGGAGACCACAGGGCCACATCTGAGTTAGCATCAGGCTTCACAAAGAGATGAACAGGCCTGGGAGGATGGACTATTATGGTCACGGCAAAGAGCCTTCTAAAGGTGGTGGAAGATGGAAAAGAAAAAGAGAGAGCCTGGAGGTACTAGGTCCACAAGGTTGGAGTTTGGGCTCCAGAATGTAAGACTTGGAGACTTCTAGAAAGGAAGGTTAGGGAGTTAGACTCGGTTCTGAAGGCAGTTGGAAGGAATGAAGGCTTGAAGGCCGCCAAGAAGGACCCCGGGTGGGTAGATGCCAGAAAGAGTAGCCTGTGACTGTGGGTGAGATGGAGTTAAGAGGGGTGATGTAAGACAGCTTACTGCAATAGGCCAGGCAAGAGGGAAAAGGGGACAAAGGAGGACAATTGTGGAGGTGAAGGGGAAGAGGCAGGTTAAGAAAACTGAGCCAGATGTGTGACATGCTGGGGAAAAAGAAACACAAGGCAAAAGATCTCCCTGAAGCCACCCAGCTGGCCTGTAAAGGGGTGCCAGTTCTGAGACCCAGAATTCACTCTCCTCCTCACTTCTCTCAAATCATACATTATACACAAATGGCAGTTTATGACTGACTGTCCTTTTAAAAGTCCGGGCCTCCTCTTCCTGTATGTCCACCCAGGCCCATGTTCTCCTTTAGAGACTGCCTCACCCCTCCAGGCAAGCCAGGTTGTCATCTCTGTTCAACATGAGGTGCCCCTTCCTGGACACCCTCCTGGACTGCCACAAGGAGAGAAGGGCTCTGACAACAGCCCTGTGGGACCTTGCCTGGGATCTCAAGAAGAGAAGCTACTATGCCTATGCTATGCTGTGCCACGCAGCCCCTGTGGCAACTTGGGACCCCAGGTAAGTTCAGGCCTGGGAGGCTGGAGCCCTGGGCTCTGTGTGTCCCTATTTAACCCTCAGTCATCTCATCTATAAAATAAGGTTGGCAACATCTTATAAGCAAGCAAGATGGCCTGACAAGATCCCCTCCAGCTAGGGCATTGTATAACATCATTCCCTGAGTGCTCTGGGCAAGGCAGGAAGGGAGAAGGCCTAGATCTCCAGCTTAAACCCAGCTCTGGTGCCTGCTTGCTGCTCCAATGTGTCTCCCTTAGGCAAAGAGGCCAGCCATGGCCTCTGAGTCAAAGCTTCCCTCGGGACAAGGCAGAGGTGGGAGGCAGAGAAAGCACGTGTCAGCTTCTAAAACAGCAATCAGTTCCCCTGGTAATGGGTCAACATGTCACCCTCACCCTCCAACCCTCTAGGGCCAATTCTCTACCTCAGTGCCAATTAAGTTCACATCCTGAAATCCTTGTAAAATCCAATAAACACAGGGGAGCAGGGGTTGAAGATTCTATATTTAAATATATATAAAGTGCAACAACGTAGCTTATCAAGACCATGCAGATCCTCTGAGACCCCAGGAAGGTGGTCAAGTGTAGGGCTGGACGCTGGGGGACAAGTGGATCTGTGTAGTCTCCAGAGGCCAGGATAGGAAGAAATTCCTCATTTTTCCTTCAGTGAGCAGAGCTTCAACTTTTTCAAGTAATCTTGAACCCATCCAAGAGTCTTCAAGGCACAGGTTTCTCTGCCTCCCCCAAACTTGAATCTGCAAACAGAAAACACAGGACAGGGCTGAGTCACCAGTCACTCTCTGGGTACCATGCAAAAATCCCAGTTCTACTTCCATATTGCCTGGTGTCCCTGCGTTTCCTCTGTGGGCCTCGTGCTCCCCTCTCTGTAAATGACGTCACTACATAAGATCTGTAACTTCCACACTGGGCAAGATCGGGGGAGGGGCATCTGTTAATGTGAGCATTAGGAACTTCACTGAGCTTCCTGACTGCCCTCTTGGAGATTCCAACTCCAGATATCAGAATCGGGCAGAAGAATCTGTAGACAGCTTGATGATTGTCTAGGATGAAAAAGATCCTTACCTTAAAATATCTCTCTCTGTTACAATTCTCAATGTTTCTGTGTCCATCTGGTACCTCACTGCTCTGGATTCATTGTATGTATGTGCCTCTGTGTGTGTGTGTGTGTGCGTGTGTGTGTACATGTGTGTGCGTGTGCATGTGTGTTGCTTTTCTGATCTGACCACTTCCTGATTGTCTAATCCATTGTCTCACTCACTGGACTATTATCTAATCCATTCTCTGATTGTCTAATCCTGCCTCTTATGGTCTGGGTCATCACAGGCAATTGTCTCTACTTCCCTGAGCCTGAGTTTTCCTATTAAGAAAAATGTAAACCCCAAGAGGGCCAGCAGAGATGGTGTATGTGCAAGTGCCTCAGAATGCTGAGGGCTGTGTATAAGTGACCTCAGTTAAGATTGTACTGACCCTGACCCCGCGATGCAGGCAGGCATCATGCTTTTTGTACTCCACAGATAAGGGATAGGGAAAGGTGCAGGATGAAGGTCAGAGGATTTTCCCTGTGCAGGGTCATCTGGACCACAGGTTGGCAAATGCAGTGGCAGGAACTAATCGTGACTTTCTCCCTCTTTCCACTACACAGCAGTGTCTGGTGCTTTTGTTAAGTGACTCCTTCCTCCAGGATATAATACTGGGTTACAATAATTGGCACCGTGGGGTTCCCAAAACAAGGATCACTGGAGAATATGTGCTCCTTCCAGGCCCCCGCTAGAAAGTTCGGCGCTCCCCCTAGCGCCCAAATGCGGCTCTGCATCCAGGTTTGGGCAGCTCCGCGGGATTGCGTTTCGAAACCTTATTCTAGCGGGACAGCACCATCTAGTGTATCTGGTCTCATTGCCGCCAGCGCAGTCCCTCCCAAGGGGTGGGTCAGGTGACTACTCACATCACAGCTTTGTAGGGGCAGGTGCAGCTGGTGTCTCTGTAACACCGGATTCTCTTCAGGGAGACCCTCTTCACAAAGGAATAGCAACAGTGGGAGTAGGGCTCTTGCACTGGAAGAGAAGCACAGAAGGAAATGCACCCATTGTTCACCCTCCCGCAGGTAGGATGACTTTTTTTAGACCCAATAAAGCCCAACCAGAACAGGCCCGTGCTTCAGGACCACATCCAGGGTCCTTCAGCACAGTGCTATCTCGGAAGCCACGCAGTTCTGGGGTTAACAGGGGGAAGAGTTAGAAGATTGAGGTTCAGATCGGAGTTCCCCTCAGACCAGCTGGCAGTGTGACGATAAACCTGTGTCCTGGCCAGGATTCCCCGTCCTCAAAAGAAGACTTTTGCACCCCGATTTCTAAAGGCTCTCGCCTCCCACCACATCCCTGGGAAACCAGTCAGCCTGAAGCACACACATTATAGTCCACAGTCCACAGACCAGGGCCAGATGAGGAACTGCACAAGAGCTTGGAGTGCCACCGGAAGTGCTCCTCGCCAGTAGTCAGCTCCCTAACCAAATCTACTTTGCACACTCCTCTCCCACCCTTACCCCCAAAGCCTTGTCTTCCAACATGGCCACCGCCCCCCGAGTTTACTCTGTGCTAAACCCTTCCGTGTTGTTGCTAGGTCAATATCGTCCCGACAGCCTTGGCAGGGAAGTAAACATTATCAGCTCCATTTTACCCAAGTAGAAACCATAGTTCAAGAGGTAGGATGACTGGCAGGTCCTCCAACTATGAGAAGCCCCCAATCCTGCCTTCAGATGCTACTGTTTTCTGTTACACTGCGAGGAAAAGACCAGACCCTCCTCCTGACATCAGGGCTCCCAGCTTGACCCAAGCAACCTCACAGTGTCCTCCATTAACTTTCAGGGTCTGGCCTGACAAAGCCTTCTCAGGATGAAGCTCCATGTTAGCCCGATTCACGATTTCCCTATCAGTCTTGCATTCCCAGCCCATCCCAGCTACCCCTGTACCCGCTCTTGAGGATGGGAGGTAGACTCAGTGAGTTCAAGGTGAGTCCTCCCGAGTTCCAGCACACCTGTGTGTCTGCCCTCTTCAGGGAGAAGCAACAGGACTCAGGGACACTTACAGCTCATGCTATCCACATCTTGTAGCCACTCTGCAGCCAGCAGCAGGCATGTCAGGGCTACAGTAGTGAGCTTCATCCTAGGTGTCTGATGCAGGCCTCTCTGGAGCAGCCTTGAAGTGTCCAGTAAAGCAAGGGCTCTCTTGTGCCATCCTGCAGCACTCAGAGCTTTTATCAGAAGGCCTGATGGGAGGGATTCCCCAGGGGGAAGAGGTGGGAGTCCCAGGAGAAAAGGACAGTCACTCACATGCAGTGACCACATGGAAAACTCCTTTCCCCGCCTCTTGAATGATACTCAAGGTGTGCTTGGGTGTGAGTGGCCTCTGGAACTTCCCCAAGTTCAGGAGTAGATAAAGATCATGCAGAAATAATACGTGGGAGATGTCCTGGCTGGGTGGGAGATCAGGAAAGGTGAAAAGGAGGAAGTGGGCTATGTGTGACTCTGGTAACCCACTTCGTTCCATACAAGTGAGCAGCCCCTGTCCCTGGAGCCTCACAGAGATGAGTTCTGGACTTCACTGAGGCACACCTGCATTTGAATCCTCACTCCGCAAATTCGGTTGCATAAGCTTGCCCAAGTTGCATACTCATGCAAAGTGGAAATAGGAAGCCATATTTCAAGGGCAGGTGAAAAGAATTAAATAATCCTGTCTCAAGTGCCTGGCCCAGATATTTGCTGTTTTTGTTGTTGTGTTGTTTTGTTTTGTTTTGTTTTTTTCAGTCCTCAACACTTCAACAGCTTACTGTACTCCAGGTCTTCTGGTAGCCTGAGGGAAGAGAGTTATCAGTGAGATTCAGAGCCTAGCCTGAACCATTTCCTTTCAGCTCACAGAAAAGCAGAAGATGTGTAAGGGCAACAACAGATGTGCCATGTCCAGAACACAGAGGAGGGACGGGAGCCACTCACTGGCACCACAGACCCTCTCAGAGGAATTCTCTTGAAGCAGGTTCTCCTGCAGGATGACCTGGTGAGGGATGTGTTAGGTAGAGGAAAGGGCTCAAGTAACAACACAGGACACAACAGAGGACCCTTCATTCCGCTGCATCAGGTGAGGCTGGAGTGTGCAGTGCAGAGTGACAAGACAGGGGAGTGGCCGGAAGGTGATGTGGCCAGACAGCTCCACAGAGACTTGGTGGCCAGCACGTAAAGTGCAGTGCTTGCAACAAGCACCTCACAGTAGGCAGGGAAAGTGACTCTCCGGAAGAAGAAGTCACTCACCCTAAGCCAAATGGAGCATGGATTGAAGAGATGAGGTGAAAGAAAAAAACTTGGGGCCTGATCCTCTGCTCCGGTGGACCAGATACCAGTCAGCCCCCCAACTGCTTCCTGACACCGGAAAGGCAGTCCAAGTAGTTGAAATCAGGAGCCCACTGTTGTCTCCTCTTCCCTTGGGCCTTGGACACTGCTAGGTGTTTAGTCCCTTCCCTGGGGACTAGTGAGAGAGAGGAGATGCGGGTGCGTGGTCACTAAACCAAATGTAACTCCGGGTTCCTTAGAGAACTGGAGAGCGGACAATGTGGCCAGTTAGGAAATTCTTCATCTGTTCCCTCCTCCCTGGAGGGGGCTGTCCCTCCAACGAGTCACTTCCCCTCCTCCCCCTCACTGTGGCCACAGCCAGCCCCACACAGGAAAAGAGGGACCAGCAAGATTTAGTCATGCCGTCCCTTCCCAGGGTCCTTAGCACCTGCAAGGAACCGACTGTGGGCTCTTATCTCACAGCAACTAATGTTCCACGGGGTCACCTCCCCCGCTCCCACACGGCTGTCAGGGTGCAACTTCTTCTCCCGCCCTTGCACGAAAGCCAGACCAAGTATGAGCTTAGGAAGAGAGCTGTGGAGTTGAATAAGCTGGAAAGAGTAGCGGCCGGGGATGGATTGCTGTACAATGAATGCTTCTAGGAGAAACAACACTATTCGCACAAACAAACTTTCTCTTGGTTTGAAGTTTGAAAACCAGGAAGTGCTTGTAGATAGATTTTGTTTTTAATCATCTTTTAGGAAATAGGTATCAATTTACTGAGGAGAGAGAGACAGCAGATGAGAGAGTTCGGCCAGTGTGGATTCATCCATACCAGGTCCTGGGGGTTCCTGCCCTTTGCCTCGCCCTGCTGGCTGAGTGGGCTGGAGCCCAGCCTCCCTGCTTGCTTTTCAGTCCCTGTTCAACTGTTCCTTAAGGACCAGGGCACAGAAACCCATGGGAGAAAGACATGTGCCCAGAGTCAACAAAAGATGGCTTTGTCCATCTCTGGGGTGCGTCTTCAGGATTCCCCCACTTAAGAAGGAAGCTTGCTAAGGGGAAGAACTCTGCCTCGGGAGCCAGATATGATCAGCTCAGATCGCAGTGCCAATCCTTTGCCATGGGCAGGTAACATGGGCCTTGGGAGCAGAGGGTCCCTCTTACAATCTCTGATGCTAATTGGACTTACTGTTGCCCTCAAGATAAACTCCCAGCCCTTCGCCTAATGTGAGGTGATTTGGGGGTTAAGTGAGCCACCGAAGGGAAGGAGGAGAGAGGAAAAGCAGAAGATACGTGAAGCACCTTACAAGCTGGGGCACCGAGGGTAGGTGGGGGATAGGCAGGTACAGGCCCTGCCTTTGCGGGGCTCAGAGCTTACTCTGGGGTGATGCCCGAGGATGGTGGGAAGGGCAAGATGGAGCAGATAGCTCCTTCTGGAAGTTGCACAGAGAATACACCCCTAGCTGGGTGCCCCTGACCCTTCTGTCCTGAATTCAGGCCATGCCACCATCTCCCTCACTGCGGGCCATCTTCCCAGTCTCTTTCCCTCTGCTCTGGTGCTTCCGACAGCAAGCAAAGACGTGTGTCGTTGCTAACATGAGCACAGGGTGTGGCGTCTGCCCCAGGCCCTCTACCCGCTGCAAGCACAAGTCCAGGCCCTTGCAAGGATCCCCAGCACCCACGCACCCAAAGTGCAAAACCGTCTCCTATGGGCCCTTTCTCCTGTTTTGTTCAGTACTTTTGTCTTCTCAGGAGGCTTTTCCTGTCTACTGCTCAGCCATAGGAAAGCAGCACTGTGCATTTCTCAGAGCAAAAGGCCTACCGAGAGGTCCACTGTGCTCGGGGTGAAGCACAAGAGTCTTGGCTCCGCTCTCAGCGTCCTGCACAGCATGGCAGGCAGTGCTGGCCGCTTCTCCACTAAGCTGCCTGTGCCCCAAGGTTCCCCTGGCCCTTCTGCCTGGAGCCTGTTTCTGGCTTGGTGTGGCTAATTCCAAGCAAGTCTTAGCGCTTTGAGCTCCCAGCGGGAGTGTATCACTCCCCACTGCTGCACCTCACTCTATTGCTCCCCGTGTTTCCCCATCTGTCAGGAAGCTCCCAGAGGACAGGAGTCCCTTTGTGGTGCTCAGCAGTTTCTGCTTCAGTACCCAGGATGATGCAGGTATGCAAGGAGAAGAGAGAGGAAGTCCAGCCCCAGCTCCTCTCCACACTATTCATGTGACTTCGAGTCTCTGAGCTTCATCTCTAACTAGAGATAGTAACAGTCACACAAATTTTGCTCCAAGTGATACGCCCATCTTCAAACCATACCCTCCCCAACTTCCTCTCCCTGACCGAGTCTAAGGCCAGAGCTGCTGCCACCCAGCAGACCTAAGAGGACAGAGATGTGGAGAATGGCAGATAGGATCAACACAGCAGTGTTCATTCTGCTCATCTGGGCTCCATCCTTGAATTCCCCCGGCCCTAATGGACTAACAGCAGCCAATAGCTGCCCTCCGCTGAATGCTTCTGGGTCCTCCGCATTTCTCTGAGCTTTTCACACATGCTAACTAGCCTGATCTTCTTCAAAGCCCTGAAAGTAGGTGTTATTCTTAGGCCCCATCTTGCAGATGAGTCAAGGTTATGGAGCCAGCCACCTGGGAGGGGAATTCAAATACAAGCTGCCTTCAGATTCCAAGTCCTGAATCAGTTCTCCACATGGTCTCTCAGCAGAGACTCCTGACTGACTGCTGGTCAAGCACCCTAGGTTGCCTGACAATGACCCTCTTGGCCAGGTCACATCCTACACTCAAGTGGGACCCAGTGCATACACCTTTTGTCCCCACATTGAACGTCACACCCTTCCACTAGACACACCTAGGATTTACCATATGGTTTCCTTACAGAGATACAATCTTTGCCCTGATGAGCTGCCAGCTTCTTATCAAAATCACCTGCCCAAAGCCATCTCCACTTCCTGTCTGCCCTCTCTCCTCTCCGGATGACAGGCACCTCTATTTAAAAACTAGTGCACCTTACAGACCATGTGTCCATTCTATTGCCCACGTTCTTGGCTGGGCTCTGAATGGAAAATGGATGGACATAATTGGCCCTAGCTGGGGCTGAATCAGTGTGTACGTGAACAACCATGCTGTGCTGTGTGAACAGAGCCTGAGCTCTCAACTTGTCTACTACGTGTTAACAAATAAAGCTAAATCATCAGCACCTTCCTACTCACACAGATGCCTGTGCACATACGTGGGCTGCGTGCACTCACCACCCCCAGCTCGGGTCCTCCCTGAGGCCGCTCCAGTCTCTTCAGGTGGTTCCCTGCCTTTTCCACAGCGTGCCATCTCACCTCTGAGAAGACAGAGTTTTACCTAATACTCATGATATCCGGGTCATTCATGTGGCCTGAGTCACAACTTCACCAAAGAGTCAAGCAAGACGCGGTGACTGTCAGCTGTGAAAATAGTCCTTTTTATGTGCACAGTGGTTTGTGGTTTCCTCCATTCCTAAGGGTCACTTATAGCTTTAAGCATTTACAAATGAGGAAATTGAGGCTCCTTGAGATTAATAATGCACACACACACACACACACACACGCACACAGATGTGCACACAGAGACAAGCATCCACCCAAATGCCCTGACCAAAGTGTTAGGGCACAGCTGGGTATTTAATAATCAGTTGATGACTCTCTGGGTCTTCTTTCCCTAGTGTGTCAAACATCTCTTGGCAGAAAGCCCATCAGATCAGACAGTACTTGGTGAACACATAGGCTTTTCTCCCCTCCCATGCTGGAGCAGATTCATGAACACTAGGGGGGACGCGGCCACATCATAAATTGAATTTTAACCTCCACTTTGGTATTTTACTAGGTCACCTCTGCCAACATCTCACTTGTGTAAATATGTGAGCAGGTAAATGCAGGTTGGCCTTCCCCATTCAGACAAGTCAACAAAAAGGCAAGTTGAATTTCAGACTGTTATTAAATAAATGTGTTTTCCTTACTTTAAACCATATATAATTCATTTTAACAGTATTATCAGTTGAAGGTACTTAGAAGATATGCTTTAATGGAGAGTTTATCCGGATTTGTAATTAGCAGAGCAATTCTAACCACTTTAAAGTACTTGGAAGCAGATTAAACTCACAAAGAGAATCAGCCACTCAAAAACACAACAGCAGCCTCCATTTCCACACCAGCAATTGCTGTGTGATTAGAAATGCATAGACGCGCACAGGCCGCTATGAACCTTACTCCTCATGTGGGGTTTGGCATCCCTCCCGGCAAGAAACACTCCTAATGAAGTCAGCAGCTATTTCAAGGGTACCTACTATGTGCTGGGAGCCAAGATACACCTGGCGCTTGTCAGGGGGGAGCCAACAGCTTGCGCGAGAAACGTAATTTTCCAGCAAGCAAATAGATAAACAAGATAATTTTAAACAAGATCAGTCAGTGAGGGAAACATAACAAAAGCTTATGACCAGAGGGGGAGCTGAAGACTGCATCTGAGCTGAGACCTATATGACGAGCAGCTCTGGAAATGGGGGACGCCATTTATTTCCATTCTAGGCGGTGAGAACAGCGAACACAAAAGCCTGGTGCACCTTAGCTCACATTCCCACCTGAATAAAACACAAAGATGTAAGTAAAAGCAGTTTGTCCAAGAGTGTAAGAAACAGAGTAAGGGAGTAAATCAGGGAAAGGAAACACTTCCCAAAGGGCATGTTCCCAAGACAGCCCCATTTCTGGCCATGCAGCAGGAAACAGTGCAGCCTCACACTTGACTTAATTCCACCCAGCAGAGAGGGGTCTGGGGAACTTATACCCCAGTTCCTGCAGCCGTGGGTGAGGGGCTCCCTGGACCTTCCGGCCAGCCCTGCTTCTGGGCAGAGCAATCGTTCATGGCTGTGATCAGTGACTGTTCCCTGAAATGGCAGGCATGGCTAGGGATGTGAGCTGGAGACTGGCAGCTTCTGCTACCTGCAGAGAGCAGCCTGGAAGCTTCCAGAAGAAAGTCCAGTGTGTAAAACTGGCGTGGAGAAAATGGCAGGGAATAAAGTCTGAGGGAAGAGCAAGGACCAGCTCACATGAAGACCATCATAGGCCACGGTGAGTGGTCTGAATTTTATTCTCTCTGTGTTAGAAAACTGGTTGTGAAATTTAATCAGAAATATAGAATGACTTCTCTTTTTAATATGATTACCCTCTCAGGGGTCATAGCATCAGAGAACACAGGAGAAGCAGATAGGAAACAATGGTGGGAGGCCAGGCAGGAGATACCAGTGGCTTCCCTGACTGGCACTAGAACAGAATGGAGGGCAGATACAAGTATGTTGCAGCTGGCAGGCTGCATGTGGGAACGGAACCTGGGCTTGTGTGCAGTGCTGAGCTAGGAGAACTTCAAAAGGAACAAGCTTTAACTACACTGGAATGCAGGGCACACCCTTCTGGGGGACTTGGTCACTCCCTCGGTCTGGCTTCTGTATTCTCCTATGGAAAGTTAGGGAGTAGAACAAACTGGCTTCTAATAATCCTTCTATAGCTAACATTCTATGATTCAAAAAGCGATATCTCTTTTGAAAGTTTTAGTTTTAATAGTGCCAAAAAATCTGCGTGAATTACTACTTCAAAAAAAGAAAAGAAAATGTAAATCCTTTTGAAAAGAACCAGCATCCAACTATGTTTTCCTTTTATTTTTCCCTAACTCCGGGTAACAAATATTTTAAAAATCCCCTTGCTTTCTCTTTAAGTTTCACTAATGTATGTCTCTAAAATGTACAGTTGTCACACAGGAGTGGCTTCAGGGCCCCCTGTGGGTAACTGAAACGTGAGGCTGCTCGAGTCCCTTATATAAAATGACACAGTAGTTGCTTGTAACGTACACTTAAACTCTTATATACTTTAAGTCATGTCTAGATGATTTATAATACATAGTACCACATCAGTGTTGTGAAAACAGTTGTCATACTGCATTGTTTAGGGAATCATGATGAGAAAAAAAGTTTGTACACGTTCAGTACAGGTATAGCTTTTTCCAAATATTTTCAATCCATGGTTGGTTGAACCCACTGATGCAGAACCTATAGATTTGGAAGACTGATTATATATATATACTTTACTTTAGTTATTTTTACTTTATAAAAGGGTATCCCACTGTTTACAATCATAGGGAATTACTTTTCATTAGTTTTTATTGATATACATTCATATTACTATCACTGAAGTTTGTTTTAAATGCTATTTAATATTCCACTAACTATATGACTACTTGTTACTATCTCTTTCTTCTTGGACATTTGAGTCTTTTCTAGACTTTTGCCATTGTAAGCAGTACTAAACATTCTTATATATGATATTCTTATATACACAAGATTTTAATTAGGAAAAGAGGGCATGGTGGCACACACCTGTAATCCCAGCACTTTGGGAGGCTGAAGCAGAAGGAATACAAGTTTGTGCCTTGCCTGGGAAAATTAGCAAGCCCTTGTCTCAAAATTAAAAAAAAAAAAAAGATTAAAAAGGGGCTGAGGATGATGCGATTCAATGTAAAGGCACTGGGCTTAATCTCTAGTAACAAAAAAAAAAAGTAAAAAGGGGGAAATTGTTGGGTGAGAATGTTTGCTGTTAGGTGGTGGTTGTATCTGTCAACCAGAAGGGTTTCTTCATCTGTGGATGCCTTTCCCTGTTTCTTGTCCTTTTTTCTTGAATATTTCTGTTTTGCTTATGATGTCAGCCTGCTTCCTGCCCATAGAATGCAGAACTCAAGGTCATTTTACAGACTAGAAAATTAGTCTTTCTCAATTTAGGCAAGACAAAACTTTTTTTTTCACCGATGACAATTTATTATCTGTTGGTGGCACACAGACCAAATATTAATTATACCAGATTATGCCCATGTAGAATTGGGCAGTGATAGATGCCACTCTATGGCGGAACATGTGCATTTAATCATCATGCTTTAGTTGTTTGATCTTCTGCCTATGCCATTCAATCTCTTTATCCATTTGCTCAATTGCCTTTTTATGTTGATAGGTCTCACCTTTGTGATGTTTCTTCAAGGCATCCAGGTGTCCTATAGTCTTCTGAGGGAAGAATCTCTCCTCTTCAGCCTGCTCTCTCCTCCCAAAGGGCCCACCAGGGCCTTATTCCTCAGCCCAAGAGCCAAAACCATGCATCTTCTTTGGTTAAAACAATATTTACTTATAGGCATTAATTTCTGTATTATTCCATTTTGCTGTAGTAACCAGCAACCCCAGATTACCAACGATTTAAATCAAGGGCCGTTTTGGTGTTGCCGATGTTGTTGTTGTTGTATGTTTTGTTTTGTTTGAACCCTCAACTCGGCAAACCAATTGCATCTGTGTTCCTAGCTCTAGCTGTGGGTCAGGGCAGGTCTTTGCCACCTCTCTTCCCAATTCCTGGACCCGGGGCTAAAAGGTCAATTTAGCTAAAAGGCTGAGGATGTGTCATTCTCCTAGCAGAGGATCCATGAAAAAGAAGATTGGCAGGAACTTGCAGTGCTTTTAAAGGTTCTTTGGGGACGTGGCACATGGCATAGCATTCTGTGAGCTCCAGGGAGTCCCACCGTTTAGCCCAAAGTCAGTGTTATGGAAAATATATTCTGAATAATTTTAAGCAAGAGCATGGCCTCCCTGAGGCAGAAAGGGATTCTTGATATATTTTATACTAACTCTGTTAGCATATGTGTTACAATATCCTCTCTGATGTGTGGCTCACTTTTGGTTAGTCTTTTAAAGAAAATTCATAATTTTCAAACAGATTTATCAGTTCTTTATGGTCCAAAGTTGTGTGTCATGTTTAAAACAGAAGATTAAGGATATTCCTTGATGTTTGAAAGGTTTCTATTAAGAAATTAAGATTTTCTAAAGACTTTAACATTTGATCACTTAGATTTGATTGTTGTATACTATTCAGTATAAAGATCCAGTGTAACCTCTTTTTCCATACAGATAGATTGCTATTTTTTCATACTTAATTTTTGAATAGTTCCTCCTCTCTCCAGTGCTCTGACGTACAAATCATTCCATACATCACAGCTCTGAGCATAGGTAGCCCAGCTTCTGGACTCTCATGCTTCATCTCACTCCGCTGATCAATTTATCCGATGCTGCACTGACCTATGGCTTGTTCTGGCATCAGGTGATGTAAATCCCCCTCTGTGGTTGCTTTTCATCCGGAAGTGTCTTGGCTATTTCACTCCTCCACAAAGATCATTGAGCCACCTTATCAAGTTCCTGGGAAATCTGTTAGGCATCTGTGTTCTAAACACACACCAGCTCCCTGAACCCTTGTAGCCATCGAATGAAAGCCAGCACTGTTCTCCCCATACTACAGATGCGCACAGAGGACCGGCTGCCCTACCGCTTCAAAATCTAGTGTAACTGCAGGGGCCTTGGGTGCCCACATCACACAGTTGGGGTTACCGTGTGCTCACCAGAGGTCAAGCTTGCTCCCTGGGCCCACAAGAAAGGGGAAGTTGTCGAAGACCTCATCATACAGGGCACTTCCTCCCACTCTTCTGCATGCCTTCCAGTACCCAGCTCAGCACTTCATACCTTGGACTGGAGTGATAAACCTGAGACCACAACATCTGGAGTACCTGTGTCAGCAGAGCCACTCACAGTGCATATCTGTCACTTTGCTGAGCATTCCTGGTGACAGAAGACCAAGTCACTTCATCCTCATGGATTAAAACAAATAAGCAAAGGCCTGACTCCTGGAGATGCTGCCTATTCCAAAGAGAAAGTAGCAAGATAGTCTCCACAATAGAAGTCTGTCTGCCTGTCTATCCTTCTCTTTCTCTTTGCTTATATAAGCAGACTAGCAAACTTTATTATGTATGGTTTGTCCCTTTTAAACCCATTGTAGCCTGTAGTGTCGAGAGACAAGACGGTATTATTAATCTGCTTACATATGATGAAATAAAGATGGCTAAGCCAGCTCTCTGCCTCAGTGGCACTGAATTGGCAAGGTTCTTACCAGCAGTGCAGTCATGGCTGGGAAGCAGTGCCTGTCTGCACTGTGCCAGCAGCTTCAGGAACTCCTGGCAGATTCTAAGTCACTGTTGAGTCTTAAACTCTGGGGCTGAGGCCCAGTAATCTACACTAACTCTCCCTGTCCCACCCCACTTGGTACCTTTCTTCCTAAAATTTGAGAACCACTGACGTGCACAACCTATCACCCTGCCTAATAGAATAAGGCCTCGAGGAATATGAACTATTTTGACCAAAGATCACAAATAAGTTCGTGGAAAACAAGGGCTTGGCCTCTAGTCTGGCTGATTCGAGATAACTGTGTCTACCAAGCATCATCTTAGATTCCAGGAAAGAGATCCTTGTTTGGGGAAAAACTCATCCTCAGGTCTGACATTAGTAGGAAATGGAAATTATCTGGAAATACTCTATGCTAGGGCTTGGAAGGATAATCACGCTGAGGGCCAGGCATGTGAAGCCCTGTGTTCGCTGTGTACCTTCCCCCTTAAAACTGTTGCAGATTGAGACTGGAAAGTTCCCAAACGCAAGCGCACACATCTGTACAGCCCTTTGCACATGTGGGTGTGAAGTCTCCTGATCCACAAGTGGACCAAATCTCTACTGCACTGAGCGGGTAGGTTGTGTCAGTGAGATTCAACTTACGTATTACAGACAGCTTTCCGAATTGAAAAATCATGATCACAATAAAGAAAATGCAAACGCAGGTCAACAATAGTCATATCACCTTCAAAAAACTGCTCCTCACTTAAATTATTTAGCTTTTATAGACAAATCTGTATACTGTCCCAGTCACCCTAAACACCAAATTGTGTGCTCTTTCTCACTGACTATATTGTAAACATTTTCTGTGATGGGTCTCAATTTTCCTAATTGCCATATGTGATGACTGGAAGATGTCAAACTGAGGTGACATGATCTACTTATAAATATTGAGCTGGTTATTTAGGTATTACGTATTATATATTTATTTATTTATTTATAGATATTTAGCTGTTTGTTTCTAAATAATACTGTGACTACTTTTCTTTAAGTCCCATTTTTTTTTCTACTTGTGATGATTTTCTTTTGCTTAGCATCCTAGAAAAGGAATTACAGAAAAGGGGGGCACGACATACCCCTGACCACTGGAACACTTAGGAAAAAAGCATTTTCGAAGAAATGTAATGGTTAACTCTGCTGGTAACAGCATAAATATGACCAAGCTATGAAATCAGGTCTCCAGCACTGAATACCACTATTCCTCTTCTTTTCCTTCTTTACAACTTAATGAGAGTGTAATTGTATCTTATTATTCATTTAAGTTTTCTTTCTGCAAATCTCAATTTTGTTCTTTTTCCCCAAAGATGGAGATGGTCAAAATGCTCTGCAAAGATCTTGTTTTAATTAGTTTGTCCCCTAAAGACCTTTTGGTTCCCAGAGAGATGCTGGGTGGAATCTTTAAGAGGCAAAGCCTCATAGGAGATCTTCAGGTCATTGGGGTGTTCTCCCTCCCTCTCCCTCCCTCTCCCTCTCTCTTCCTGACCTTGAGTTCTGTGATTTCACTTTGCACATGCACCTGCAATGATGTGCTGCCTCACCCAAAGCAAAAGAGCCAGTCATAGACTAGAGCCTCTAAAACTGTGAGCCAACGTGAACCTTTCCTCTTTATCAGTTGTTACCTCAAGTATTTATTACAGCTCAGAAAGATGGCTGGCACAATTAGTATGTACTCATGCATCTGCATATGTGTATCTATGACCGCATGTGTCCTATGAGTCTGTGTATGTGATTCCTTAACTGTAGGCACTTGTTTCCATGTGTATGCCTCAAAGTGGGCACATGAGGGAGAGTCCATTTACAAGGCTCTGCAGGACATGCTATTTCTGAGCATGCATTGTCTTGAATTAATTTATGTGTATGTATGAGGATACACAACTAGGCAATATTATGAAGGCAAAACAACTAACTAAATCAAACAGACTACTTAGCACTTGTTGAAAAGTAAACCGAGGCACAACAAACTTTGAAACTAAAAGTAATCCGTGATGCAGGAAACATCAGACCAAAATTGATTTAGTGCTTCAGTGAAAAAGCATCAGAAGCAAACATTTGTGGCAAAAATGCAGAGGCAAAATTTTAGAAGCATTTGATCCACTGCTGTTACAAAATTGCATTTTTTTTTTTTTTTTTTTTTTTTTTTTTTTACATTTTTGGACGTCTGAGTCACATAATCTTATGTTCATTGGCTGCCTGGGACTGGCTGAGATTAAGTTTTGTTTTCATTTAGCATAAGTATTTACCAGAAATGACTCAAGTTAAGTTTTGCTTATATTTGCCAGTCAAGCAATGTCAAGGCCACCTAGCAGCCTCATCGACGCTGCCTGTCCGGTGATGCTTCAGGCCTGGCCTCCGTTTTTAATGTACCTCAACAGGTCCCGCCTTCTGTCCATCCCCTTCACAAGCTACACAGTTACTGCTGTTGACAGGGGAAGTCCTTGCAACAAGAAGCCACCCACATGTGCCTTCATTAACTCTTGCACTGCTTGAAAGGAGTTCAAGTGAAAACGAAAAGAAAAGCAAACGTTAACACTTGGAGCAAATTATGATCTTGACCTTTGAGTCTGGCGGGCATTTGGTCGATATTTCTAGATGTGAATCTGAAGTGTCGCAGGGGGGCCAGGGGGGCAGATGAGTGTCACTGGTTGTCTGATGAGCTCTTCCAGTGACCCAAGGAGCAGCAGACATGGCAACTGTCCTTATATGATCTATTGTACTCATTTTTCTGAAGCTTAAAATCATCTGACTACAGCTTACAGGGCTTGTAAAGAAACCAGTTAAGGGTTTTAGTGAAACCAGAAAAAAAAATTAGGATTCAGTCCAGATTTATGGGTAGATAACAAAAACTTTAAATAAAATGTACAGGACTAGAATTTGATAATACTACACTATAGTCCTCTATTAAAGCATATCCTTTTCTAATCTCTCCTACTTTTACCAAAAATGATCAGTATTTTTATAAAATAAAATTTAGTTTCATTATACACGACCTGATTACTTATATAAGTGTCACAAGAATAGTAATTTTATGTTTATTTTAAAAATATATTTTAGTCAAAGCATTGGTAATAGCCAAAGGGTTTTATTGACTTTCTGTCAGATAACCTTAATTTGTGTAAAATCTCTGGTAATGAGAAATCTCAGATTCAACCTTTAAAAATCTCTCGGGGCTAAGCAGTCAAGCTAAGGACCTGCCCTGTTATGTCCTATTATGAGGGGAACAGATTCATATTGCAAATAAGAATATTTATTTAAGAAGAGTTCTTAAATTCTAGAGCAGTTGTGGAGGGAGAAAGAGATGAAGGTCCTATTTTTGTCTACAAAGATGTATTTTGCCAAATTGCTGTAAGTTATAGGCGGCTTAAGAGAAAAGAGGGGGGAAAACGATTATTTAAATTTAGCAGTCAAGAGGTGTGATTAAAAACTATGGTGAATGTTTAAATATTTTTAAAATAATCACAGTAAAAGACACAATTCTATTAATTCTCCTCAAAATACCCCCTACTCAGACACACACACACACACACACACACACACACACTGCTTCAAACACACTCATGCCGTCATTCTTGCCACTTGCTGAAACTCTTCCTCTCCCGCAGTGTCTGTAGTTGCATTGTTGTGGCTGCTTGGAACTATGAATCAAATGGGAGCATTTACCTTTCCTAGTCATTTTGACTTTGCGGAAGATCCAGCAAACACATGGTGAGCTCACATCTGGTGAATTAGGTGCCCAGGACACACGCTAATGTTTTTACCATCTTGTCTTTCCCTTGGACTCCACTCAGCAACAGCATTCACGGTAGTTTTGATCATACCCTGTAAAGACGCTCGCAAAACAGGACTGTCAGAACTGCCTCACAAAGTGGCAAGAAGCAAGAGGGAATATTTTGAGGGGAATTAATGGCAATGTGTCTTTTACTGTGATACATTTTTTAAATTTAAACCCAAACTGTACTTTTTATCATCCCTTCTATTTTCTGACAATGCCTCCCATGCAATGCAACAAATCAAATATGTCTAATTAGCTTAAACATCTCTCTTTTGTAAGGAGAGGAAATTAATTCTTTTGAGATATTTAAGGAAACCCTGAAAAGTTAATTTGAGGTTAAAGATACTAAATTTGGAATGTGATGTTGGGAAACTGTCAAAATGTCAAAAGGTTTTGCACATTTGATTAATAGGAGCACAGGTCAGTGTGAAACAATATCAAAATGATTAAAGACTTTAAAGGTAAGTACAGAAAATTGCGTGATTGTAAAAGAGAGAAGAACTTGACTATTTTAATAGTGGAAAGGTTCACTTTTCTTGAATAACAACCAAAGACCTAAAAAAGACAACACGAAGCATATGAAATTATCTTGATAAAATATAAAATTTCTATTTTCCCAGGCCAACTTCTTAAAAGGCCAAGAAAAGAATTTTATCATCAAAAACTGACCAATACTCAAAGAAAATTTTGCCCTTTGAATAGAGGAAAAGCCAAATTCTAATTTTTAATCCATTATATTATTGAATTCATAAAAATAAATAAAATTTATCTAAGCTTAATGGTTTGAGTACACATAAGATGTACGTTTATTTAGTTTAACATCTGAACACAATTTTTCCTTCTGTCTCTCCATGTTGATCTGAGCCTTTTCGAATAGCCCGAAGGATATAAGGAACAAATTAATTAGTTCTGAATAACAATGAAACATTGGGAGGAGTTGAGGCCACTTTACCAGAAAAAGCAGGCAGATCTTTATAAGGGGGAACCTGGCTATTTTTTCCATGCCAGAGAGAAATAAGTCCTCAGTGAGTTGGGACTCTGAGAAATATTATCACGAGAGATACTGCGAAGGCCACATTATACTCCTGCCTTCTAAGCCCCACACCACAATGTGCCTGTGTTTTCCCAGTCTAAAATGAGGATCAAGAGGAAGGATGGTTGTGAAAGGTAAATAAAAGGACACAGTTCCTGGCCCACAGTAGGTATTCAGGAGAGACGGTTTCCTGAAAGAAAGGAAGCCCTCCATGGCACCCCATGATAGGCGGTGGAAGCTCTTAAGCTCAAGGATTCCAGAAGTCCTGCCAGAGTTCTGCATCAAGCAGTGCTGAAGCCTCACACAGCATTGCCAAGTATGTGCAATTTGGGATAAATCACAGGTCCCTGGGGAAGAAAGAGTCAAAAGGTCCTCATGGGGAGCAAGATAGAGTTGGGAATCACTGGGACAAATCTGTAGATCTCAAGCTTTTTAAAAAGCACAGAACTGCCCTCCTCCCCATATTTTTTATTCCAATATCTCTTGGCAAAAGACAAGGGCCCGCTCACCCCTTTCCTGGATTCCTACAAGGAGCTCCTTACCCCAAGCTCCTCATTTCCATGTCAGGAATCTAGAAGGCCCCAAGGCCCATTCAGCTCTGTCTGCCACTTGTAAGTCACAGGGTCTGAGCAGTCGTAACAGTACAGCTGACATTTATTGAGGGGTTTGCACACCCTGATTCTTCACTTAGCTCTGTAGCTACTTTGTCTCCTTTTACCCTCCCGTGTCCCCAGCAGGCCATTACTGAAAATCCTATTTGGATCCCCTTTTAAAGATGAGGAGTACAAGGCCCAATCAAAGAATATTGCCAAAAGACTTCTATTTGGCTTGTAAGTTATGGAATCAAGAAGCAAATCTAGGAAGTTTGGTTCTGGAATCTGTGTTGTTCAGCTCAACTCTGTTAAAATCTCTCAGTTCTGAGAACTAAAGGACATCTTCTGGACTTAAAGACCCTGCTACTCCATCAGTAAGCTTTGTGACGCTCATCCTTTGGATTTCATTTGGTTTGTTTTGCTTCGTTTGCAAGTAAGGTGAGGATATCATCAAACATTATCCTCTTCAATCAGCAAAAATGTGGAGCCCAGAGGGAAGCTCTAACCGAATTGGGCCCCATGTTGCCGCTAGCTTTGACCACACCCACAGCTGCTGGTGAAGATTATTCTTGGAGATTTGAGATGGGAAATTCAGGGATGGAATCAGGGTGGGAGCATCTAAGCCTCTAAGCCCTTCACAACATTTCTTTATTTCATAGTCACTCAACTCCAGGGAGGTAGTTATTATTTCCTCTTCCCTGATGATAAAACTGAACATCAGGGAAATTTTCTGGCCATATTCCCTCTCAGAAGTAGCAAAGTCTAGATTTGAATCCAGGACTTTCTGACCTTTCATCACACTACTGTAAACCCGGTGGCCTTCAGAGATAGCAGGTCTCTGCTCTTCTTCAGAACCTTCCCCCAAGCTCCCAGGTTCCCTCCTTGCCTGTGTGACCCAATCCTGCCAAGGCTGATTTCCACCACTGTTTCCCCACTAGCTGGGAGGCCTGGGAGGCAGAACAGAAGAGCACAGTAAAGAGAGTGCAGTGACACTTTCCCCAGGAATGAGCATCCCAGGCCAGCTGTACAACCCAGACACTAAGGTGCTGAGAAGCCGCTAGCCTCTGGAATGAAGGCATTGAGGGCCCTCCGCTTGGAGAACTCCCCAGGTCCCTGAAGACACCTCCTCCCTCTTACATGCGGCAGCCCTCTTCCATCTCTGGGAAATCCCGGGGAGACTTTTGGTTTCAGAGTGTGGGTGCCCAGAGTCCAAATTTCCCAACAAAACTGATTGGGTGATAGGATATTCAAATTGTCCTAGCTGTGAGGACTTCTACCTACCCATTCCTCTGCCTCAGAACCTAATGGCATAGGAGATTTGTATAAGAGCCTGAGATCTGGGGTCAACCAAAAATAGCTTTGAGTCCTGGCTCTACCACTTCCTGCTGAAGGCAAATTCCTTAGCCTCTCTGACCCCTAAAGAGGAAATAATTGCTGAGGATTGTGGTGCATGCCTATAATCCCAGCACTTTGAGAGGCTGAGGCAGGAGGATCACCAAGTTTGAGACCAACCTGGGCAACTTAGTGACTTAGCATAACCCTGTCTCAACATAAAAAATAAAAACTTGTTGGTAATGTAGCTCAGTGCAAAGGCTCTGGCTTTTACCATCACACTGACTATTAGTAATGTGAGATGATGCATGAAAATAAATGCTTGGAAATTACTTAGAACAGCACCTGCCTTGCAGTGAGTGCTCCAAGGGAGCTTGGAATTGGAACCTGGCTTGCTACAGAGGCTCAGAACAGCTAGAAAAGGAGGAGGCACATGGTCTGAGTAGAAAAGGGAGCAGCTCACCTTGATATGGGTAGGAAGGAATGCGTGAGACTCCTACAGCTAAGTCAAGGGGAGCAAGAGAGGGGACAGCGACTCAGACAGATGCACTCAAAGATAAGAGTTTAGCAGAAGGGTCTTTCCACATTGGAAACCCACACTGTATGTCAGAGAGGTCAGGGGAAAGGAGGAGGGAAGAGATTAAAGAAAGGGAGCCAGGGATAACCACCTCCCAGCCCACCGTCCATGGAGCAGGTAAAGGATACCACCAAAGTCCTGCTGCCAGGGACCCAGGAAGGTACCTGCTTGACCCCAGCATGATATCCCCTTTGCCTCCATCCAAGGTCTGGGGTCTGGAAGAAGAAGGAAACTCAGATTGACCTAGCCTCTCCTTTGAGTCCAGGGCCAGCAGTATTAGACTTTACCTCTGGACATCTTTCCTCAATACAACCCGACAGAAGTGGTGGTCTCTCCCCTACTGCTGAGCTGAGGATCCTGTAGTGGGGAGATTCACCAGGTAGACTGCCAGTGCAAGACTTGAACTCAGGCCCTGTGCATCTCCACCCTAGACCAGTGTGTGCACTGGGTTGTCATAGCTACTTCTACCTGCTACATGATCCTGGACAAGTCACCTCTCTGGGCCTCAGGTTAGTGGCTCTATAGACAAACAACTTCTGTGAGGGGACTGAAAGAATTAGGTCTGAGCCAGGCACAGAAAAGACACTGAGCATATATCACCTGCAGGGGTTGGAATCCTCTGAAGCAAAGCTGTCCCTCGGGAGAGTCCCAACGCTAGGCTCAGAGTCTGAGCCCCAGCTTTATACCCTCTTCTCAGGGCTGTGACAGTGGATAGGTTCCTAGATCCCTCTGAACCCATGCGCTCTGCTCTAAAATGAGGCTGAAAGCCTGGTGGCTTCACAAGACCGTGATGGGAGGGACATCGTGAGATGCTGGTATCTAGATGGTTCAGAGTGGAGCAGAAACCAAGAGTTGAGACTGGAATTTCCCTGTGGGACAGTGGGTCACCCCTGTGGTGAGCGATGATAAGGATGTGGGGAAGACGCAAAGAGCCAGAAAGACCCCTACTTTGAAGAAGTCAAATAGTAGACAAGATGGGCATTCCCAACCACAGAGAGAAGACCAAATATGTGCAGTGCAGAGAGAAATTGGAAGGTTTGGGGGCTGGTGTCTTTACCCTTTTCTTGTCTCTCAAGGCAGCCATCATGAGTTGACCATCCACAGTGACCTTCTTGCCTGGGGGTAAGTCACTCACCCACTCCGTTCCTTTTCTTTTGGTACCCTCACTAAGAGAAAGTGATGCTCACACAGTTCCTAGGTAGGAGGAACCGCATTGTGAGGGAATAAGCTACTCAGAAAGAAAGAGGCAGAAGATCTCAGCAAAATGAAAAAGAAACAAACAAAAAAATCCTTTGGCCATGGCAAAAGGGCGGGGGGGGAGGGGACTTCACAGGAAGGCGTGACTGAGGAAGACCAAGCCACAGTGACCACTGTTTGCAACAAGACTTGTGGGTGCAGCTTTGCGTCTACCTTCAAGTGCACAGAAGGAGCCGAAGGGGCTGCAGGACAGGGTGGGCAGCACAGTTTCCCTTGTCTCCTTCTGTCCCCCAGCTGCCTCTGGCTCCAAGTGGAACTAGCATAGAGAAAGGCATGAAAAGTCCAGAATAATGACAGCTGTTTTTTTCTACCCAGAAAGGTAAAGTCTTCATTTTCTCATCTCTCAAATGAAATAACAGTACGTACCCCACTCTGTAGTTGGAAGGGATAATACAGCTTGAAGAATAGTGAGTACTGTGATATGCCAGGGCACATGTTATTTCCTTAATCTTCACAACTGCCCTTCAGAATGAATGCTTTCACTCCCATTTACAGGTTCTCAGAGGTTAAAAGATTTGTTCAAGTCACACAGCCAGTAAACAGCAGGGCAAACATGTATCTAAGATCTACTGGACTCTGTTCATGCTTGGAATCTGATATCCAGTAACTGATAAATAATGGTTCATTCTCCCCTCCAGAAAGCCTGCATAGTCTTGGCTCTATAATCAGTGGCTGTCTCGCTGCAGGACACACTCTTTGACTTCTGCTCAAGACCATAGTTCCCTGGTGTAGACTCTGCCCGACAGGCTGCCAGCAAAGTAGGCCGGCTCTTTGATCCACTTGCTCATAGCACCACCTTTTCCTGCCTGGGGCTCCTCACTCTGCCGACAGCTATTCAGGGAAGTGATGTTACAGAGGAAGTGTCAGTGACTCAGAAGGCACCCATATCTGTTATCTGGAGCCCCACTAGCTTTCACTGTGTCTTCCTCAGCTTGCTGGTGCTTCGAGGTGGCTGAGCACAGAGAGTGAAGTCAGGAAGGAGAGAGCCAAAGATGCTGAGTCCAGGGACATGTCAAGAAAACTCATTTCAGAGGTCACTTGTAACCCTAACCCTCCAGTGAATAAAGCTCCTACTTCCCCCAACAGGACACTGTAGAAGTGTAGTGTGGGATGCTGGGACAGATGAATGGGTTTTCACCAAGCCTTCACTGTGTTCTAGGCCTGCAGTAAGAGCTTGACATGAGTAACTCCATCCAGGCTCCTCCACAGCCCTGAAGGGCAGGCGTCAAAGGGCCAATGACCCCACCCATCTGGCAAGGGAATGGCCTATCTGGCTTCAGTGCCTACACATACTCCTTTACCCAGCACCCCAGAGTATACCCTCGTCCCCGTGGGAGGACAGTGCTGCCAAATCTGCTTCCTCAGGGAAGCAGAGTCCCACGTGTAGATTTTCTTCATGACAGACCTTACTCTAGAACCACACCGTCCTGAGTCACAGGACTGTACTCACAAGACATCTACTTAACAAATGTTTACAGAGCACAGCACACCCAGGTCCTGTTCCAGAAGATAGACATGAAGAAGAGCAGAGCCTGACTCCAGAGCACACAGTGGAAAAGACAGATGCAAGGCCATTGCCCCAAGGGAGACAGCGGTGAAACGTGTGGGGGTACAGGCTGCTCACCAGGTGGTAAGAAAACGGCCGGAGAAGGCCAGGTCAACTGTGCAATTCAGAACTTACTCATCAGAGTCTGAAGGAATCTGAGCTTTGGGGCACAAACCTCTCACACTCAAAATGAGAAAACTGAAACCAGGGTGGGGACATCATTTGCAAATGGCCATGTGCAGCATCAGAGCCCAGGGAGGATCAATAACACCTCTGGCCCTTTCCCAGCACAGCCATTTGCACCTGTGATCAAGGCCAAAGGTGATCGAGCACCTGGAGCCAAGTGACTCAAGGTAAATCCATTATCACAACCATCACAACTCAACATCCTCAGCACACTGGCTTTCTATATCAAGTAAAATTTGACTCATTTGCCCACAGAAAGCTAAAACACTCCTGGCTTAGGCATGACTGGACTTTATTAATCTCACATGAAAGTCCAGAGGCCTGAGGTCCAGGCTCTGCTCTTCAGAGTTTCAGGGACACAGGCACCTTCCAGCAGCTCCATCCTCCCTTCCCGGGTGTGGCCCTCATCCAAAAGCCCAGGCTGAGGGCACCTGCCCAAGCCCCCAGAGGCAGTAGGACATGATGGAAAAGAGGGGAGATGGAAAAGATGGAAAAGCTGGGTGCCCAGCTGTTCTGTTACAGTGAGACAGGAGAAAGCTGGTATTACAATTCAGCTTGGTTGTCAACTTGGTTGGCTTGAAAGCACACATCTGGGTATGTCTGAATGGATCCTTCCTCCATGAGACCCTGATACCCTATGCTCTGCCTCCTAGCTGCTGCAGAGTGAGCAGCTTTGTTCTACTACATCCTTCCACTATGATGCATCTTACTTTGAACCAGCTGACCATGGACTGAAACCTCTGAGACCATGAGCCAAATAAACCCTTTCGTCCTTCAAATCGGAAGTGTCAAAGATTTGATCCTGCAATAGGAAAGTTAACTAATATTGTTGGATATTTACCTTTGACATTCACTTCTGAATTCACTTTTTGGATCCTTCTTTCCTAGACCCTTTCTGGATCTTTCCTCCCCAAAGTCCGGATACCACTTGTAGGCCTTTGCTTGATACTGATTGCCTTACTACAGATTGGGGTATGACCACTTTCCTTCCCTTCTTCATCTACCTTGTGCACAATCCCCAGCTCAGCAGCAGCTTCCTGTTTCCCTGGTCAAGAGGAACAGGCTTGATGGGGGAAGGGGTAAGAATGGCAGGAAGTTGTCAGAGTTTGTGGCCAGGATATGTATGTAATGCCTCCTTGACACCCAAGGGAAAACATTAAGTTCAATATATATGCAGGCAGATGGTGGGATGTAGAATTTAAGGGCAATAGCATTTTAGAGCATTAGTTTTAATCTCATAAAAATGTGAGTATCCAACCAATTTGACCTACAAAACAGTGATTTTTTAAGGCACCACCTATAGACGGTTGCCAAAGCTATAGCACTGAATTGGATCACCAATGACTGAATATAGGTAAGATGTAAAGTCCACTGTATAAGTCCTGGAACAATCCACTGTTCAAATATCAGGAAGATGAAGAGGAAACCAGGAAAAAAAAACACAAGGAAGGAGGGAGTAGGGTAGGATAATAGGAAGATATGATATCCTGGAAGACAAGACAGGAAAGTATTTCAGGAAAGGAGGAGTAATCATGTGAATCAAGTTCTTTTGAGAAACCAAGTAAAATGAGAATTGAGAATTGACCTTCAGATTTAGCATTAGTCACCGGGAACCTTGACTGAAGTTATCAGGATGGATTCAAGAGAGAATAGGAAGGAACTGGAGACAGCAAGTACAGACAGCTATTTCCAGATTACCTGTTTCTTAGCTCCAGAAAAGGCTGCTTTGTCAAACATGAATATGTCTTTGAAGATAGTCAAAGAATTAGAATAGAACACAGAATACTTTATGGCTTTACTAGACGGAGTGAAATTCTAATAATTAACTTCTAATTCCTCTTCTTCAGCAGTTGAGACCCTTACCTGAGAAATTATGTCTTTGGGCTGAGCCCACCCAGGACTCACTGAACCTTGACTTTAACTTCCCCGGCCCCACACTGTTTTGGCTGGGAAGATGATTTCCATATATCAGTATGTTTAATATGAATTACAAAGATTATCCTCTTTCAATGTTTTAAAGTTCAATTCTACAAAGTTATGACTTTAAGCAGAGTTCTTTCTACCTGTGTTTCTCAAGAGAGTTGTTGGCGTTTCCCATAAGCCTGCTAAACACCTGCCTTTGTTTGCTATTCTCTGGAAGGACTTCTACTCTCTCAGGTTCTACATCTCCCTCTGGGAGCTTATTATTGACCTCAAGACATGAACTCATGTCTTCAGACATCAAGCACCATGCCCTTTCCCCGGTTCAGCTCTGGCATCTGATCCCTCATTTGCAATCTTTGGGAAGATAGCACCTGCAGTTTAATTGATATGTTCGCCCATAGATTACTCTGCATGGCAGCTCTGCCTCCCCTCTGGAGTGTACAAATAAATCATGGCCGCTAGAAGGTCAAAATGGAATTTTTACAACCACAGGAAATGACAACTACTTAAACCATCTCATCTTGGAAGAACCCTGGACTGAAACGCCCCACATAGACGTGGCCCACAGAATCTGTGGGATCCCTAAATCTATTGTCCAAAGCTCTGACCACTTGGGCAGCAGCATGTCCATGCTGATAAAGGACACATGTCATCAGTGTCAGAGCTGTTTGTTTGCTTGAATTTTTTAAAGGTCATTGTTTAAAGGGTAGCCCCCTGTGGGAAAGAATGCATGAGAATTCTGTTGAATTTTTTAAGCCTGTGACATTTAGGCACTAAATGGTATTTGAAAGCTCTCTCTGCTTCTATCTCTATTTTTGCCCTTCTCTCTTTCTGCCTCCCCCAGATACTTTATAGGGGGGAAAAGAATATTTAAATAATGTATGATGTTTTTATTGTGCAATATGTTTAATTTTTTAAATTATACAATAACCTCGAGATTTAAAAATATGGTTGGTAGCTGTCCTTGAGAACTTGTTGCTTTGTGACCTGGGCTGAGGGATGGTTTCAACTCAGCCCATTTACAGACACCAAGTGATCTTGACACATGTCTCCCTCCAGGGTTGAGCTCTTCTCCATTCTGTGGGCACTGACTCCCTGCCCAGCTCCAGCGCCAGGCTGCAACAGTGAAGAAGCTGGACATAGCTTTAACCAGAGGCTGAGACAGTGACAGCAACTGCATGGCAGATAAGTCCCACTGTGGTTTCCAGGAAGAATCCACAGGGCTGGGAGGCTCTGCCATTGATGATAAGAAGTCCAGTGACCTCTAGTACAGATGTCACTGCTTCGGTGAGACTCAAAGGTCTGAGTGGAGGGCTCTGGCTCACCTCAGACACCAAGCTGATTCTGCCTTTGCGAAGTAGCCCAGGTGCAGCCCAAACTCTTCTGAAAAGTCACCTGGATGCTCTCCAGGACTCCGTCTCATACCTGATTAGTGCTCCTCAGAGGACTGCAGCAAGAACAACAGCAAAAATGACCTTAGCAAGGACAATGTGAAGACATCCAGGAATGACTGCTCACCCCACAGCGCCAACCAAGATTACTCGCCTTGCAGCTGTAAAGTACAACCTCTGGGAAACCAAAAAGGCCGACTTGCAGAGTAAAACTGCTTAGCATAAACTACATGGTGGTTGCAGAACTTCTGCCTGCAACCAAGTGTGTGTCATTATTGTCATCATCGTCCTCCCACACATCCCTGAGCACAAACTCTATGCTAAGCATGATGGGTAATCTTGACTGTCAACTTGATTGGCTAGGAGATTAATAAAGTACACTTCCAGGTATATCCGGGTGAATCATGAGGCTGTGACCTTCAGGGCTAAATGCGTCCCCTAGGCCCTTATCTCTGACTTCTCCTGCTCTCTGCTTCTCAAATTTTATGAGTTGAGCAACCTTTCATTCATCATGCCCTTCTGTTGTGATGTTTCTGCCTTGGCACCCACAGACCATGGGCTGAAACCTCTGAAACCATGAGCTAAAATAAACTCCACTTCCTTTAAGATTATATATATATAATCTTATATATAATCTTATATATATATATATATATACTTCCTTTAAGATTATATATATATAATCTTATATATAATCTTATATATATATTGCATATAATATATTATATATATTTGATATATATTTATTATAGATAGATATAACAAGTATTTTGTCCCAACAACAGATGGCTGATATACTAGGTATATAAATTTCAGTGTTTGCATGCAGTGTCTCATTGAACCCTATGACAAATACAAATATTAGTTATAATTATAATTATCCTTCCTTTATAGAGAAGTACAGATTGAATATTGGGGCTGAGGAGCCCTTTCCCCTCCACCCACTTGAGCTGAGGTGGAACCCTAGGACCATTCCTATAGAACAGACCAAGGCACGTGTGGACCTTTTCCTTTTGTGCCCTTTTGGGGCCCTTCTTCCTCTCTCATTTGCTCATGATCTTCAATAAATGGAATTGCTTTATTTTGGCTGTGAGGTGTACACTTTGCAATTCTTTGCTTGGAGGACACAAGAGCTTGGACGTTCTGCAGGACTCTCCACCACACAGTTACAGAAGGACACTATGGCTCAGGAAGTGGGTTAATTAGAACATGGTGAAGTGAAGATTTAAACTTAGATTTATTGGCCCCCACAGGTCCACTTTTATAATTTTATCCAATAGTGCTTTAAAAGTTAAGAATATTATCAAGTTCTACAATCTTCCTCAGGAGATTTTTTTTTAATGCCCCTCCCTAGGGCACTCAGCAGAATGTAAAGAAGGGCAGAAAATCACTGCTTTGAGATGTGTTGCGACATATAAAGAGCTCAAACAAGATACATTCCCTAGTTCCAACCTTGCTTGCTAAAACATCGTAAGTTAGGCTTAGTTCTAGTCCTTCCTGTCCAATGCTTATGTGCAGAATAAAAGTGACACCCAGTGTCTGAGCTGAGACACTCTTTGCTGTGAAAGAAACAGAAGCTAACCCAAGTTTTCATTCAACAAGATTGTTTAGGTAAATAGCTAATGATCTATAAATATGGGGTGAATGAATGAAATAGTATTTAAAGAAAGGAGGAAGAGGACCGGAAGAAACCTGCGGTAGGTATCCTGTGATATCTAAGGGAAATGAGGACATCAAAGCCTCAGGAAGAGCAGGAACTGTGGTCAGCTCTGGTGACCCCAGAACAAAGAGGTCAAGACAAGCAAGGGCAGCAACTGGATCTACCAGACCCCACTCCACCCATCCACACACACCTCTCCTGATAACGCCAGGGGAGTAGCCTATTGTGAAGGTTCATAGGTGTGCAAGTGTGGATGTATGAAAGTGTACGCACTGGAGAAGCTGAGGCCTCATACAATACGTTATATGAGATGTCAAAAGCTGAAGGAAGGGAAACTAGAGCTTACTTTCCAACTTCCATTGCTACTCATGATTCAAAACAAATATGACTGTTTAAGCCCATTCTTAAAGTCAACTGCACAGGAGTCAAAGGAGTGAGAAAGGGGAAACTAAAATCTACAAGAAACTGCAGGGGGGTGAGTATTGTTTTGAATTGGTGGGGAGGATAGAGAGAGATCCGGGCTCTGGCCCTGGTTGGAGGAACCCCACACAACAGTGGAATATAAAAGGCAGGGCAGGTACCAGGAATTCTGTTTTCACTCCTTCCCAGTCCAGTTGCCATCTGGGGAAAACCTATGGTGACACAAATCTCCTTGCCTGGGATCCTCGGGAGTGAAACCAGAGCAGGGCAGGGTGCTCGTGAGGGTCTGAGCAGCAGATGGAGCGACTGGCTCTGGCTGGCACTGCCTCTCCCATCCTGTCTGAGCTTCCGGTCTATGGAATCACAATTTATATAGTGTGCCCTCCGAACACTGCTCTCCCTGGGTGGCAAAGGTGAAGACCTGAACTGAGAGTTGTCTTGTTACCTCTTTCCTGGGGCGCCCCCCACCCCTCAGTTCACCTCTTTCTACTCGCTGAGCTCACAGGAGTTGAAACAAATGGCATCTGGCCTCCATAGCAGCACTTCCTGAAGGAGAAGCTAATATTCCCCAGGAAAATGAGCTCACAAGCCAAAGTAACATGACAATCGTGGAACACACATTTCAATAGAAAGGTCCTGTCCTTCCGGTTCCAGAGGCCACGCTGCGTGGAGAGTAGGATCTGAGCTTTGTGAAAACAGGGAGAAAGGGGACTAATCCCATTACCCAGCGAGCAGCTGATAGCAGGTAAGCCAGTTTCTACTCACTTAAGGTAACTTGCTTGATTTTCACCTCCATCCTTCAAAATAGGACTTGTCACTTCCATTTCACAAGTGACAAGCCAAGGCTCAGAGTGGGCCTACGATGTGTTACAGAACATCCGATTTATCACACAGATTAGTCTTAGACCTGGGCTCTAGTGGTCAGGACGTGCTGGTTTAAGTCACTTCCTGACTGTGTGAACTTGGCCAAGTCAGTTAATTCTCTGAACTCAATTTATTCCCCTGCAAAACACTGATGAATTCTCTCTAACTCATCAGTTTGTTGTGAGTTTAGAATAGTTTAGAATAGTTCCTGACACACACATACTATGCAATAAATGTTGGTTGTTATTTTAATTAGTTTCAACTGGATGGTCCTTTTATCTATTCTGTGATTTCTGGCAAAATGTAATAATTCTCCTTTCCACTTGTTTAAGAAGCAACCAGTTGGAATTGTTGCTTTTACTTCTTAAATAGGAGAAGTCAGCTCACATATTGTAGAAAGGAAGAAATGACCAAGTTCTGAAATCAAACCCTAATTTTCAGCAGAAGGCACAAAAGGAGAAAGCAGACACTTAACAGAAAAAGGATTCCTTTAAGTGCCCAGAAAGAACATAGGGAAGGCCTGGTGACTTAGCTCAGTGGTTCTGCCACCTACCTTGCAAGCAGAAGGTACCAAAACAAACAAACAAACAAACAATCAAAAAACCACAGGCATTATCATAGAAAGGATCCTATCCCAGGACCTTATCTGATCCAGAAAAAAAATCACAGGCAAATACTGAAATATTAAATATTGGGGGTGCTTTCTTAACTAAGGGAGCACCAATGCAATGTAATATTATGAAACTCTCAAAGCTTAGGTATACAAAGGCATTAAACTAATTCACACATGGAAACGCATCTGTAAAATGCTTGAACACAAAATGCACAGTACAAAACTGAGTAAACCATGATGCAATCATAGGAAAATATGATCATCTGTGAGCCTGTAAAGACAAAGATAAAAAAAGACAGTGAAATGTGCTACCATTCAGGGAATGTGGGTAATTCTTGAAACTTTTTTGAAGTTATGGTTCTTTCAATAGAAATGTAAAGTACTGAGGAACAGAATCATGTTGTACATTTATGTAAAAAAAAACTCACACCAATGCAAATCTAATGGTTTTCTTTTGTAGAAAATTAATCTAAAACAAATATAATCTTCCAAAGACATATCATACCTATATAAAAAGACAAAAGCCACCTACACACACATACATGACCACAGAAGGACAAGTGGATCCTTAAATGTCACTGGACTGAGAAGCCCTTTCTAATCAAGAACCTCAGGACAACTGACACTGATGGAGGAGGGCACCAAATGAGTACTCTGCGACGATTTTCATGAGGGGATCTGCATGATGTCCCCAAAGTAGGCAGTATCATTGCCATTTGCAGATGAGAATGTAAGGCTTAGCGACTACCCGGTATCACACAGCTGGTGGGTGTGGCTCCCACCTAACCACAATCTGATAGGCACCCCTGATAGGAACAATCAGATAGAAGATCAGCGGTTTTGGAGGTTTTTCTCCATCAGCCCCATCCCCCACCATTATAAGCATCCTTGGGCAAGGCACCCACCTCCTCCCCACCCCAGGAGTGTGGCCTGCTGTCCTCCTCCTGCTGAGGCCTGCACAGTCTCCTCTGTGTACCTCAGAAGCTGGCACTGTACCTCAGCAGGCAGCCATGTTTGGTAAAAGAGGGTAAAGTCCAGAATTCCCATGTCTCCCCTGAATACTCCCTGTGACACTGAGACCTTGAGACAGCACAGCGGTGTCCTATAGAATGCTGGCAGTTGTACGTCTGTGTCATGAGTGGCAGGAAATGTCATCCTAGCCACAGGCTGTTGTCTGTGATTGAAATGGACAAAAGATGTGGGTGGAAATTCTGAAGGATGAGGCATGATAGTAGCTGGGAAGATATCAGAAATAAACCTGGCAGAAGGGTGCCTTCCTTGGTAGCACACTCTGGCCTGTCCCAGGGCCCGGCACGTAGCATTGTCAAATTAAGATTGCAATAAATATTTGTTGAATGGGTGGGTGATGACTAGCCTGAGAATCCACACAACTTTGGTTTGACGGTAACACAGGCATTCCAAAATCAGCATGCACTACACTGGATGCACGATCTGCCTTCCCTTCCCTCAGCACCCTCTCCTCCTCCATGGGCGAGGAAAGCCGGTCCACTGGTTATCCAACCAGTACTCACTGTTATCTTTGACTTCTTTCTGTCCCTCTGGCCCATCTCATCAATCACCAAGCCCCAGATTTTCTCAAAATTAACTATCATTAAATTCCGCTGCCTATTAACTAAGGTGGAGTGATTGGGGTCGTAGACTCAGCAGTCAAACTGCCTGAACAGGTTTGTGCAGTTTTATGCCCTTTGATAAATCGCTCAGCCTCTGGGGTGCTTGGTTCCTTTAATTGTAAAAAGGGAAAATTAATGGTACAGATCGAGTATCCTTTATCTGAAAGACCTAGGACCAGAAGCATTTCAGATTTGGAGGAGAGGTGTGACTATTTACATATGTTTATTTACATATACATGTGTGTATTTACATGTACATTTATGTATATGGAGAGAGCAAGAGAGAGGGAAAGAGAGAAGAAGGGGGAGAGAGGGAGGGAGAGGGCTCGTAGGAATGGCATCCAAGTCTAAACACAAAATTCAGTTGTTTCATCACCTTATCCAAAATAGTAATTGTAGGGCCAGGGATCTAGCTCAGTGGTGCCACCACCTTCCTTGCAAGCACAAGGGCCTGAGTTTGATCAGTGGTACCAAAACACACACACACATACACACACACACACACACACAAACCAAAAACAAAATAGTGTTTGCATACAATACTTTTTGCGTGCCTACGTCTTCACTGGAACCTGTCATATGAAGTCAGGTGTGGAATTTTCCACTTGGGTTGTCCTGTTAGTGCTCAAAAAGTTTTGGGTTCTGGATTTTTAGCTAAGGGGTGCACAACCTGTACCTACCTTGGAGAATAAATATGAGAATATAGTGGGAGGAAAAAAATCTTCCTCCATCTGACTTAATACACAATCCCATTTACCAGCCTCCCTGCTCCAAGTCCTGACAACTGCCTCCTGGTGCAGTCAGAGGCCCTATCTGGAATTCAAGTCTATTCTGTCACTAATGATGTCTGGTGACAAGAGCCAGTTGTTTGGAGTCATAGGATCTTAAAAGTAGATTCGTGTGTGTCCATTAAAGCAGTTGTTACTTAGATTTTCTCCTCCCCAGTTTTCTCATCTTAAAACACCCTAGGCAGGGTTGCATGTTGAGGATTAAATCTGATCACACATGTGACAGTCCCAAGCTGGGGGCCTGGCGTGTTTTGGGCACAGGCAATCTAAGCTCCTTGCTAAGCAGGAGAATGGGGCAGGGAAGTGTAGGATGAAGTTGGGGTCCAGCCCTGGATGTGGGGTCTAACTTAGTGGAGAAAGGAAAGTGGGCACGGAAGGGTGCTATGAAAATTGGGCCAGCGGCCCACCATGGAAGCCCATCTCATTTCATCAGGAGGACCCCAGGAGCACTGGCCACTGTGAGTACTGCAGGTCCAAGCAGCCATCACCAGGACACTGTAGGGCTGGCTCCTCACCACACTCCCCAACCCCCTACACACATGGCCTGGGCATGACCCACAGGCAGCATCTCACAGGTGTCCTAGGAGACCACACTGTGTAACTGGGTTGGGGAGGCCCTGCCCAGAGGATCTGCCTTTGCTTAATCAATGGCCCAGCAGCCTCCTAGGACTGAAGTATTCTCTGGCCATCTTCTCTGTAGAGAAAAGGTGGCTGAAATTGGCTTCAAATGGGAAGATTTACATTAATTACAAAAAATAAAGTCTAGAAGTTTTAAAAGTCCAAGGGAAGAAAATGTCCAAGAATGGAGGCTTTGTGCTTCTAGCTTTTGAGCTCTCAGAACATGTTTAGAAAGCAAGACAGACATGGTCAGTTCTGGCCTGGGGCTGGGATGGTTCTAGGATCACTTTTAAATAGCAGATGACCTTTTTGCTGGTCCAGAACAACTTTTGTCAGTTGTCTGATGTCACTCCTCCTTTGGTTCCAGGCAAAATGGCATTTGGGGAGAAAATTGGCGCTTGAACTGGAATCATAGTGCTTAGCAACTGTGAAAGGGTTTTTCTTGGTGGAGAGTATTGTCTGGAGACCTACAGTTACTATTCTTCAGCTCACATGGAGCCGTAGAGGACACCGAAGGTCAATGTTAAGGAGAACCTCACTTACAGAAACGTGCTAAAGCCTCCCAAGTCTAACAGGTACAGGTACTGTATGAGGTGCAGTTGAAACAGGGATATAGACTTTGTAAAGATGAGAAGAGGATGTAGGAATGGGAAGACAGGAAGTAAAAAGAATCAAGATGAGATACGTATATGTACCAATAACCCACCATGAATATGTTTATTATGTGCCACAAATATAGAAGAGTTATGTGTAAACTAATAAAAATTATATGGGCATTTTAAAAATAAAACAGTCAATAAATAATCTTTTAAATTATAGTAAGAGACACATGGCCATTAATCCCCCTCAAAATATTCCTTCTCTTTTCAAACGCACTGCTCTCATCGTTCTAGCCACTTCCTACAGCAGTTCCGGAAGTCCTCTTCTTGTGAGTGTTTTTAGTCGCACCGTTGTGTCACTGTTTGACTCGAAATATTTGCCTTTTGTGGTCATTTTGACTTTGGGGAAGAGCCAGAGTCACATGGTGCCAGATCCAGTGAATAAAGGGAATGTGGAGAAGCCATAATGTGTGTACCAGTCTGCCTTCATGTGGGATGGCCCTCAGGAGCAGCATTCCCTGTATTTTTTAACTGCTCCGGGAAGGAGCAAAAATGATGGGGTAAGTGTATTCTGAGCAAAGGGGAACAGTTTGAGTATTTTGAGGGCATTAATGATGATGTGTCTTTTACTATAAAGCATTTTGAAATATTCAAACACTCAACATTTTTGATCACCCTTTTTATATGCACATACAAATAAACATAAATATAAACACATACATATATACATAAATATATATGTAATTTTATCTGTATATGTACTTTGTAGATATGAATGTGAAGATATGTATATAATACGTATACATGTTCGTGTTCATGTGAGTATTTATATGCACATGCATGCATCTGTAATCTACTTATGTATGTATAAGTGTAGGCACATAGATGATAGATAGACCTTCTAACATTAGGTTTCATTATCAGTCTCATTTTATAGTTAGGGAAACTGAGGCTCAGAAAGGTTGAATGATTTGGTTCCCAATGCTGATGACTCTATGCCCCTGTTTTTTACACAGTGTCCTTTCCTAAAAACAAAGCATAAACAGGTAGAGAAGATAAGTCTACCTCCCTGAAACATGACTTACAAATTCTGCATGCGATGACCCCAAGAATCTCCAAACTGTAATCCTGGCACACTCTGGGCAGAGCCATGTGGTCCAGGTGTGTGAGACAAAAGGATCAGAGAGCCAGCTCCCAGGTAAGCTGCTTGATGAGCCCAACCCTCGCTTTCCCAGCCTCCCTCTGTCATCCCCTGATGTGAGGGTCATATAACCCTTTACAATCCTGAGCATGAGATTGGGAGGGAGTGTTCTGGACTCAGACAGATGGAGCAATGATTTCCTTTTAGTTTCCATTGCAATGTTGACCGTTACAAATTGCCTCCTCATAGAGTAAGCAGTACATTTCTCTCCAAAGATTATTGAGCAGAAAAGCTGTTATTACAATATCCAGTGATCTATTACACCCTGTAATAATCTTAATCACACTCAGTTAGCATCTCTGGGCAGTCCTGTGCCCTGCAAGGTGGCTTATATGTGAACTTCACCCGAAAAACAACCAGGACAGATAGGTGTGTGCCCCCACTGGAGTGTAAGCTCCACAGAGACAGACCTGGCATCAGAATGGCCCTGAGGCCTAAGGCCTTGGTAACCAGCCCAGTGGTTGGCATGCGGTGAGCATTCAGTAGTTATTGAGGAAAATGATAGATGAATGGAGGGAAGAGAGTTGGGAGGTTGGATTGGAAACATCACAAGCAGGATTTGAGGGCCCGTCTGGTTCTGTAGTCTGTGTTCCTTTAGCTATATTTTTCCCTCTTGCCATTACATTTTGTTCTCTCTGAGCCTTTTTCTTCAATCACACCTTTCAAAATTTGTGTGTGCCATTTCTTGGACTGGTTCTATTTATTTACCCGGAAGGGGATTTGCATTTTCAAAGTTCACGGGTCTGCTTTCGAGTCAAAGTTGTTTTCATGTGTGTCATTTCTCTGAGCCTTCACTTTTTTACTTTTTATGGCCCAATTCAGATTTTCTCACTTCTCAGGAAGAAGTGTGGATGGGGCTTGGGTGGCAGACAAGGGTCTTGGTCATGTGGTCAGTGAGATGTGGGTGGGATTTGGGGCCAGTCTAGGATTGCTCATTTGAAGGCCTACAGGCTTCCAGCTGTCCCTCACCTCCTTCAGCAGAGTAGATAGTGCTCACACCTTTTCTGTCCCCATTTGGAGGACAGATAAAAGGGCAGGTACATCCTGGTACCAAGTAACCTCCAGTCAATAGTTTAAAGAAAAATGGTCCATTGTTGTTGTTCCTCCATGTCCAGCAGGGGGCTTCTAAGGACTCTGCTCTGCTCCTAGCTCCAGGCTTCAGACTGGTGGAACAGCCCCAGTCTGGAATGCTGACAGCTGTTCTCAGACAGGAGAGCGTACTCTACAGGATCTTACACCACCAGTTAGATGCTTGGCCCAGAAACAACATATGTCGCTTCTACTCATGTCTCCTGGCCAGATCTGGCCATGTGATCCCATCCAACTGCAAGGAGGCCAGGAAATGCAAGTCCTACCCTGTGCCCACTGGAAAGGCAGAAATAACTGATGAACAACATTAACAAGCTGCACATTTGCCAAGACTGTTCCCCATGTTAAAACCCAATCCTGGTTTTCTCTCACCACAAAGAACAAGTATAAAGTATGAGCCTCAGATCAGAGCACATGAGGCTCTCCTAGGCTGTCCTCTGCCTGCCTCCCCCAGCCTCATGTCCACAGCGCTCCCTCCAGTCTCATGACCCAGACGACTGAGGTCTTTTATCAAGTCATGTGCTTGCCTTTCCGTGTAGGCTTCCCACTGCCTGATCTGCCTATTCACTCATCCTTGAAGACTTGGGTCAAATGGATCCTCTTCCAAGACAGCTTCCACTGACCCCTCCAATTACAGCTGAGTCTCTTTCCCCACAACCCTCAGTGCCCGTCCCTTCTGCTTATTCGTGTGTTTGTATACTCCCTCAATCTAACCTCATGGGACAGTGACTACGTTCTATTCATCTCACAATTTCCAGGCCTGCAATGCCACCTCCAGTCTGAATGAGACATTTGGCATACACTGGAAATATACTAAAGGTACCATTTAGATGTAGCTTATCAGTTTTTTTAAATGTTTTCAATATATGCTGTACAGTTTATGATCCATTTCATGACTTCCCAGAAGATGGGTCTCTCAGTTATGAATTTGCGCTTCTCCTGTGGTTGTTGGATTATACTATCAGATTCAACCTTAAGATTCAAGAAGGCATGTTTCAGAGCAGAAAGCAGAGTCTAGTTTGTGACCAACCTCTATTACACAAGGGCCCAGAGAGCATCGCTGTCACCAAGGCATGGATGCATGCTACTGTCTCTGTGTTCTCACTGCTGTCCTAAGAAGATGAACATGTGGATGGTGATACTATGCCCCTGGACCTGGAAAGGAAGAAACTCCATAAAACTATGTATTATCTAGGCCTCCTTTGGTACATGGAACAATAGCCCTGCTCAAACCAGCTTACAGTACTAGTGGGAAAATAATACTAGTGTATGGGGGCATCTTTTGGAATCCAAGAGCATCAAAGTAGCTGGGTCTTGGAAACAAACGGTGGTAGATAGAATACAAATGATGCTGGGATCTCCTCTTTTTCTCTGGCCACTATACCGTTCTCTGTGATGTCTCCAACATTTTCTCTCCTCTCTCTTTCTCCCTCCCTCCCTCTCTTTCTCTCTATCTCTGAAGACCCGCTTCCTCCTCTTTTCCACTGCACAGGGTGGTAAAATGGTCTCAGATTGCTTTACAGGGAACAATCTAGACCTCCAGAGGGGTGCAGAACAACTCTCCAGGTTCGAAATCTAAGGGTTCCAAATCAAGTGTCCACTCCTGGACCCGTCCTCTGAGCCCAAAGCACAGAGTCCCATGGTCACCTAGCTGCTCCTACCGTGTGAAGAGAGGGGAGCATAAAAATCAACCAAAGTTATGTTGGCCAAGAACCCTTAAGTCTCACAGGGGAGAATCAACATGCAGAATAGCTCTCGACCCAACAGGATGAAAGGGAGAGTGCTGGCTACACAACACTCCGGAGGAGCACATGTCCGAAATACAATCCCAGGCCCGGGCCCCAGTGAGTCTGAGTCAGGAGGTTCAGGCTCAAGCTTGGAATCTGCGGTTCAAGCAAGTATCCCAGGTAATCCTGAAATATTGTCAGATTTGAGAGGCACTGCTTTAGCCTGTACGTCAAATTCAATTTTATGTCCCTGTTTTATTCATTTTTGCTTTTGAGTTTATTACTCTTCCCACTTTCTTTCACTTGATAATTTGTACCCATTCTAGGTTATTTACATAGAGACTTAATTCCTGGTTTTTCTTCTTTCTCACTAATAGAAGCCCATCAGGAGCAATACTTTTTCCCCTAAGTACCGGTGTGACAGCATTCCATAAATTTATATGATATGCTGTGTTTATATCTTTGTTCTTTAAACACTCTGTTCTGAGTTTCTCCCCTTTCCGTGGCTTTATTTAGGACCACTTCCAACGTCTATGTGACTAGATAACCCCTTATTGTTTGCAAAATTTATTCTTAGCTTCATTGAACTATAAAGCAAAATGTTTCTGTCTTTTCTTGCTGCATACATGTCTCTGCATCTCAGTATTTGATGCTTTTCATGGAAAATCTATTCAGGAGGATTAACTGGACAAGTTCAAGATTTGGGTATTGTTACACTACAGTCCACCACCACCACCCCAGAAAAAAAAGAAACACCCTTAACATGTAGAAGGCACCGGTTTGTGAGGAAAAGAACAAGTTCCTTGGAGTTAGATCTGGCTGTGCTTCTAATTAGCTCTGTGTGACCTTAGACAGGCGATTCACCTCCTCAGAGTCCATTTTCTTGCCTGGCGAAACCACGAGTGAAGACAGGCATGCACCTGACACTTGATCTGCCTAGCATCGGTTATGCAATTTGCCCTGGAGAATGAGTGGGATTATTTAGATGAGTGAAAACATCAAAAGGGTTCTAGAGGACTGTAGTGCTCAGTATCCCGGGTGTGCACTGTGGTCTTTCTGTGAAAGGGAGCTGCTGGAAGATAAATATGCTCAGTGAAATCAGACACAGGGTTGTGTCGACCTAGGTGCTATTTGGCACTCAGCAGAATCTGAGCATTAATATGTGAGCATCTTTCCTGGCCGTCTCCTGTCTAACTCTTCTTGTTTTTTAAAAAGTCAGCTCAGAGTCACTGCCTCCAGGAAGTATCTGCCCATCTCCTCTCCCGTCCCCATCCTACCGTGCGGATTCCTAGACACACAGGTCCCTACAGGTCAACCCCATTAGCATCATTACTAGCATCATCTACTGCCTTATACATCTCCTGAACTACAGTCTGATCCTCTCAGTGGGAGGATTGGGATGGTGAATACGAGTGGTTGACACTGATTCCCCAGCACCAGGTCCCTGAAGAGCGTGACAGAGCACCCATACCATCACCAGAGTGGGAAATGAGATGTTTTACCAGCAACTATTTACACAGCACCTACTGTTTGCCATGGACTGCACGTACAGGTGTGAACAAGACGTCACGGTGAGGAATATGGACTCTAAAAAGGGAGTTACACAGTGTGGGCACAAGGGGAGGGCAGCTTGCTGTGAGTGGAACAAAGGGCTGGAGGCACAGAGGACCCGACATTTCTTCCCACAGGGGCTGGCGGAGAAGCTACTAGGAAGATTTGGCTGCTAATGCGAAGCTACAAAGATAAGGAGTTGGCAATGTAAAGAACGGGGATTAGGGAAAGATTGTTCTAGGTAGTGGGAGAAACAGGTGAAATGACAGAAAACTTTTACAAGGAAAGGAGTCACATGGCTGGGGTCTGAGGGGGAGGGTGGCACAAGGAGAGAAATGGGTGACACCAGCCAGGCCTGTGAGCGATGCTAAGGGGTGCGGGCTTTGGAGCAAGATGGGCCTGCTGAAGAGCTCATGCCATCAGCCTGAGTGAGGGATGTTGGTGGTCAGAGTCGGGGTTGGGATGAGGGATGATGAGAAACATGGAAAAGGGACACGGAGAAGGATTGGCCGTGAGGTTGGAGAAAGAAGGGAGGCCATGGTGTTTGGAGACTTCAGCAATGTATTAGCTAGGGTTCTCCAAGAGGAACAGATTTGATATAAAATAGATGCATGATTAGACAAGGTATTTACGAGGTAGGCTCTCAGGATCTAAATCAGAAGACTCTCAGTGGCCACCTGCCTGATCAGAAACAAAAGAATCCAAAATGGCCGTGGATGCACTGGAGGGACAGAGGCAGTAGCTGTGAGAGGCCTGGAAGCTACTGCCGAAGCTAGTGCAAGTTGGTGTCTAAAAGCTGAAGGGTCTGTGCCGCAAGCCTGAAGGGACTGGAGACCAACATCTGAAGGCAATAGTGAGGATTGGGGTTCCTCCAGGGGGAAAAAAAGACTTCCTTCTTCTTCCCTTATTGTTTCATCCACGCTACAGGCCCATTGGTTGGTGCACCCACAGCAGTGTGGGTCTTCCCTCCTCGGTTTACAGCCTACATGTCAGTTATCCACGCCCAGAGCTCTACTAATCCACTAGGCAGCTCTCAGTTAAGTCGAGCTGACATATCACAATTAAACACCACAAGAGGCATCACCCACAAAAGGGGAGGAATATGATGGTGACATTTTGAGAGAAGAGTGGAGAAGATGGTGGTTTGGGTAAGTCACACTTTACCTGTCTTTGGGACACATGAAGGAGATAATATTCAACAAGCATTGACTGTGTGATAACAACAACAACAACAACAACAATAATGACAGCAACTCAAAGAGGCCTTCACAATAACTTCGGTAACTTCAGGAAGAAAGAAACTGAGACACAGAAATGTCAAGTAATTGCTCATGGTTACATGGACACCGAGAGGCAGAAGCAGTATCATACACAGACATCCAGGTTCCGGTTAGGGACCTCAACTCAGGAGAGAGCTACCCTGGGCCTGAATTTATAGCAGGAAAGACATCCCACACATGAGTACACAGCCATCGAAGGCCCTTCAAGGAAGTACCTTGTGGGAGCCAAGTATCCTTTTGGGAGAACCAAGGACGTGGGAGTGACCAGGAGAAGGGGAGAGGACAGCATTGCAGCCTGAAATTCAGGAAGTCAGAGCTCAGAAGGAGGACTATTGGATTTAGAAGTCAGGAGGCCATTAGTTCTCTTAATAACTAGCTACCCTGAGAACAGTCTGTGGAGAAGTAAGGAAAATCTGTATAACAGTGAATTGAAAAGTTATTTGGAAGCAAAGGAATGAGATAGAGAATATAGATGAGTATTGGTGAAGGGAGATGCAAGAGGCAGGAAGCGGTGGTAGAGTTAAAGGAAGGTTTTGAAGATAACAACGTCCGTAGAGGGTAGTGCAGTGTGAGGGGAAGGAGCCAGGGGAGAGCCAGGGCAGGGAGTGTGTGAGCAAGAGAGAGGAAGGGCACCGGCTCACAAGAAATGGGGCCACGCATGGACAGGGATCCTGGCGGACAGGAGGGAGGCAGGAAAGGCGGTCTGGGGAGCGAATGCGAACCATGCATGCACACAGGATCTCCTGCAGCACCGGTGGGGATGACGTCCTTCTCCAGGAGCACTCAGCCACCCACGTGTGACTGGGCAGATGTTGTGCTCACATTTAGAGCTTTGTAGGAGAACATTACCAGAAGACACATGATAAAGAGTTCAGAACATCATCGGCCCCAAAGTGATGGAAGTCGTGTTCTGTGGATCCAAGACAGATAGGAAGGGCAGCAAATCCTCCACCAACACCCCCCACCCGCCACCTACCCGCGGATGACTTTCCCACAGGACTTGCAGGCTCAAGGTAGATTCCCATTGCTCTTCTCTCCCACTTCCGTGCGGTAGGACTGGAGGAAAGCTAGAGAAAAGTAACATTACTCCGCGGGATCAGCCTTGGGACTGCGTGACCCTGGGACACCCTGCCAGGCCAGGCCCAGTGGGAGGAAACATTAGTCTTCCTTCTGCTGAATATCTGAGGGCTTTGGGGAGCACTGCGGCTCTGGCCTCATTGTAATCTCTAAGTACATACACGATGTCCCAGAGTCAATACATAGAGTTAATGCAATTCCAATGTAAATCCTCCTAAGTCTTCTAATAGAATTTGACAGCTCTGAATGCAGGACACTTATTCTTTCAGGTAAAGAACCGTCAAAGGATTTGTCTTTTAACGGCAATGATAGCCAATCCCTTCTGAGTGATTAAGATGTGAACTGTCAATCACTGAAACCACCCTGCACTGAATTTTTTTTTTTTTTTTTTAAAGCAAAGGTCATTAGGAAAGAGAGATTCCTGTGATGGATTTGAACTCTGGCAAATCCAATGTTAGGCCAGCAAAGGAGCGCATTGGAAAAAGGGATTGGTATTTAATAAGCATGACTGGGACAGTTGGCTAACAGGCCAAAGGAGACTTCATTTAAATTCATTTAAATTCATACAGTGTGCCTATCAAATTCAGCTGTATCTCGCTGCTAATCTGTGACCAACCTGGAGACAAAGAACCAGCCTCGTCACCCCTGCTGTGGATGAGGAGATAAATTCCCAGCTATTGAAGATACAGATACCATCGCCGCGCTGATGGACGGGTTCAAATACATAAGAATGATTTTTTTTTTTGCACCACAATGTAATAAAAATAAATATCAAAAGGAAAGCTGCATCATTCCTTATATCTGCTGCATTCCCCTTCCCAGGTCTGCATACTGCCCGGAGCAGATAATGGATTCCCACTGTACGATTCAACCGATAAACGGTCAAAGCAGATGAGCAAAGTTGTACAAGGAAATGGAGCTACTAAATCATGATGTGGAAACAGGTGCAGTCTCACCAGCTAGGGAATACAATTTAGATTCAAGCACCTTTCGGGCCCCGTTATGTGCCTATTAAAGCCACAAAAATAAATATGACAAAACCCAAGACTGGCAGCCAGTGCAAGCAGGGCCTTCAGCATTGCTTTCCAGAAAGGCCAGAACATTTTTTTTTTTTTTTTTGGTTTTTTGAGACAGGGTCTCACTATGTAATTGAGACTGATCTGGAACTCACTATGGAGCCCAAGCTGATCTTGAACTCACAGCGATCTTCCTGCCTCAGCCTCCTGAGCTCTGGGATTACAGGCATGTGCCACCATGCCCGAAGGCTGGAACAATTTCCATAAGCAATCAGGCAACGTGCGTGAGAGCCACCACTGTGACTCTGATCTAGTAATTCCGACTTTGGTCAAAAAAAAAAAAAAAGAAAAGAAAAGAAAAACGTGGTACTAGCAGTACAACCCTATAATAACTGGAAATTGCCAGTAACCCCAAGGCCAAAGGAGAGGGGCCCAGAGAGCAGAGAGAATGAGTTAAGGTGGGGGAATAACACGGCACTGCTATCCATGGAAGCCTTTGTATGAAATATGCATGGTGGTCATTACAGGGCAAATCAAAGGTCTTCCTGGATATTGATAAGGAAGGGGCTTGGTAGGGAACATAACTCACTTAGATTTTAACATTCATTAAGATTTTATGATGAGTTGGATACTAATTTTAGTCATTCATTCAACATTCATTGAGAATCGACCACAGGCGACACACTAGGGATTGTAAGAGGAGGAAGAAATGCTTTCTACCCCCAAAGGCCTTGTAGTCAAAAGGAACTATTGCTGTACATACCACACACGCACTGCGATCAAGTGCAGCAAATGGTACAAGAGGGTTTGATGGGATGTTGTACAGACAGAGGAAGGGGTCTGGGTGGCGTCACAGGCCTTTGTCTGCAGGATCAGGATAAGTCACAGCTTTGGGTGACAATACTCCAGACGGGGAGCAGTATAGAGGTCACAGATGTGGCACACACGTGTGAGTGTGTTGTGTATCCCAGCATGCCTACAGGATGTAAAGAGTCTGTGTACATCTTTCATGGGACCCGGGGTAGACACCTCCCTATCGTCTTCCACCGCTGTCACGCACACCCCAGCCAAACCCTGACCATGTGTATGGATAATGCCACCTCTCTGAATCATCCCAAGCTGTTTGCCCTGCAAATGATGCTCATATTGTACTGTATGCTGCATAAATAGAACTATTTTGAAGCCAGGTTTAAGTAGGTAAGGACTCTCGTTACTATATATGGTTTGCTCCTCATTCAGTGTGGGGGGTTCTTTCCTAAAAGGATGCTTGGATAAGATCCAGCCATATCAAGAGGAAGCACGGAAGCTCCAGTGAAAGTAACCTCACTCGTCCCTCAAACTGCTGGATATAGAAACTGTTGTTCACAAATTGACTAAGTAGGGAAACTGAACATAAGAACTTGAGCCCCTCTGCTGCGGTCAGCATTAACAGGTGAGTGTGTGGTATATCGAAGGTGAGAAGTCATGAGGGCAAACAGCTACCAGTCTCCATTTGAAATGTTGGTGTTTTGGAGCAGTGGGTGCTGTTATACCTCAGCAAGTGTTTGGATTTGACAACGTAAGGCTTAGCATTTGGATCCTAGCATGTGTGCAAGAGGAAAAGCTGGGAAGTCTGGAAAGGAAATGAGATTATATATCAAGAGATGCTTGACAATACTAAAAGAAGGGGCTTAGAGGAGTGTGTGCTTACCAACACACCAGCAGGAGTGCACAGTCTCTGCAAACATTTCCTGTCTGCTGGGATGACCTATGCCACCAAGGCAACATCTTGCACTTAGCTGGGAAGTCAGGAAGGGGCACAAATGAACACAATTCTTCATTCCTGTTACCCTCAGAGGGCCAGGCTGCCTGGAGGGGAGACCAGACTCAAGGTAAAAGGCTGGGTGGCAGCACCTGGCAGCTAGACAGTGGTAACATTTCCAAAAGCAATGGCGCTTGAGGAGCCATGTTTGTCAGTGATGGCGATAAGCAGCAGCCAGCCTAAGAAGCGGACCCCTCTTGTGGAAGTTGTCACTCCGCAGGAGTAGAGAGTCACCTGGAGCAACAAGGCACTAATTATAGGCAACCGAACCAGATGAGAGTCTGTACAAGACACTCGAGTTGGAGATGCTCCTTCGGAAAGGGACGTTAATGTGAAGAGAGCTGACAAGATGGAGTAATGGCAGTTGAGTGCTGTTAACGCAAGTCAGAAGATGCTGTTCTTGAGTCACACTGTCTTATCAGAAATCCATCCTCAAGTTTCTGCCTCTGTGTTACTAATCAATTTGTCTTGCACTACAAACCCTTAGACCTCCCAAGCAATTTGATTGAAGTTTCGTATTTGGCCACGTCATTCCATCAGGAGGTAGGGAGAATATGTGCCATGTTCAAATGGGAAAAGCAGAGCGGGACGTGGAGATGCAAGGACTGTTCATACACACACGACCCCTGCCTCTGCCCTGTGCTGGCTTCAGGGAGGACAGGGAGGAGTCTCAACAGGAGAAGACCCCCAGCCACCAATGTCCACCATGAGCCCACCCCAATACACGGCGTTTCCACCACTCCTCCTTGGAACGGTCCCACCCCGGGGGCTTGTAATTTCAACTGGGGTCATGCAGCAAAGACTGCTGTCTGCTGCCTAAAGTCTGTGTTCTCCTCTCCGTGCTAGGCATATATATGGCTGGACTTTATTTCTCTGTTCCTCTTACAGTCACATGTGGGCTCGTCCTCAAGTTCTTCCCTGGCCCGTGGGAGATGAGCACATGTATGTCCACTTCTAGCATCAGCCCGTTCACCACTCCCACTTGTGCTCCTCTTCTTCACTCAGGTTCCTCTCTGAAGTGGAGACAAACTTTCCAAGTCCCTAGTGGGAGCCCCCAGTTGCAGATGGCAGAGCTTCCAGCAGCCTGGGGTCCCTGGAAACATCAACACTGGCCCCTTCCTGACCTGATCGTACAACCAACCCTACAATAGAAGTAACAAATAGACTTCCACAGTCTCTCAGCCACAGTGTTGGGTTTCCATATTATAGCAGCAAGCATTACACCTACTCAGATGCAGAGTTGAAACTGTAGCCAGCCGGCTTCTATTCTGACCGCCTATAACCCACAGATGACTGCCTTTACCCTTTCCTTGCCTGTGGCCATCAGAGGGATGGTTGTCTCATATGCTGCTCAAGGCTAGTGAGAGAGAGAGAGAGATGTTGTTGGCTGTCTTAAATGGTGGCCTCCTTCAACTACAGCGAGGAAAACGGGATTGCACAAAAGCCCAGGGGGTCCTCCAAGAAGGGAGATCCATCCATGTGGTACCTAACTGATGATCTCCTAGGCCCATGATGAGCTAGATGGTGCCCCAAGGGCATAGGCCTGAGTGACGGGCAGCATGACAGAGAAGTTAGCTTGGAGAAGGTCCCCACAGGCACCTTAGTCGCAGATACCTTTCTACCTGTGGCTGGCACATAGAGTTTTCTTCCTAGAAGGGGATCCCTCCAGCCGAATGTAATAACTATCCTTTCAGTAACACATGGCTGGTCTTGTGATTTTGCTTTCGGGGCCTAAAACTGGTTAAAAGAGCCATTCATATGAGCCACGGGGGAGAGAATGATTCAGACACCTGAACCGGAAACAAATGTCCCCGCTGCAGGGCAGCTTTTGGAGCAGAAGCCTCAGTAACTTTTAAAAATCTTCTTGAAAAGCCATGGACTAATCAGTGCCCAGTCCTGAGATCAGCTCTTGGGTTTCATCCGAGCAGCAGGAGCACGTCCGAGGACAACTAATGCAGAGAGCTGGGAAACCAAGTCACACCCAGTGGAACTGATCATCTGTCCAATCTGGAGAGGCTGCAGCTCCACCTCCCACACCTGAGGCCTCCCAGGTGGGCCAGCGCGTAGGTGCGGTAGAGGGGAGACACACGTGAACAACTGTCATCGAGGAGAGCTGATTCTCTACAGTTACAGCTGTCCCAAGGGTGGAGACGACTGTCTTGGATGGTGGCGAGCTCCCTGTCCTCAGACAGAGGCAAGAAAATCAGAATGGCCGCGTCTCAGAAAGGTTGCTAGAGGGCTACCCTTTGAGATCGTATGAGCATGTGTTTGCAGCATGCATCCGGTCCAAAACCCTGCGCTTCTGAAGCAAGATTCTTTCCCCAGACAGAGCAGCACCTGCTATTTATTTTCCTTCACCTCCTAATCGGTCCCTTTCTTGTGGCAAATGTCCCCCACACACTTTGCAGGAGCCGTGTCTCCTAACCTATGAGCTTGGAGACAAGCAGAGCCAACCCCAGCCCCAGGCATGAAGAGGTTGTAGGTGTTCTCTAAGCTTAAGTTCAGGCCACATCTCTGGTGACAGTGATTATTTCAGGAGTAAGCGGGCGACTTAAGTTAATCCAATCAGAGTGAATTCTGGGCTTTATCTACGAGCTGCCAGGAAGAAAATCTTGCTCTCTCCTCCAGGCCTGGAAACAGGAAAACTGAAAATGTTCTCCTACCGCCTTCTTGCCAGCACCAGCATGTGGGGCTTGAGGATAGAGTCACCAACAGAAACGGGGCTCGGAAGCCGTGAAAAACCAAATCCTGAACACACAAAACAATTAAACAATTAAGCACCTAGGTCCAGCTCTACCTGAAGCCAGGGAGATTTTACTGAACCAACAAATTCCATTTTTTTATCAATGTACTTTCAAAGAGCAGCACGTATTGTATAATATGACAGGTTTTAACAGAAGAATCTTGGAAAGGAGGACATAGGCTCCAAGAGAGTAGTGAAAAGAAGAAATCCACATAGCCTTCAGGAAAGGGTGCAGAGAGAGGGGAGGGGCTGACTGGCCCTCAGCCTGGGACCCCATGGCTGACTCAGCTGTGGGTGATCAAACCATGGATGAGGCTGGGCATTTGTCATTCACATTCTCCCCATTTCCTCAGCCGGAGAAAGCCATCCTGGACATTCACAGCACCTTCCATGAGGCTGCTCTCTGAAGAGCATTATGCGGAACAGTGAAAAATTGGAAACAGTCTAAACGCACAAGAGTCGTGGGCTGGCTCAGTGAACTTGCTGCCTGCAGCACGGCGTTCATGAAGTGCGTGTAATAACATGGAAAATTCTTATGATCGTGTGAGTGAAATCGGGGTATGAAATTGTATAGTCACTCTGAGCTCCGCTATGTGAAAAAGGGAAAGGAAAAGAACAACAGACAGGAAAGACTATGGAAATATATGTACCCCCAAACTAAGGCTTGGAGAATTTTTCTCTCTGCTTTCTTTTCTATATTTGCCTTCAGGTCATTTCTGTAACAGGTGACTGCTCGGTGGGTGTGATGGTAGCGGGTGATGCCCCCCCACACGCACACCCAAGCCATCTCTGCAAAAAGGACTGACGGAGGAGGGCTGTGACTGTCCCTTTGCCCAACACAAGACAGGAGACCTTGGCCAACAGCCAAGTCTGGCCCCAGACGTTTCTCGCAGAGGGTGGGTGACTTGAGCCAAGCCTGTGTCTCTGGCACCCTGCAACCACCTGCATCCGGGAGAAGGTGTCAGAGCAGACGCCCAGGAAACAGGCCCAGCGAGTCAGCACACAGCTCTCACCACCCAGAGCAGGCTCATGTTGAACATGTTCCCCTCTGCCCTCAGTTCCACCGATGGGACCATCTATGGGCCGCCCTGCCGGCGGGGACCCTTTAAGCTGTGAATTGCTACACACAACAGCAAGGCTGCCGAGTTAGAGGTCCTCTCCAGCTTGGTCCTGCCTCAGCCGCATCTGCTGCCTCTCCCACCTCCTCCAGTTAGGCCGTCTGTTAATAGCAAGACAGCGTTCGCTCTGACGGCTCTCTGGGCTGTGCCCTTTCTGCTTGTCATGCAACAGAGTCTTTCTCACAGCTCCTCAAAAACAGCTTGGAAGTTAGAAGCCTCACATGGCTCCATCAGATCCAAGGCATCTTGAAGGTGCAAAGCCACAGATTCTGGTAGTGACTCCCACGGGCTCCCTCGTCTTGATGAGACACATCCTGCCTTTGCCAAGGGCATAGGATTCTTCTGCATGCTTTGAAGACTCTGATCCTGGAAAGCTGGAACAGCCCTCACTGGCTGGCTACTAAGGCTCCAATCGGTGCTGTCTGGGGGTAGAATCCACATCTCAGAGGTAGATAGGAAGAGATTGTAAGAAGTGAGAGCCAGCAAGGCCCTTAAGCAGTCTGGTCCACCTGCTGTTGGGAGAGAGGAAGAAGCCACGGCCAGAGAGAGCTGGAACCTGCTTTAGCTGGTTCAGTCAGGCAGCTTCATTGCCCCCTACCTGTATGCCAGGCCCAACGTTACCTGAAGGCTGGGAGGCCAATCACCTCCCCAAAGCCCCGTCTCTACCTGAGAGGCAACCAGCTCTGTTCATTCCTGCCCTGAGCCCTCTGCCCTCTTGTCTACTTCCCTGGCCCAAGGCTAGGATCCCCAGAGCCCCACGCAGGGAGGGGCACTCTTACCCAGTTGTCACTGCTGTCCTCTGGCTCCTGGGTCTCCCCAGAAACCTGCATGCTGATTACTCCATGAAGACCACTGCCAGCCTCTATAGCTCCCATCGCTGGCTCCCTGGCTCTTCCTCACTCCAATCACTCTGAGCTGAAGAGCCTGGGGCTGCCTGGACTCCCCCAACCAAGCCCCCAAGCCGGGACACAGCACAGAGTTCCTAGGACTCAGTGAAAAACAGTTACCTGGTCACCTCGGGAAACTGGGGCCTCCCAGCACCCCTGGGCCTGTGCCACACCAGCCAAGCGGAGTCCTTGGTGACGCAATTTGGACCTGTTCCTGGCCCCTGTTTTCCTAGCCCTCCTCTTTCTCCTTGGCAAATCCTACCCCGTCCTTCAAGACAAGTTGAAACCACAGCCTCGGTGAAGGGAAATCTTCCCCACCTCCCAAAGACGGACTTAATTCCTCTCACTGCTGCATCCAAAGGCTTTGGTCAATACTTTTACTATAGCACCTGACATTGTGTCTTGGCTCGGGGTTTCTCAACCTCGGCACTTATTGACAGTGCGGCTGGATCAGCCTTTGTACAGAGGATGTTGCGTACATTATAGAGTCTTCTGCAGCAAACCTGCCTTCTACACACTGCATGCCGGCAGCAACTCCCCGACCCCCACTCAGTGATAACGAAGGGAAGATAAAGACAGGTAGGAAGGAGACACCGAAAATCATAATTTAAAAATCATACTGAAACAGACGACTGCAACTTCAGAACACAATCGAAGTTACCCAAGGTTACCCACATCTCTATTCCCGAGGTTCATTTCTCCTTCTCTTTTTTCCAGGACCCGTCACACCCCAAGTCTCTTAAAGGCACTTAAATCCATAAATTACCTTAGCTGGTAAGTTAAAGAGCAGACACTTGATCTTAAGACAAAGCAACAGATTCAGAGAATTCAAAGAGCTCTTGGGAAAAACAGATTACCCATCTTTCAAAAAACTACTGGGGATTTTGCTCAGTGGTTTCAGCACCTGCCTCACAAGTGCAAGGTCCTGAGTTCAATCCCTGGTACACACACACACACACACACACACACACACACACACACACCACTACAGTGGGCCAGACTGTACCTTTCTCCCTTCTCCCATAAAGTGGGCCGCCCTGTCGCCTGTAAAATGGGCCACTGTCTTTCTCCCTGTGGCTGAGTCATCCATTTTCTCCTGGAAGCCAGACCCAAACATTTTGTATTTCACAAATTTCCACGGCCAAAAACATTTACATTTTCCCAGCTGAAGGATATAATGTGCCTCTTCCTTTTGGACTCTACCTCTATTTCTTTGAGCGAGTACTTTAAATTTCGACTAAACAAATCCTTTAGGCCTTAAAAAAAAAGTAATAAAAAAATGGAAAATATGTCTCTTGCTATCCCCCAAGTTACCCTCATCTGAGATTCGTCGTCTTAGTGTGGTATTTCTCTCTTTCCTTCACTATGCCGTGAATTCTGAGAGAGGCATTTTATTCACTCCCCCAGTGGTCAATGCCCAGTATGGGGTACTGGAAACTATAGGATGGATGCATAAAATGACCAAGCCGCCATCAGAAAGCCAATCTGACAGCAAGCTTCTTTAGGGGTGCTTCCAATAACAGCCACTAGAGGGCAGAAAAAGCCTGCCAAAAGCGCACAGATGGCTCCGGAATGGGGCGCGTCCTGGGAGGATCCAAAGCCAGACACCAAGTCCCTGCCAGACTCTGGCGGCTGCAAGGACAGCGCCAGTCTCTCTTACTATCTCCTGTCATCCCCCCACCTATAAACTGTTTAGCCCTCAGAGGACTCTCCGATCTGCTCTTCCTCCCTGGGACAGTCTCCCGCCGCCTCAAGATTCCAAATACAATGTGAATGCTGGTGACGCCCACATTTTACATCACTAGTCTGACATCCTCTCGGATTCCACATGTGCGTCCCAGTCGCCGGCTTCACTCCCCAGGCGGAGACCTAATTCACAGGCATCCCAGCCTGAGAACTGAAGCCACATAGGAGCCCTTGGCGTCCCCGTCAACACCCCAACCCGCCATTCTTCCAGCACTCAACCCGGACCTGCAGCCTTGTCCCCGCAGCCCGCCTCTCACCACCCCGTCCTCCCTTGGGATCCTGACCCCCACCCTGGACCAGGCTCTCGCGGTTCCAGCACCTGCCACCCAGCCCAGCATTCCAGATATGAGGGGCTCTCTGGGAAGGGGACCCACATGGGAGACACTCTGCTGCTTTTCCAGCAGCCCCGGGGCCCTCCTTGGGTTTCCAGGTTACACTGGCCACACTGGCGACCCATCCCTGCCAACTCCCCAAGCCAAAGCCCCCCAAATCGCACACAAGCAAGCTGACTGTGTGTCCTGGGGGCAGTGAGAGTGACTTGAGGTGCAGGAGAGGGGAGCCTATGCCCAGGAGCTGGGGGGCGCCTGACAAGGGAGGTCCAGACAGCAGCAGGGTGATGGCCGGGAGGACAAAGTGACCATCCAGGATGACCCATGGCGAGCGGCAGCCAGCGGGGCCTGGAGACAGCAGAGCTGCCAGCTAAAAAGCCCCATGAATATTTAACAGCCGTCAATATTTAATTAGTGCAGACAGATTAGCTCTGAAATCACACGCACTGGGGCAGGGCTCCCTGGCTCCTGGAGGGGAGCATTAGAAAGAGAGGGGTGGCCCCCTGGGAGCAGCTGTGCTTCCCCTCATAGCCCCGCCTTGGCCCACCTTCCTCACTCGCCATACCCAGCCTAGAGGAGCAGCCCTGGAAAAGTGGGAGGGCAGGGAACCAGGAGGCCCCTGGGGGTGGTGGAGGGGCACAGGGGCCCTCTCCGCACTCCACCCCGCCGTCTCAGCTGTGGGTGCTCCCACACCAGGACTGGCTGGGCTCCGAACCCCAGCACCCCTGGAGCAGGTGCAGGTGTGTAATTACTTCTGTGCCTGGTTTCCCTGGATTAGGGTATTGATTGCATCAGCGGAAGCACGGGGAGTCTTTCGTTCCCTGTGAGTTTCTTTAAGTTTTATCACATCGTGTGCTGCCTATTCATTTCATGGAGTATCCCTGGACTTCATCATCGGTAATGAACCGCCATTGGTGATGCCACTATTTTTTTTCTAATTAAAACATTTGGTCAGAGACTTATAAAAATGCCACGGCTGGACCTCGGCTCTGCTTGCGTCTCCAAAGAAAAATTTGGGCTCCAAAATATATCCATCTGCTTTGCACCCTCAGGTCTTTGCATGCTGTACTTTCTATCTTGAACATCCTTGGCCCCTTCTACCTCCTCCAAGACTCCGTCTTCCCCGGGGTGAACTCCTCAAGAACAGAAATGGAAGATTCTGAACACATTCTGCCTAACTTGGCAAGGGACATCTACTGGACACTTAATGATTTGTTTTGTATTTTTTGTTTTGTTTGTTTGTTCAGTACCGGAGATCGAACTCGGGACCTTGTGCTTGCAAAGCAGGTGGCAGAACCACTGAGCTAAATCCCCAGCTGGTTTGTATTTTTTAATTTTAATAAGCAACAGTAAAAAAGAGCTTCTTAGGAACTAGAGAGCTCTTAAAGCCAACTCTGTACATGAGCCTCAGTTAGCTATTGCTGTGTAATGAACAATCACAAATCTTCGGTCAAATCAGGGCTCATCTGTTCTCAAGGATACTCAAATCAGCTGAGTTGTGCCTGATCTCATTTCAGCCAAACAATTATACTTCAAATCACAGAAGCTGGGTGAGCTGAGCTTCTCACCAAGACGGGAGGTTGGTGGTGGTATCTTTTACCCTCTCTGAATGGCACACTAGCTGGGCATGCTCATGTCATGGCGGGCAGTGGCACAGATGTAAGAAGAGATGCCCAACTACTCAAGCACATCCTGTGTTCCTGCTTTTGTGGCATCGCTAATATGCTGTTGACCAAAGCAAGTCCATGGTGAAATCGTGGCGAGAGTTAGGGGAGTTGAGGAGGAACAAAGAACCAGGGCAGAATTTCAATGGCTCGCAAGCGAGTTCCCATCAGACCATGCACAGGACCCCAGAAGACAAGACTGCAGTGACACAGGAGCAGAAAGTGCCCTACATGTTTCTCCCTCCCTCTTTATCCTGGGAAACTTCGGTTAACAAAAGAGCAGCTGAGATGAGAAGCAAGGTTACGGGAAGCCACAGTTACAGCACCAAGGGCATAGAGAATGGGACAGGGTCTGAGCTGAGAATCAAAGTTGCAGTCAGACTCAGGACGCCGGAGAACAGAAGCCAGTGAGGAGGACAAATCATAGGGGTCCACCAAGCCACAGAGAAAACAAAGCCTCAGGAGGAGAATCTGAAGGCCTGGCCGCGGCTCTAACTTCTGGTGCCACCCTTGGCAAATGCCTACCTGTCTCAGTTCTCAGTTTCCCAAAGGTATGGTAAGGAATCGGGACCAAGAATCCACACAAGCCTGAGGACGCAACCTTGGCCCCATTTCTTCCTCCTCAACAGGTAACTCCTGAAATCCTCTTGAAACACCTCAGAGTCCAAGTGAGACGGCCTTCCATTGTTGTCACTAGAATCCCAAGGCTACAGGACAGTGAATTTCTGGCAGATGGATGGATAGATAAAACTGCACTGGAATCAAAGTGAAGAGTGGGTAAATGCAGCTCTGGAAGATGCCAATGACTCTTCTTTGGGATCAGAAAAGCATGGGTTCAAATCCTGGCACCATTTGCTAGTTGAGTGATCTTGGAAGGACACCTCAACTCTCACGAGCCTCTGCCTCCTTGGCTAAGAGTGGGCTCCTCACAGCCCACTCGGTGCTGCTGGAGGCAAAATGATGGAACAGTGTGGGACACGCTGGGCATGGCCAGGACCTGGGCACCAGAACCCAGATATATGGCACTTTCTTCCTCTTGTCTATTTATACCTCTTGAATTCTCATTGATTCTCCTTTCCTCACCCCTCAAAAATACATACAATTAAAATATCTGCCAAGAGTTTAATAACTTCATCAGCTAATTCCCTTCAGATCCCAAGGCCTATATCCGGACATGATTTGGATGGGGTGGACATTATTCAATTGTTCCAAGTATTCTCTTTCCTACCTTTCATCAACTATATTGACAAGGCATCTGTCCCTTTCTAATTGCCCATCCCTGGGATTTTTTTTTTTTCCTTTTCCTTGTTAAAGACCAATTTTACAAAGCATTTCAGTGGCTCAGCCATTTTTATCATCATCATTAATTTTATTTCCCTTCTCATTTATTAATGGGCCAGGAGGCTTTCAAGTATCTCTTTTCCCCTGATATATTTGTAAAATGCCCTTCTTATTCCCTTTGGTGGCCCCAGGGCTCTCCACAGCTTTTATTTCTTCCCTTGGCTGCCCTTCTGTTTCTCTGAAGCCTTTGCTGACTCCAGCTCTTCCTCCTCTGGAGCCCCATCTGCCTTCTACCGACCCCCACCCCACCCCTGGCTCTGCGGGCTCCATCCCAGGCCTGGTCCACAGCTGTCTCCATGCAGAGGCCCCAGGGCCCTCCTATTAACATCAGAGTCTGGCAGCACCGCTGCTGTGCCCACTCTGGGAGTGGAGGGCCTCCTCTGTCACGCTGGCAGTGGACAGGAGGGGACAGAAAGGCCCAGATCCTCCTTTGCACCCACCCAGGACCCCTGAACAAGGTGAACAAGGGATCTACACATGAGGAGCATCCTTTCCTTCATTTTTAAAAACAACAATGTGGAAGTATAATTGGCACACAATGTAAGTCACCCATTTAAAATGTTTAATCACTAAATTCAATGACTTTTAATAAATCTACCCAGGGGTACAACCATCACCAGCGATCCAGTTGTAGAATGTTTCCCACCCTCATCCCTGGGCCACTGCTAATCTGCTCCCTAGACTGACCTCCTCTGGAAGCTTCAAGTTAAGTGGGAGCAGACAGCACATGGTCTTCTTTGTAACTGCTTTCACTTGGCATGGATTTCAGGCTTATGTATGTTGTAGCACGGGTCAATATGTTATCCTTTCGATTGCTGAATAGCATTCCATTGCATAGATATACCACACTTTGTTTAGCCATGCACCTGTTGAGGGACAATTGATTAACTTCCATGGTAGGCAGTTATGAATAGTTTTGTTATAAATATTTATGCACCTATGCAAATACATGTGTCCATTTATGTAGACGTGTCATTTTTCTTACATAGCTACCTAGAAGTGGAATTGCTGCATTGAATAGTAAATTTATGTTTAACATTTTCAGAAACTGCCGAGCTGCGGAATGTCTTTGTATCGGTCAGCTTTCTCATCACTGAGGCACCCTCACTTAATGGAAAGTTTCACTTTAGCTCACAGTTTCAGGGGATTTAGTCCATGGTTAGCTGGCTCCAAGTCAGAAACATCATGGTGTAGGGGACACGGCAGAAAGAAGCTACTTAATTCATGGTGACCAGGAAGCAGAGGAAGGGAAGAATCCTAGAAAGGATGGGATCAGAGACCTGATGGAGGTCCCCAAGGCTATACCTCCATGACCACCCAGAAGTGTGCTGCACCAATCCCTGGGGGCACATCCCAAAGCCAGTCGAGGTGAATCTCCACCCTGATCACCAGGAACTTGCAACACCACCAGCCATGTATGAGCTTCCTACTTCTTCCCGTCTTTGCCCACACTTCTTATTGTAATCTTTCTGGTAACAACCACTCCAGTTAGCATGAAGGGGTGTCTTGTGGAGGTTTTAATTTGTGTTCCATAATCTCTCGTGGAGCTGAGCAACATTTCACCTGCTTAATGTATTCGTTGAATGAACAGATATTTATATTTACAAGGGACCTACAATGTGCCAGAACTCTTCTAGGGACCAGTGAACACAACAGATACAATTCTTAATGGCACTTATATTCTTGCTGGGAGGCAGATAACAAAGAAGACCACACATACATCAAACATGAAATGGTGTGATTGCCAGCCAGTCTGAAAAACAATACAATAGGGAAGGGGGCCATAAAACGTTAAGGGGTTGAAATCGCAGGTAATAGGACCATAAAGACTCCCTGAGCAAAGACTGAGAGGAAATGAGGGGCTTGCTGTGGGAGAATCTGGGAGGAGCAAGGCCCAGGAAAAGAGAGCAGATGTTATAAAGGCCCTGAAGTAGAGACGTGGCAGACTCGAGGAATGGAGAGAAGACCATGCAGGAGCACTGAAGAACAGAGTCCTAAAGTCAGAGAAGTAAGGGGAGCCAGATCTTGGCAGGTCTTACCAGTGATAGTAAGGGGTGTGTGCGTGTGTGTGTTTGTGTGTGTGTGTGTGTGTGTGTGTGTGTGTGTCTGGAAGTGAAAGGGAGGTCGCTGAAGGAAGGACTTAGAGCCGTGACTGCTGAAGACAGAGCTAGTATGGGGGATATGGGGACACAGAAAGAGTGAGAAGACCCATTATGAGGCTCCTTGGGGACCTGTGATGCAAGATGTTGATGGTGCTCAGACCAGAGTGGGGTCATAGCAATGGAGGGAAGTGCTTGGATTCTGGATCCATTTTCCATGCACAGCTGACAGCACTTGCCAGCTGAATGCCTGAGGTCTGGGAGTGAAGGAAAAAGTCCTGAGTACCTTCTGGGTTTTAGCCTGAGCACCTGCCGTTCAGTGAGATGGGGGCCCTGAGGGACACACCCACCCGGAAGGACAGGAGCAGAGATGAGGAAATGGGTAGGTGTGGGAGAGGCAGCGCCAGAGCTCAGGGGGGCATTCAGGAAACAGCAGCATAGCTGTGGTCTGTAAAGCCTGGAGACCTAAGCAGCCTGGAGGTTGACGGAGGGTTTGCTGAACATCTGAGGCCACTTCTATGACCCCAGTGAGATGTTTTTCAGGAAGCTGAGCTGGAGAACGTGGCTGAGGCCTGCAGCGCTAATGAGGCTCCTCCGCTCCTGCCTGAGTCTGAAAGCAGCCTCACTTATCCACCCAACTTGGGGACCAGGATTTCCTCTTTAGGAATGACCTTGTCTGCTTGCCAATCCCATACAGAACCAAGAGGACCTGCCTGCTGTGTGTCCTGAGGACCGCCATGCACTGAACTATGTCCCGTGCCTTGAATCGATGTTGAAGCCCTAATCTCAAAATCCGATTGGTTGTATTTGAAGAAGGGGCCATAAAGAGGTAATTAGGGGTAAATGAGGTCCATAAGGATGGAGCTTAATAATATGGGGCTCTTGTCTATATGAAATACCAGAGCGCTCTCTCTCTCTCTCTCTCTCTCTCTCTCTCTCTCTCTCCCTCTCCCGCTCTCCCCCTCCATTCCCGCCCACTCTACCATAAGAACCCTGTACAAGGCAGAAAGCAAAACTTTACCAGTACTAAAATCAACCAGCAACTTATCTTGGGTTTCCCAGCCTCTGGAACTGGGAAGCATGAGTTTCTCTGGATACAGTCGCTCAGTTTATGATACGATATTTTGTTACGGCAGCCTGAGCTGACTTAAGACGAGGACACCCAAAGGTCTAGCAGGGACGTTCACAATCTTTGTGCACTTGAGTGTTCCCATCAGAGACCAGAATTTCTCCTATACATTAGGACTTCTCTTCTCTCATCTGGCACATCTAGAGCGGGAGAGGACAAGGCTCAAGAAGAGAGGCTACAGTTTGCTCCCCAGCAAAATTCTCTGCACAAGAACGGAACAGGCCCCTTTCTTTTACATAACCAATAGTGTTATGGCAATGCAAGGATCACCCATTTTGCCCAATCTCCCATTCCACCTGCTGCAGCAGTTACTAACTCAGAGGCTGCACCTGCTATCCCAGGAACCTGTGTCATCTTTGCAGGAAGCTTCTAATCTTGCACCATCTGCCAAGCATTGCACAGAACTCAGTCCTAACTAGTGGCCTTCTTGTCTGGGAACTCCTCACTCTCACCTCTGTGTTCTCTTCTGTATTACTTCAGTACTTAGCATTATTTACCTCTAACATGTCCTCTTCAGCTTGCCCTTTAAACTTGCTTTTATTTCCCTATGCCAGGGACTGAACTCAAGGCCCTGCATATGGTTGGCAAGTGCTCTATCACTCAGCTACACCCCAACCTTGAACTTGGTTCTCAGCATTCATCATCCAAGGCCTAGGAACTGGCAACGTCTTACCTGTATTTCAGTTTATGCTGCATCTGAACTGTCTTAGGATAGCATGAGAGTTCAGCATCTGTTGCTACGCCCATTTGCCCTTCCATCTTTTCACCTAGCTTGGGCTAAATATGTGTGTCTCCCCAACTGTATGTGCTGAAACCCAGATCCCTCTATGATGGGATTTAAACTTGGGTCTTAGAAAGGTGATTAAGTCATGTGGGTGGAGCCCTCATGAATAGGATCAGTGCCATTTTATGAAGAAGCCAGAGAGCTAGCTAGCTCTTTCTGCCATGTGAGGACACAGCAAGATACAAACAAGGAGAAGAGTCCTCCCAGGAGTATGACCATGCTGGCATCCTAGTCTAGGGCTTCCAATCTGTGATTGGAAGAAATTGTGAGAAATGAACCTTTAGTTCATCAGCTATCCACAATCTGTTACAGCAGCCTAAATTACCAAGACCCCCATGTTAGCCTAAGAGATCATAGATGGGGTCTTTATGACACTGGAAATGCTTCAACCCCGATCCTGTCAATGAAAAAAGAAAAGAAAGAGATATGATCTTGTAAAAGAAATGTCTCCTTCCCCACGTTGTGGGTATGTGGCATAGACTACATGTTACCCTGTAGACATAAGAAAGGCTATTAGATTTAAGCACATGGTGGAGTTATTTGAATCTCAAAGACTGTACTAAGCAGGAAAAAAAAATTGTCCCCAGATTGAGAAGGGAGTTGACACAAATGCTAACTGACAAAGTACAACCCAGTCTCCCTCCGACTGGAGGGTCTTGTAATTCAGCAAAAATTTTAAATGGAGAAATGGAGGATTCACAGAAGTGTCAGCTTTATAGACAGCCAGGTGTACATACTCAAGAAATCAACTTCAGTTTATGATCACCATGTTTTTAGAGGCGAAAGAATATTTTCACACGATGGCAGTAAGAAAGATATAGTCCTGGGGGGAAAAAAGGACAATCCTGTTGAAAATGAATAAATTTAGCTTTACGAAAAAGTTACTCATGTTTTTCTCATTTCTTCACAAGCTGATGAAAACTTTGGCATAGAGTCCGGGAGTGCCTAAATTAAACACATATTAATTCCTACAAAACATGCATAGTCCCAAAAGAATTCCACCCTCACCCAGATGCCATGCTGCCTTTGAGAATACACACACACACACACACACACACACACACACACACACACACACTTAGGAAAGTTCTGTGCTGAGAGGATGAAAGAAGAGAGGCCTATCTCACCCCAACATCTTCTTTCCTTTTCAAACCGCTTCCCTTTGTCCTTTCTAATGGATCTTCATCATTTTTGGCCTCCCCAAGTTACCAGCAAGCTCTCTCCTGTTTTCCCAGCATGATTTTCCTCCAGAGGTTTCTCTAAGATCCAACATCACATTCTAATAACGGATTGCAAGGTTTCTAAGAACAGCTATTTCTTGGTAAACATGAGTTAGGTTTGGGATCAAGGTTAAGCCTGTGCCCTGCTGGGTTCCGCGGCCTTCTCCTTGTCACACACAGGGAGACAAGCCCACAGTCCTCCATTCCAACCGCCTTTCTTACTAGTCTAGTCTGTTTCCCACTGTGATCCAGGCTGCTTATTCCTGGGTGTCCTCGGTGTACCTTCCGGGAGAATCTACAGGAGTCTGGGTGTCACAGCACAGCCTGGTTGCTGATTTTGGGTGCCCTGACTATCGGTGCCACTGGAGCAGTGGCAGAGAAACTCGCAGGCTGGGAGAGACAAACAGCCTGTTGCGGAAGCCACCTGGCACCGGTCATTGGGTTCCAATTCCAGGGCCACCAGCCACATGACACTGGCCAAGTCAGCTGACTTCAGTAACCCTGGTGTTTTTACCCTTAACATAACACAGTACCAGAGGCTTCCAGGGCTATGTGAGGAGTCCAGAAAACACTGAGCCTGACCAGAATAGGATCCTCCTCGCCTCCCTTCTCTGCTTCCTAGACAATAGAGGTGAGGGTCCAGGCCAAGCACATGTGGGCAGAAGAGACTTGTTAAAGGCACAAGGACAAAATCTGGAACATGGGCAAGGTCCTATAACATCGCCAAGGGTTTTTCCCCAACTGGCTGGCTATGAAGCCAAGGTCTGCCATTCTGAGTGGTTTACACACATCTGCCCCCAGCACAGACAAGACAGCACCAACCTCTTGAACCCAGTTAGATGGGTGGGCAAGCTACAAAGACACACCAGGGCTATGGCTCAGGAGGGTCCTACTAAGATGTGGAATCCAACAGAGAAGAGAAGGTAAGGTGTAACGGGAATAGGGAGAGGAGGGAAGGGAAAGCAGAATCTGCATCACCCCTCCCTGCTCCTCCCACAGAGCCGGGGACCCCCACCGCCACAGCCTCCTCTTCCCCACCTGGCCCCAGAGAACACTCTGCCGATCTGCATTCCTTCCATCTTTTCTCTCCTCTAATAATTGCACATTTCTCTGAGACAAATGCAAAGGCTAAGGAGAGATAAAATGACATCGCCATCAATAACCCCCTGAGCGGTTTCTCTAAAGGATGCTTTCTTGACAAACTTGCAGGTCTTTTTTCCTGCAGAATTTCACCTGGAAGCACTGTCCTTCCTCCCGGAATGATGCGGAATTAATCCGTCAGCACTGGGGGCCGGTTTCATGCCTGACACGGAGCTGGGCGTTTCCCTCTGCTGTGGCATGCCATCCTCACAATAGCCCCTCATTGTACAGAAGAGGAAACTGAGGCTCAGGGAAGCTCAATGATTTGCCCAAGGTCACAAAAAAAGCAAGTAATCCAGAGCAGAAGATGGCTAATCTAAAGGGAGTCCTCACAAGCTGTCACTGAGCTGTCGGCAAGGCATGGAGAGAGGAGTGGTAGCTGGACTCTTGCTTATGAGCAGCAGACATCTTCTTGCTCACCTGAGCACCAGAAACTTTCTTAGTACTAGATCCAGAGGACTGTGGGACAGCGAGGCTTCGGGAGCCACCAGGACCACCTGGTGCCAGGTGTGAAGACTGAGCACCCTCCATTTCAGAGGCTCAACCCCTCTTTTCAACTCCAGAAGACAGAGCACTTGCTCGTGTGCCACCTTCCTGTGGTAGGAACACTGGTCCCAGCTTAGCAGCCCTCATGTAGCTGATGGGGAAGAAATGACCCCCCTCCAGCAGATTGCCACCATGAGGGTGACATACTGGACAGAGTAATCAGCCAGGGGGAACACAGATCAAAGCAGGCTTTATAGGAGGTTCTTTTTTGAGGGGATGTGGTGCTGGGGGTCAAACCCAGGGCCCCTGCATGTTAAGGGAACACAGAGCAGGTAGTTCTGAGTCAAGGCTGGAAAGCACAGCAGTGCACCCTAACCCTGCTTCTGAGCCCTGGGAACACACCTGGACCTCAGAGCCAGTGGGCTCCAGGCTGTACTGCAATCACTCCTCCCAGTCACTTCTCCTTGTCATCCCTAGGTAGGGATGCTTAGCACCCGCTGTGGAAGGCGGGGAACCTAGACTCAGAAAACACGTTTCTTACCCAAAGCCCCAATGGTTCTGAGTGACAAAGTCAGAATTCAGCCCAGGTCTGGCTGACTCCAGAATCCGAGATCTTAACAGGTCTGCTAGCAAATAATGCCTCACTATTACAGAGCATTATGCATGTCAAAATGCTCTGAGATCCACAATCCAGCTCACGTTCCCAGCAACCTGCAAAAGAGATAGAACAGGAGTGAGGATACGAATTTCCCAGCCAACAAAATGAGGTTCGGAGATGCCAAGTGACCCACCCATGGGAGAGACGCTCCTGCAGCCTCCTGGCTCAATCCTGCCTTGTGGCTCAAGTGCTCCAAAGTGTTGTGGGTGACCTGTTAGGGAAAGAACCAGTCAGAACAATAAAGAGTCCTCCACTGGAATCCTGGTATTCAATTCCTGGCAGGCAGTAGTCTGACCAACCTCTCCCCGACCACACAGGGGTGCTAACCACTGAGGGGCAGCGTCCTGCTGCCTGGGTGTCTGGATGCCGTTGAACACAAATGAAGAGTTGTTGCCTAACAAATTCGCAACAGGTAAAAGCAATGAAGCCATCTGTCGCTTCCCACCCACTGCCCCTGCCTAATCCCCTTTCTCGGCGGTGTCCCGGCTCTGTGCTCAAACACAAATTAATATACTGACCTTTGCATATGTATTTGTGGCTTCAGGTGTGGAGAGAGCCGCATGAGCAGGTGGCGAGAAGGCAGTCGCTGAAGATGCTTTCCTCATGCAAATGTCCTTAGTTAGGGAAGGAAGCCACTGAAGGGCAAATGGGACAGGGGGCGGCCTGGATGGAGAGCTGGGGCCCTGAATAGCCAGTCAAGCCTGGGCCTACAGGGTCAGGCCTCCATCTCTTGGGGAAATGTCTCTATCCTGCCTGCTCCTCCTGGGCCCTTGGGACACATTAAAGGAAGGAAAGGCCATGTGAGCATCCAGGATCAGCAGAAGGCACTGGGGGGTGGGCTGCAGCAGCAAGTCCCAGGCACCCAGATGGCCAGGTTACCTAGCAACAATCTCCGGCCACTTCTCAGAGCCTCAGGTTTTTTTTTTCTTTTTTCTTTTTTGATTCAAGTTTCTAAGATATGTGAGTACACCGGAAATGCCCATCAGTGTTTGGCCAGAATTAATATCAATAGTGGCTGGGATTTATTGAGCACTTACTGTCCACCTAGCCCTTCTCTTCTTTCACCCTCTGAATGTCCTCATGAGGTTGATGTTATAGGTAATAGCTATGGTCTAGGCTGGGCCCAAGCTGCACACAGGCAGTTGGAATGTAAAGAAAATGCAAACAATAGACCTGATGCCTATCGCCACGGCACAGAGAGTCAGTTCAGTGCTGCAAATAATGGGAAGGTCACAGACCCACAGGCCTCCCCGAGGTTCTGAGGATGAGGAAGAACCAGGCGAAGTAAGGAAAAGCACACATGTCCCTGGAAGAGGGAAACACCATATGCAAGGACCCTGTGGAGGGCAAGATCATGGAGTCTGGGACAACTGTGGCTGGCACCCAGGGTAAGAGGAGAGCCTCAGGTGAAGCTGGACAGAGGCAGGTGCAGGTCAGGAACAGGCTGGCCACTTCTACAGGAAGTACCAGATTTTCCACTAATCTTGGTGAGAGACCACTGTCAGAGGTCATTCAAAGATGGGTTCTTCCACCATCTCCTGTGGTCCCCTCTTGTCCCACAAAAAGAAGTGTGGTCACCTCCAAGGAAAGCCTCCTGGGGAGCCCTGTGAGTCAGCCAGTATGAGGACCCCAGGGGTTCCCAGTCTGCAATTTTCTTCTCCACATCACACAGATATGAGCCGGGGAAAGCAGAGGTCCATTGCTTGTGACCTTTGGGTGGGACAGGGCCTGGAAGGGGTCCCAGGGACATCAGGTATCCCAGCCCAGGCAGTGACCATAGCCTGAATTCTGGAATCTCATAGGCTCCATCCCTGTAGAGCTGTGTAACCTGGAGCAGATTTTCAAACCTCTCTCTGCCTTTGTTTCTGCACTTGTATAATGAACACTCTTCCTCACAGAGCAGTGGTGAAGATAAACTGCTACCTAGCACTTAGTAGGTACTCAGTAGACACTAAGCAATCCTGTTAATGCCTGTTTCCGGCCCTCCTGCTGCCAGCCAGTCTGCACAAGCCCTCCATCCTCTACGGTCCTAGAGCTTTGCAGTGTCTGAAGTTTCAAATCCCTTATTAAAAATAAACTTCAAAACAAGCCAGAAGAGGAGGCGGGAGAGGAAAATCGAGAGGGAGAGGAAGAAGATTTTTCACCTGGAGCCAAACCTCTGATTCTGCTGGTGGCCAGGGACAGGCTGGCCGCCAGCTTCTCTTGCAAATCAAAGGGCCTCTGAGTAATCAGCTCCAAACAAAGTGCTGGGTTCTTGGAAGGCGGGAAGCAGAAAGGCAGCTCCCTCTGTCTTCCCTGGGCTCCCACTGTGGGCTGGAAGGGCCTGGGAGGGAGTGGGGAGAGAGGAGCCAATAAATGCTGCCTCCAGCTAGAAGAGGCAGGGTGCTGAGACCAGCTGTGACTGTGCCATTCAGACCTGATTCGATGTCCTGGATTGAGGTCAATCACCTATGTCCCTAAGCCTCTACTGTCTCATCTGTGAAATGGCACCATAGCAGCAGTCCCCTATCCTACACGCTGTTCTACCATGGCTCCTCCAGCTCCCCCAGGCTGGCACAGCACACAGCTGCAGATTCGTTTTCCTACAGCCAGGTCCGGTTTTCCATCCTGGGCACTACACTCAGCTGCATTGCACATGGCAAACTGCTGCACTGGGCAGCCAGAGCCAGCCAGCCCCAGGGTGTCGCGGGCCTCCGGAAATGGCCATCACAACACCTGGTACAGAGCTGCCCCTGACTGACAGTGGCTAAGAGCCCTAGCTCCATCCTCCGCTCTCCAGTCCGCTAGACTCCAGGCTCTCCATTCCAGCCAGACTCATACTTTTGCTGAGACAAAACCCTCCATCTTTCCACATCCAGCTGGAATGCTCTCACCTCCCAGAATCTCCCCCAAAACCTTCTCTCCTTTGCCCAGTGTGGAATCCAGAACCATTATCTGAGCAATTATCAAAGTCTACTTAGAACAGGGTTATCTGCAAGGATTGGCAGTTTTCTAAATCTGCCTTTAGGTTTATACAGTTGCATGCTGACATGCAACAGGACGTGAGCTGTGGCTAAGGGGACACGAGTGCCGGTAGTGAGGGCAGAGTGAACGTGAGCCGGGGCTGCTCTGGGGTACGCGGGGGTTGGGGGGTGATTAGCTGAGGGTGTAGGATCCTGAAGGCAGAAGTAAATGTGACTGGAGTCACACTGAGCTGGAGTCCAAACCCCACCTTGGGGTTCGGACTCCCGAAAGCAGAGACATGGAAGGCTCTCACCTTCAGGAGATGTAGCCGGAAGTGGAGTTCTTCCAAGCCTCCTGGATCGGAGCCTCCTTCCTCTGTGAGATGAGGAACTAGAATGCGCCACTGAGTTAGGAAACATGGGTGTGAACGTGCATGTTGTCTCTTCAGCTCAGCTCAGACATCACTTCCTCCAGGAAATCTTTTCTCAAAATCTCCCAGCTCCAGTGTGTTCCCCTGGATCCCAATCTTGGCAGGTAGCACATGGCCTGTCCGCAGCTCTGTGATCTGTCTCTGCGGCAGCATCTCAGCCTTAACAACAGGGACAGGGTATTATTTACCTGTGTTCCCAGTGCCTGGCCTAGTGCCTGGCACATCTTAGCTGTTTCCAAAATCTTTACTGGACATGGGAATGAATGAATGAATGGCCCGGGACCCAAACTAATTCAGCCCCCCATGTATGGAGTGCAGGAAGGAAAGGCAAGCGGACAGTGCTGGGAGAGCTCAGGCACCTCCTCGGTCCTTACCCTTCCTGCCTGGCCGTTCTCCTGCCTCAGTCCTCTGAGGATGGGCTGGGGAAAGAAGGGGACTGGAAGCCCTCTGCTCAGTGCCTCCTGAGCCCCAGACACAGACCAGCCTTGGGAAGAGGGTCCCACTTGCACAGTACCCACTGCCTGCACGGCCAGCTTCTCTGGCTGAAACCCCCCTGAGTCTTCCTCTCTAGTGTTTGCACCTACAGGAATCTGGGGGGAAAATTCTGCAAGAATTGCTATCCCAGAGGCACCTGCAAAGCCCACAAAGGCCTGGACCACTTCTTCCCAGACTCCCGATGTTCCCTCTTCTCCGTGGCCAGTGGCCAACTGTGAGCGGGTTCATTAATATTAATGCTAATAATCTCCTGCATTTGCTTCCCGCTTTCCCGCTTACAAAGCACTTTCAGATGCATCATCTCAGCCAATGCTGCGCACCAGCCTGGGGGTCAGCAGGGCGGTGATTACCAGCCGGTTTTATTGAGGGGGGAACTCAAATCCTAGGAGAGAAGGGGTCATTTCAAGGTCACACAGCATCTGGGCCTGGAGAGCACTTGGAGTAGAGTCTGGGTGTCCTGACCCCCAGGCCAGCATTTGGCCACTCTGCCTTGCTGCTACTGACCCCTCTCCTCCTCCACCTCATCACTGTCATCATTGGCAGCATCTCCTTCTTCAGGTTGTCTGTCCTCAATCATCAGAAAGACAAGCTGAAAATAAATAAGGAAGGCCAGCTTTAGCCATCTGGTAAAATGGGTAAAAGGGCCTGTCAAGCAGTTTTCTGGGTTTCCTTGAGCGAGGCATTTCCCTCTCTGAGCCTTCGTTTCCTTTGTGGCATTTGAGAGAGCTGCCTTCTCTCCTCCTCCTGCCCCACCTCCTCTGCAGAGGCAGCGGACAGGGGAGGTGCCCCCTTGGGTCCTGGCTGCGGCTGGCAGCAGTCATGTCCCTAGAATCCCCTCCTCAGTGATCGGGAGCAGGAGAAACAGGTGCATCTTGAGAACTCCGGGAGCCCTTCTGAGGATGGGTGTGGAGCTCAGCGAAACTGCCTCCATGTAGCTGAGCCCCGACGATGAGTACTTTACATGCATTATCAACGTGCCTTAAAATAGTCCAGCCAGATGGCAATTATCTTCATTTTGAAGATGAGGAACCTGAAGCTCAGAGAGGTTACTTGACTTGCCCCAAATCACACAGCGAACAGCAGAGGCAAGTTTCAAAACTGAGACCTGGTGTGATTTCTCAGTTTCCACTGTAGACAGTGATGTAGAAGGTAGAGCGGGAGGGGTGCACTCACAGCCCTCTCCCTCACCTCCTTTCTCCTCGCTTCCTCCCTCACTTGCCCGTGGAGTCTGCCGGCTCTCCTCGCCGCACTAGCTTGCCCTGTCATCTCAGCCCAGGCAGAGATTTATGGATCTCACTTCAAGGATTTTTCTTTAATAATAACATTTATAATCATTTTAGAAATTAAGAGCTGAGGATGCAAAGCATTTTAATTAAAATAATCCGCAGTTGATAATTATAGGACTCTCTTAGCTGGAACCATCTTTCCTCAATCTGTCACAGTCCCTGAGGAAGACAGGAGATAACTGGGAGGGAGGGAGCAAGGCCCGGTGCCCACGAGTGCCACCAGGAGGCCTGGGGCTCAGCCTGCTGGGGAGGCTGGCGGGGCTTTGGGGTGCGTCCCCTGGGAGCGCTCTCAGCACCTCCCACCGCCCTCTGTCCTCTGCCGTGGCCCTGGGCTCAGCACATGCAGGCCCAAGACACAGAAGAGCGTACGCAGACCCTTTGGCCAGTGTCCCGTCCTGCCTCGGTGTACAGCCCACCAGCACCCCACCCGGGCACTGTCCTGCCCTGCATGGTCAGGAGAGGGCAGTGAAGGCCACCAGATGAAGACAGTCCCTGGAGGATGGACTCCAGGTTGGAATTTAGAGAGGACAGCAGAGGAGCCTGGCCATGAGGTCTCAGAGCAGGCAGGGGAAAGGGAAGGGACAAGGAAAAAAAAGGGAATAGGAAAAATGGAAACAAAGCTTTTGTAAATAAGGAGAAGAGGGGCAGAGGGAGGGGAAAGGAATGGGGGAAAAAGTAGAAGCAAGATGTACCATGTACAGGTACAAATCCCCTGTGATGAATATTATCATTACATATATCTAAAATGTACCAATAAAAATTTTTAAATGCCAAAAAATATATAACTGGTATGTGCTTTCCACTGGGTGTTGTCTGCTCCTCTCTGACCCAGCACGGGAAGGCCCTTGCACACCTGTTCCCTCGGGCCGCCGTGACCGTATCACCATGTCAGACTGCAAGTATGTCCAAGATGAGACCACAAGAGTGAACATCCAAAAGTCATCAGGTCTGTGTGTGGGGTCATCAAGGAAGGCTTCACAGGGAAGGTGATGCCTCATCAGGATTGTGAAGGATGAATGGGTGTCCACCCGCTCTATGACAATCATAACTGCTAGGATTTCTTGACTGTTTGCTCCAGGTCAGGTGTGGAGCTGTTGAGTTGCAATGTCTCAGGCTAACTTCACAAAAGCCCTGAAAGATTAACTTGCTACCAGCCTCCACCCTACCCACACTGCTTCTGGATAGAGAGACAGGTGCGCATCACAAGCTTGGACTCCAGGTCACATCGAAAAGGAGGATTGAGACTTTGGACACTGCCTGTGGATGCCGAGCCCTGGCCATAGCCATTGGCTATGGGGTCCTGGGGTAACAGGGTTCTGAAAGGGCAGCCCCTGCAGGGGGACTGCACATAGTGGCCATGACGGCTGGTGAGACCAGTGGCAAGAGTGACAGGTGCACATCGTCCTAACAGATGTGGCAAACCTTTGGTCCCTCTCTGGGGGCCTTCGTTGGCCCTCAAGAACTGTAGGGTGGGGCTCAGAGGGTCTTAGCCTCCTGGGTCTACTGGGCAGAGAACCTTTTTTCCCAGTGCATAGCCCAGGAGGGAGCCTAGGAAAGATGCCTCAGCCAGGGATCCATTTAGAGCAAAAAATAAGATGGGAAGAGTATTCAAACAGTGGCCTCCCCTAGCTTCACTGAGGTCTCTGTTTCCTCCTGGGGTAAATGAGGGATGCAGGTGAGTCAGCCTGGGAAGGGACCTGGATGTCTCCAGTTGGTGGACAGCTCCTCTGGCTGCAGGGGATCAACCTGTCCCGTCTAAGGCTTCTCCAGCCTCTGCAGCCCAGGGTCTTGCCCTCCCCGCTCCTGTGCAGCCTCCCCAGCAGAGGGCAAGGACTGAGGAGGATCATACAGACTCACAGGGAAAACTGGTTCTTAGCCCGAGGAGCTGCAAGGGGGCATCTGTGATGAGCACTGTTGGGGGCCTAGTGCTGCCACACTGGCATCAGGTGGGGCAGGCTTGGGCTGTGCTGTGGCTGGTCCAGGGCACCCCTCAGGGCCATCCTCCCACCCCCGTGATTGCATCTTAGGTCCCATGCCCGGACCACTTTCTGACACCTGCTCTGTCACTTCCCGGGGGCTGACATGGGCTGGAATCGATGAGAATGAACTTGGCACCCAGCCTGGAGTCTCTGGGGAGCAGCTCGCAGGGCTGGGCGGCCTACAGAGGATGTGCCAGTTTTACCAGGCTCGTGTACAAGGATGGATGCAGGGAGGTTTAGAGGAGGGCGATCACCCAGAGAGCCCAGGCTTCTCAGTGTTGCCAGCAAAGCTCATCCTGCCCACCACTTCCTTGAGTAGTGGCCTCTTAGACGCCCACTTGCTTGCTCCAGAAAGGGAGTTTCCCTCCTCTCTGTCCCCTCCCTCTTAGAGAGCCCTGGAGGCTGAGGTAGTTTCAGTAACAGTTTTATTGCAGCTAAAAATAATGGAGCAACCTGAATCTCATTTTCAGTATTCTATAAAGATAGGGTGGGGAGCAGCAGAAAGTCAAAGTAGCTGGAAAACACTAAGATAGAATTAAATATACACACGCGCGCGCGCACACACACACACACATGCACACACACATATATGCATACATATGCAAATAAATGGCACATACAGAAGTCAGAATGATGACTACCTGGAGTATGGAATGGCTGGGGGATGATAGGAGCAGGAAGAAGCTGTACGATTAAGTAGCCTCATTTCAAGGTCTTCGCTTTCACGTTAGGAGGCAGGTTTGAGGGTGTATATTATGCTGTTAATGTAAAAATGAATGAATTAAAAAATAGGACCAAACAGGGGCCAATAAGGTGAGTGTAATGAAAGCTACAATTATCTCAATTCTGTGCATTTGAGCTACAAAACATTGGGAGAAGTATCAAAAGGAAACAGATTCTAAAATCAGACTGTACTGCGCCTGCTCCCCCACCAACCTCCTGGAACCCTAAGACTCCCCAGCTTTCCAGGCAGAGTCCTGAAGCCCTGGTTATCCAAAAAACTTTCTGAAAGGGTAAGACCTAGCCTGCTGCTTTGTTGTTCTGGGTATCATAAAAGAAAAATAATTTTAAATTTAAAATATCCTAAGATGTTGTAGGCCAAGTGGTATCTGCTCCAAGACAAGATGATTCCACACACATTCAATGAGCCTTTACTCTGCGCCGGGCACTGTGCTTGGCACAAGGCAGAGAGAGCTCAATTGATCTGCATGCTCTCTGACTTTCTGGAGGTCAGGATTCTAACCCAGTGATTCAATATCCCAAATCTCCTGGAGGGAGGCAGTGGGAACATCCACACCCAATCCTCCCTAGCCAACCAAACCAGAACCTGTATTTTTTTAAAGCTTCCCCACAATTCTAATATGCAGTCAGGATGAGACCAAAAAAAAAAAAAAAAA
>NW_022900925.1:22045817-22137933 GCF_012274545.1 Fukomys damarensis
AACAAAAAAAAAAAAAAAAAACAAGCAATTATGGTGCCTTCTTATCCTTGGTCTGCTCAAGAGAGTACAGAGAGAACCTTGGAAAGCTGCCTGAGTCCAGCAGTGGTGGGGTGGTTCTGGTGGAGGTGGGAGGAGGTTTGGGGAAAGCTTCCTGGAAGAAATGACAGGTGACACTGTGGGCTCAATGGCAAGGTGGGAGAGTTTAAGGTGATGCTGGGAATGGATCTGGGGTGGGAAGGGCAGCACGAATGAGCTGGACGAGACAGCCAGGCCTCCGATGGCAGAGGACACGTCTGCTCTCTGAGGGAGTTTTCCTAGAACCCAAAGGGAATGGGGCACAGGGGCAAGGTTGAAGCCTGAGACTGACCACCTAGGAAATTTGTGCTGCTCATCTAGGTAGCAAAGGCTCCCCAGCAGGTTGGGCTCAGGACCTCTCTGCCACTCCTCAGGGAAATTGCAGCAGGGGGATCCTGGGGACAGGGCATGAAACTTACCCCAAGGCCAATGGGCGCTTCCAGTTTAATCTTAGCTCTGCGGGGGCTCCCTGGGCCAGCCCAGTCCCAGCTACTAATCAGCTGCTGTGGGGATTGATGGCAGCTGCATTGATCTTGCCTCTCTTCGGCTCCTTAAAGAGCTTATTGACTGGAGAGCCTGGGGGTGGGGGCTGTGGACTGGGATGTGCACCGCAGAAATCGCATCCGATCCTCGGAAGGAGGAAGGCAGGCAAGGAATGCATAAGAAGGGAGGGCCCGTGCAGGCCCCACCATCCATGCCCACTGCAAGCTGGCGATTGTGGCTACCAGGCTCCAGCCTCACCTCTTGCTGCCTGCTGCTCCCCTTCTCCACATGCTAGCCACACAGAGATGCCCTTCCTCCTCGCCCCTCTGCCTCTGGATATGCTGTCCCCTCAGAGGAGGATGTAAATCCTACCCCGACTGACCCAGCCTGACCTCTCCCTCCAGGCCCAGCACAGATTCTCTCCACCTGGAAGACTTCTCTGGGGCCCATGCTTATCCCAATGCCAGAACTTTCTCTGCTCCAGCTTACAGGGGACACTGGCAAGGTATCAGATGTGTAAAACTTATCACGCTTTTGGAAACTATCTGCAGCCTCTCCCTCCCCAGAATGTAAGTTCTTCAAAGAATGTATCCTTTGACTCTGTGTCCCAGGCCTGTAGCTGACACGGGACAGATGCTTGGTAAAGCACTCTAAACTGAGTGAATGAACTATGAATGCCACACAAAGTCCTGAACCCTTCCTTCTTTAACCCTGACCCAGCCCAGCCTCCTGAGAATGGTAAAGACTCTGCCTCCTCTAACCTGGATAAGCCCAGCTCAAATCTGGAACAGGGAATATTAGACATGAAAGGAACATAGGCCTCATGCTCCCTAAATTCAATCCTTGGTTTTATAGTTGAGTCACAGGTCCTCCAGAAGGACTGACTCATCCAAATCTCATAAAAGCAGATGGTAGGCTGTATTAGAGCGTACGGAGCTTTCAGCTGGGGCAAGGCTCCTCAAAAGACTGCATATGCTCTGAATCAGATTTAGAGCAGGACACAGAAATTTACAAGATTGGTCTACAGTGGCTGCCCAGAGTCAAATGCAGAATAGTGTGAAAGACCAGTCCAAGCCCTAGAGATCCAAAGTGTCCAGCTGAAGGCCTGAAGCCCATGGCAATGTCCCATGCAAGTCCACATCAGGAAGCCAAGTTATCCAAGACGAGTGACTGAGGGCTCTGCACCAGCAGGTCTAAGGGTCAGTGCTAAAAGCTAAAGAGTCTGCACCAAAAGCCAGGAGAAGCTCCAGGCAAAGGCAAGGACTGGAGCTCCTCTGAGGAGAAAAGCCAAGCTCCTTCAAGGAAAATCAGCTGAAATCCTTCTCTCCCAACCACCTTCTTATACCATTCAGGCAACAATCCTCCTCAGAGTGGGTCTTCCACGCCCAGAACCATGCTGACTCAATTCAGCTGGGCGTTCCCACTCAACTGGACAGTCAGTCTACCACCACCAGGCGGAGGGTCCTCCTTGTGATACTTTATATGGTCCTGGCCATGGGAGAGGAGTGGGGTGTGCAAAGCCCACTGAACCCTTTCAGGGACTCGCACCATCAGTCTGACGTCCTGGGACTGCCTCTGTTTCTTCAGGTTGTTGTGTCAGGGAAGGGGCTGGGGGACTTGAGGTCCTCCCTGTGAAGAGACCCTCTGCTCCCTGTTTGTCTCCCCACTCCAAGAAGTGAGGTGAAGCTGACTCAGAACCAAAGAGACCCCTGGCGCAGAGTGAGGAGTTCAGAAAACAGAAGAAGTGAGAAGCAGAGGCTTTACTTATAATATTGCCAAGGGGGAGGACACTGCCATACAGTGAACTATAGGGCAGGGAAACACTCAAGATGAGCTTCTTGCCCAGTGTCCATACTTATGGGGTCAGCTGATCTCTAAAAATAACCATTTCGCTGATTGGTATAATTTAGGCCAATCAGGGTCTTAGCCTTTGTTTCTGGTACCAGCTAAGGTTCCGGGGGTCTAGGGACACGTAGCAGATGCATGCAGAAGTCCCACAAAGGGCAGCTTCCTTAAGTACATCATGCAATGTAAGGATGCGGTCACCTTTATCATCTCCACCACATTGACCACTCATGTCATGCCCTATGCTGCCTACTTCCCCCTAAATGCCCTATAAGTGGGACTAGGTGAACAGATACCTTTTATCAGGCCCTGGAAGAGAGGTTCCCAGAAAGCCAAAATTCTTTCTTACCCTAACTCATGACGTGATAAAAGGAAAAGTTACTTTTGTCTGCAAACCTCAGTTTCCCAATCATCAAAATGGTGTTAGGAGAGGCGTGTTCTCTAGCAACACCTGCCACTCTTTGAAAACCATCTTCACAAGCTCATGCTACCTGGTATCAATGACAGAGGGCAAGAGGGAGTACAGTGGGATCGGGAGGTCAGGCTGAGAAACATAGCCTGATTGTGTTTGCTTTCTCACTTAAATTAAAAATCAGCATGCCTGCAGAAAAATGCACCATAAATGTGCAGCCCAACAAAAAATGTAAAAACCAAACCATCTGCGTAACCAATGTTTAGATCAAAGAACCAGACCTTCCCAGATCCTCTGAAGCTTCCCTTGGGCTCCTTTCCAGTCACTGCCACCTAAATCCACTATGCAGACTTAGAACTCCATAGATTAACTTTGCCTCTTTTTGCACTTAATATAAATGGAAGCTTACAACTGTACTTCTTTTGTGTCTGCCTTCTTTTGTACATCTTGCTTCTGTGATTCACCCATAATGTTAGTGTCACTGCTGAGGGGCCCTTCTCATTGTAATGTAGCATTCCATTGTGTGAATACACCATAATTTATTTATCCATTCGACTATTGATGGGCATCTGGGTAGCTTCCAGTTTGGAGCTATTACAGAAACTATTAAAATAGCCTGTTTTTAAGATTTTTAAACAACCACTTTAGAAGACATATGCTTAAAAATGGTGGGGAAGAAAATAATTATGCATTTATTCCCTCATTTCATAAACATCTATTAAGCACCCAGTGTGTCCTGGAATGATCTTCTCCCTTTCCTAAATTTGGCCTTTATAGTCCAAGTGACATCCTATTTCTTCTAGAAAATATTTTAGCATTGCTTCTCACCCACAGTAATGTTCCCTGCCCTCTGCGGACTCAAGGTAGGTCTTGCCAAGGACCAGAGAAAGTCGCTAAGCTCACACCACTGGCTTAGCCCTGCTCCTTCTCTGTGCTTGTTTACAGGTAGGTACTCCTGGAGAGGGGGTGATGGGTCTCATATTCCTCTCCTTCCCACAGTGGCATGTACAACATTAGGTACATTATAAAACTCAGCAAAAAGTCACTGGACTTAACTAGGTCTCTGCTGTGGAAGGGTAGAACAAATGCAGGCTTAGATCTAGAAGGGTTTAGATCTAGAATGTGCCCCCAAAGCCCCATATGTTTAAAGGCAGGGCTGTGGACCATGGGAGCAATATACTCATCAGTGGAGTAATCTACTCATGTATTCCTAACTGAATGGACATTTAAGAGTTAGGGCCTGGTCAAAAGAGGCAGGCCACCGGAGGTGTGACTTGGAAGGATGTATCTCCCTCCCTGGCTTCTCTTCCCTCTTGCTTCCTGGCCCACACAACAGACCCTTCTGTTATTCCCTTTTTGCATTTAAACCTGACAACCTTGGGCTGAAACTTCTGAAGCTGGGGGCCCCAATGAACTTCTTCTCTAAGTTGTAGGTGTCGAGTGTTGTGTTTCAAAGATGAGCAAGTGGCCAAGACAGCAGGAAGACTCTCTCCACTCACACTTCAAAGATAATGTTTATATACAAAACATGGAAAAGATTTGCACTAAACATAGGGGAAGCTCATGGACCACATTGGATGGATAAATGAATTGCAATAGCCTTGAAAGCCAAAATAGCATAAGCAGCCATGGTTCATCTTCACCTCAGTCTATAGTCATTAGTGCAAATAATCATAAACAGTTCGGTAGATACTGAAGTTTTGAAAAGTATAAATTTCAACTCCACGGGTTGATAATCCTATTAGCTCCTCTCAAGGAGCTGGAGCCAAGTCTTACGGTAAGGTCTAACAGTGATACAAACTCCAGTGTCACCAGAATTTCAGACATGTTCACATTCCATTTTCATTTCCCCATGGGCTCCTACTAATCTCCAAATTCTGCCTAGCATAGTTGAAAAATATAATCTTTAAAGCCAGATTTAAAGTCAGACTTGAGATTTAATTTCCAACTCCTACTTATAACTATGGCTTTGGGAAAATTACTCAATCTCTCTAAACTTGAATTTCTTTTATTGGTAAATAATTATTATAATATTTCTTTATTTCAGGTATAATTTTTCAGTTCTAAAGTGTTCATTTAATTATGTTTAGTGATTTCTTTCATTTGCTGAAGTTAATTCTACCTTTATATTCATTGTGAGCATATTTTTCTGTACATTCTTAAGCATAGAGATAAAAGCAGTTATTTCTACTATAAGAGTTGCTTTACAACAGCCTCAATTTATTATTTTCTATGGGTCAAGCTCTCCCATTTCTCCCTTTGTCTAGTAATTTTGGGCTGTATTCTGGATATGTTAAATGATATGTCAGAGAGACTTTGGATTCTGTATGCTACAATAAAGAATATTAGCATTTGTTTCAACAGTTAACTTTACTGAACCCTCACTGCAAACTGCCACCCTTTCAATGGATGGCTGCTGAAATTCAATCCCTTTAGTCACAGCTGGGAAACTTTGTTAGCCAGTTCCTTAGAAGAGTTTGTGCACAGAATCTAAGGCTCCTCTTTCTGGTTTTCTCCTTTCTAGGTTTTCTTTTATACTTTCCAAGTGCCATATCATCCTTGAAATTTATTCTGTGGTTCATCAGAGCTGCTTAGCTGGGATCAGAAGCAGAAACTCCTAGACTCCCTCTCTAAAGCGCTGTGTGGAAGGCTGTAATAGATAAGACTGGAGGAAGCTAGTGGGAGATGCTAAATAAAGTCGCCTATCCACACTGTCCTCCCAGGCCTTGGTTTCTATGCCTGAAATCATCCTTCCACAAATTTGGAGTGATTTGTCGTTCTTGAAGCCCTTCCACTTGCGTCACATTATTCCACCCTTACAAAAATCCCTGAGGGATTTTCAGGGTGGGCATCATTCCCTCTATAGAAGAGAAAAGTAAGGTTCCCAGGAGTCATGGGACTTGCCCAAGGCCACAAAGTTAACCCACAGCAAAGGCAAGACCAGACCCTGTGCTTCCTGATGTCTCTGTTTGCCAATATCTGTTGGCATCGAGCATGAGCAAAGCCAATGAGTTAGCAGCCCAGGTAGGCAGCGCAAAGGGTTTCCACCTCATACAGTCTGCCCTTACCTCCAGAGGAGCCTGCCTGCAATATGTCTTTCTGGGCCTATCCCTGCTCTAGATGTGAAAGTCCTGCAGCCTGCAGAGTCAAGTGCTGAGAGATCAGAACACTTTAGTGAGTCTGGGCCAGGTGCCCCCCAGGTCCCCTACATTGACAATGAGCCCGGCCAGGAGCAATGTGTTGTCATGTCGTCAGCATTGCCTCTCAACTTGTGTGCCTTGGGACATGAAAACTGGTTTTCCAACCTTCTAAGTGGGAAAAATACCTATTCGGTCAGCTTTATAAAATAATGAGATGATGTGCAGGACATATAAGAGTACTTTATAAAGTCAACAGTGTGTGCCTGCAGGACAGAACCACCAGGACTCCAAGCCTTCAGCCTCTCAGAGCAACATAAGACACCTCCCTGGCTGCAGCACAGTGACAGGCATCCTATGCAAGGGCAAGTTCAACACCAGAGCTTGGAGTCTGACCACAATGCCTTCCAATCTCTGCTGCTCCGCTTCCTAACAACGCACCTCGGGGTAAACTGCTCCACTTCTCTGAACCTCAGTTTCCTTACCTGAAAAATGAGAATAATAATTATAACAGTAGGAAGAGTAAATAAATCATAAGGTTATTATGAGGATTAAATGTGATTATGTATGTTAAGCGCTTTGCATAGTGTCTGGCATATGGTAAGTATTCAATAAATAATAGCTGGTAATAAAGATGGCAAACGTTACCTGTGGGTGTGCTTCTCAGCAGCGGCTCTGAGTAGCCTGCCTATCAGCATGGAAAGACTGGACTCTCATGCCCAGGGTTGCCTGTGACCTGTTGTGCAACCTCTGAACCCAAGAAATTTGCTCTCATTCCTGGACCTCAGCTCCTCCTCTCAGACATCTGTAGTTACATTACAGCAGACCCTTCAGGTTGCACATGTGACCACTGAGCTGATCCTAAGTCCTCTTAGGTGGGGGTGGGAGGGATGGGTGGTAATCTCAGATGCCTACAGGGACAGGAAGGTGGCCAGACTGCGCTGAACCCAGGAAATGTGGACTGCAGGAAAGCCCAGGAGAGGATAGACTTTCCATACAGAAGTGAGAAAGGACACACTGGGGGAACACAGAGCCAACCCCAGCTATGCTAGGGGATCAGAGGCTCCCACAGTGGAAGCTGGGATTTCAGCCACAAATTAAACCTACTCAGGCCTCCACGCAAAGCCTCCTTTCCCCTCCTCTTTGGATGGGAATAGGTTTCAGTTCCCTTCTGAAATGAGCTCATTCCTGGGCCTGGCCCAATAAGGCCTTGCCTAGCACTTCCCGCTCCTCCCTCGCTCTCCACATCCTACAGCTAGTGGTAGTAGTCAGAGGGGAGCTGCAGCCTGGCTTTGCCCTTCCCTGCTCTGCAGCCCTGGATACCTCACTCTAACCGTTCCCGGACCAGTCACAGTGTTGTCACAGGTAGAGGCCTGAGAACGGCACGTCACTCATTTACAGAGTTCTTCCTTTTACCCAAGGACAAATGGCATCGACTTTCAGCCAAGGCCTGGCTAAAGCAGAGCTTTTCAAAGTTAAGGGAGGACCTCCTTCAAATGCAGACATTGACTTGCTAGGTTTCACTGAGGGCTGAAAATCTGCAATTCTAACCAGATCTCCAGGGCTGCTGAAGCTGGTGGACTGTGGTCCACAAACAGATGCTAGCATGACCATTCTGGGCCGGGTGTGCCCTGGCCCTCTCGGAGTTCGGTCTACTGGGCAATGTGGAAGGAAGAAATTGCACACTCAGTAGATGCCAGGGCCATGCTCATAAGAGCAGTGGACTTGGGGGCTATGGAAGGAAAAGAGAGGCACCTACACCAGCCTTCCCAGAAAAGATGAGAAGTGGAGGAGGTAGTCAGGTCAAGGGGGAAGGGTGGTGGGAGGCTGTCAGAGACAGCCTGTGGGAGGGCCCTCCGGCCAGCACTAGGCAGGCAGAAAGAGTTTGTCTAGCCAAACTGAGGAGCCACAGAGGAGCAAGGGAACAGGAAACCGCAAAGGCAAGCAGGAGCCAGATTGTGATGGGCTCAGCCACACCTCTGAGCGTGATTAGGTACCTGGCAGTGGGCCTTTGAAAGACTGGAGCAAAGATGTGGGAGTTTGAAAAGCTCCCTCAGGCTACTTCAGTGACCCTCTAGGCTCATCCCAGCTGGACTCTGCAAGCAGAGACAAAAGCATCCTACACGTTCCCCCTTCTCTGCTTCTTGCTGTGCCCCAGTGTCATCACCACTGCCACAGCCACAACACATGCACCAGCCTAGGAGCTGCAAGCTGGCAGCTAAACATGACCCTGAGGCCTCAAGTGCTGCCCCTCGCCTATCCAAGCATACAGGGCCTCAGAAGTCAGCCTCGGCCTCAGAAAGAAACAGAAAAAGACTGACCAGTCATTTCAAGGGCACATTCCTGCCCCAGTCTTTCCAAGCTCAAAAAAAGTAAAAGTTCCTCAGCCGGAGCCCCAAAGGACCCTGTGAGTCTTTCACTTACTGAATGAAGGCATCTGGGGTACATTGCAAGATGGAGGAACAAACAGAGTTGAGGACAAGGGTGGGTAATGTTCTACCCATCCTAGTGAGGCACCACACTTGGACCACTGGGGAGACTTGAGCCCCTTCTGGAAGGCCATGCTGCTGCACAGCCACTCCCCGCTCAGGTACCCAGTGCACCTAAGCCAGAAGGGGAAAAGCAGCTACCCCTGGGATAGGATCCACTAGTGAGTCCCCCTTCCTGGTTGTTCTTGGCATGAAGGCTGGCAGTCAAGGAGGCTGTTGAGTCATGCATGTGATTTGTTGTGTCTCTTGCATAACGAGGGAGTTGAGCTAAATGTTGCCAACATGCAGGCATCCAACTCTGGAATTCTGTAAAAAGTCTCAGACCCTGCATGCTCCATCCCATGGGGAAACACATCTTTTATCCTATCGCATAATTGTCCTGTTCTTGGCCTCTGGACAGTGTGTGAGTCTTGGGCTGTACCTGTAGGTGTGTGGTCTCTTCCCTGGCACAAGAGGTGCTCTGGACAGTGAGGGGAGCAGCAAGAACATTGGGTGTGAAGCAAGATGACTGATTCCTGGCTCTACCATTTACCTGCCCCACCATGTCGAGCGAGGTCTCAGATTCTCTGATCCTCAGTTTCTGCATCTGTGACATGCAGATTAGACTTCTATCTCCTTCAGTGGGGGCTACGGGCATGCTGGGCACTGAGAACATGGGACACACTAGACAGACCTGCAAAAAGAATTGCATTATTTCCCAGGTGTTCTGGTCTGGATACTGGCAGCCCTACTGTGGACATGTTGGTCCATCCAGGTCAAGGCTGTCCCATGCCAAGCCCTAAATTCCCAGTTTCTTTCTAATAGCTTCTATTGAGTAGAGGTGAGAACATTTACTTTAAAACCAAGAGTTACCCTTTCTTCAAATCCCGGCTGTCCTACTGAATAGGTGACCTCAGACAATTCGCCTTTCTTTCCTATGCCTGTTCAAACTGGAAATATCCACCTGTGGAATAGTTGTGAGTATTGAATGAGGCATCATCAGCAAAATACTCAGCACATAGTAGGCATGCAGCAAACTTCCATTCCTTCCCCAGGACAATGTATTAAATATATGTAAACCCATGTTTCTGTCAGAAAGTCACCCTGGCAGGAAGTAAACCTGACCCAGAAGCAAGAACATGCTCTTCCACTGCAACCTAGCTCACCCTTGGCAAAGGGACCTTCTGCCTCACATCTGCCCTTGTCCTCCTCCCACCCACATCCCCATGTTATCTGGTCAATCAGCAAATGTTGAGTGACCCCCATAGTGTGAGCGAGGGAGATGGGAGTGTGGGAAGGCAGTTGTGGGAGTCATACACGCAAGGCTGACAATCTTTGTGGGCTACTCAGACACACAGCAGCTCAAATCATGAGATGAGAGTCATCTGAGTATCCTGTCCCATACCAGGCCTCTCTCTGAGGACTGCAAGACATCACCAACAGTGTAAAATATACCTGGTAACATCAGCCTCGGCGAGGAAGAAGCCCCCTCGGTTGTCAGTGTCAGTGAGACTGGAGGAAACCCCCATCCTGGCATCAAGGAACGTGGCTCAGCTTGTTTGTTGGGAGCCACTGGCTAGTTGTCCTTGCCTGCAGGTCTGAAGGGCAAATGGGCATCAAACTATTTCAGAGTTCTTTGGATAAAAGCCACCAGATCTGGGTTCAAGTCTTACTTCTGGGACCCTGCCCTTGGGCAAACTAAGCCACCTCTCTGACCTCTTCTTTTTGTCTTAGATCTAATGGGATAGGAATTCCCAGTTTGTTCTCCACAGGACTCCTGGAGAATTAAATGAAAGGACACTGGGATTCACACTGGACCTGGGAGTCTTTGTAACTGAGTGGAGAAACTGGTTAGATCACTGTTAGCATGGCTGCTAGGGGCCCTCTTATCCCAGGAGACCAGAGGAAGGCTGGACCAGGCTGCTGGGGAGCTGGTGAAGGACAAGGGGCAACAGGGCCTGGTTTACAGCCACAGTTCAGGGCTGGAGCCATGGTTTCCTGAAGACAAGTGCCACAGACCTGAGCCCTGCTCTGGAGTCACCTACTCTCTCAGGGGACGCAAAGTGACCTCCATACCCTTACCCAGAATGAACTAGCTCTGTTTTCACCCACCTGTCAGTCCCCGAATACCTCTCCCCCTCCCACTTTAGCCCCCGCTGTCCTAAACGTGCCCCCACCCCAAATGCTGAGCTCCACTTCCCTTCCCTGGGGTACCCAGGTGAGGTGGCCTGACCCAACCCTTGGGGACTCCAGCAGGGGCGCTGGAGCTGCCAAGTGAGTAGGCCTGGCCTAAAGCCCCTGCCTCCTCCTCGCGGGACCCTCCCCAAAATAATATTCAGTGTTTCCTCCCTCACCTGCTGGGTAATTAAGCATCCTTGTCCTCAGTCCCCTTCCTAATTATTCATTGTGAGTCATTAATGTGCTTCGACAGAACTGCAGAAACTTGACGGCTCCAACCTGGCCTCTGAGGTCTTTCTCAGGGCTTAGCCGCCTCCTATCCTGTTGCTCCCAGCCGAGGTGTCACCAGGTTTCCTCTTCCTGGTAGTCACTGTTTTCAGCTGTGCCTCTCCCTCCCCTCTTTCTGCAGGACGGAGCAGGGGCCATATATTGGCCAGCTCTGGACCCCCATTCTTTGCCCTTTCCCCAGCAAATACTAGGTGCTCGTGCTCAGTAAACATTTGCTCAGTGAGTAAATGAATGAATGACATTTCACAGATAAATGCATCCTATTTCACCCCCACAGTTTTCAACAGTGATGTTTTCTGGCATTTATGATGGGTGTGGTAGTCAAATTATTTAACAACCAGTGTTAGAGCAGGGCCCTGACGCAGGAGCTGAAAGAAGGGATCCTAGGCAGCAGGTACTGTTTCCAGAACTCTGGGAAGTCTTTCTTTAGCAGCAGGGGTGGAAGACCTGCAGTATTTCAACACCATTCTGGTGCACAAAGCTAAACAGAAGGCGTGAGTCGATGTGTTTCGGTATCTCCAGGTCACTCTGGATCTGGCCTCCACCTGCCCTGTCCCACCTCCCATTCTGTCCTCCTCTCCTCTGTAGTGAGGCTGGGAGGGTTATTTCCTGAGAAACACACTGGGGAGCAGCCCTGGGGCTGATAGGAAGAGAATAGTCCTACCTGTCCAAGTTGCAGTCAGGACTCGGACAGCTGCCTAGGAGGAAGGGGCCGGATGTTCCTCCAGCAGTGACACTAGGCCGTCCTGTGTGGGTCCCAGGCAGCTCAGCCCTACTGGGGGAGCTGGAGGAAGCAAGAAGGTAATTCTCCAGCCCTTTGCCTGAGGACTCGGGACTTTAGAAGACAGTCCCACCCTGACCTTGAGCTATTGTGTTGCCTTGAACTAGCTGTTTGCTCTTTGGGCTTTGGTTGTACCAAGTGGAAGAAAAATCAATCCAGATCAGTAAGTCGGAAGCCAGGAAGACTGATCTTCTGACTTGGTCACCCAAAGCAGAAGAAAAAATTTGGCTTTGACTCTTAGCCCAGTTTACTCCCAGTGTTAATCTAGCTTTTTGGACGAGAGCAGGTCATGTGGAGGGAAAAATGTCTTTTCAGAAAATACGGTATTGACACTAGTCTCTACAAACAGATGAGGCACCCTTCATTCACCTTTTCCACTTTAGTGGCGGAGAAACAAGAGGGACCCGTGAGAACACCCCAGGATTTCACACTAGTCCTGGAGCCCTGGTCTGCCCTCTCCTTCCATGGTACAGAACCAGTGGCGAAAAGTGAAGGTGCTTTGCTGCTTCATGTCCTTTCTCCCTCCATCCAGCCCTGCTCCACCTCCACATGCCTCCACTCTCCTGGGGACCTCTGCTGGGCCACGTATGGTGCAGGCTTCCTAGCAGCAGAAGTGATGTAAGAGTGGCCCTCCAACCTGGGGTTCCAGCAGGACTCATTCAGCTGGTTTAGGGAATGGTGAGCCTGAGGTGTCAGAAGGTAAGCAGAGGTGACGGCAAGGGTGAAACTTCAGAAGAAAGGGACATGCATGCTGAACCTTCTGGGGTCTCCCTGAGCACATGTGGGACCCAGTGACAAATTCTTGGAGAGATCTGGACAGGCAGCGAGGAGGTGACCCCACCATGGGCAGAATGGTTCTTCCCAAGAAGGCTGGCAGAGCCAGCTGATGCAGGCAAGCCATGCCTCTCCCTGACACTGGGTTCAGCAGCATGGCTGAGGGCGACCAAACCCTTCTGAGATGGGGTAAGATTTCTCTGGAGTCTGCGGTGGAGTAGAACCCCAGGTAGATAGGTTAAGGAAAGCAGAGGTGTCACTTCAAGGACGTAATGGTCAAGATACATTTTGATTTTAAAAGTCAACATACTGGGTGAGGTAGTACATATCTGTAATCCTAGCTACTCAGAAAGCTGAGGCAGGAGGATTGTGAGAGTTTGAGGCCAGTCTGGGAAACTTAGCAAGACCCTGTCTCACAAAATTAAAAATATAAAGGTCTGGGGATATAGTTCAGTGGTAGAGCGCCTCTGGGTTTGACCCCTTGAAATCACCAAAAACTAAAGGGGGAAAAAGGAGTGAGTAAGAGGGATAGGCAGAAGAGGAGGAGAAGAGAAAGAGGGAGAGACGCGGGAAGGAGGAAAGAGCAAAAGAAAGACCACACCCTCACCACCTCAGGCCACTCATAGGAGCTGTGACTTAAATGCCAAGGAGGTACTGTCACCTGCTGCTCTGTCACACCGCCAGAATCTCATTCTACTACTTAGGGAAGGCTCTTCCCCCCTTTGAAGGTGTCCCTCTTCCGGAGGGTTGGGGCCTTAAGCCCCAATCACAGCCAGAGTAGCCCGGCTGCTCCCCTGTGGGCAAAGCCCCAGGGACCCTGAGCTGTCTGTCGATCCATGCATGTCAGAAGAGAGAGAGAAAGGAGAACAGAATGGAGAGGAACGGGCTGCTCAAAGCTGTGTTTGCTCCTCGCAGCAACTCTGAAAGCTAGGAATGATTTTATTCACTTTACAGTCAAGAAAAATGAAGTGCAGAAAGGTGAACAGGTTTCCTAAGATCGCATTAGCGAAGATCGAGTTGTCCTTTTCATGTGAGCTATCACCTAAGAGATTTCAGGTTTTGATTCCTCGTAAAGCAATCGATGCACACAGACTTGCTATAGAGGGTTTCTTTTTCTTTAGATCTTTTCTAGTCTTGCCCACATCTAATTCTACAAGAAGTTTTAGCAGTCTTCCCAAAGAATAAATTAATTACCATAGAAACATAACTTTTCTGCACTCGTTTAATTGGCGTATGTTATATTCAATTAAATTACCTATTTGCAGTGACAAATGCATCGGACATGAACAGGTTTGGGAACATGAACACTGTGACACACACAATATGGGGAAAGGAAAAAGGACCATCTGGTCACCCAGCGTTCCCAGGCCAAGGGTGTAGTGTGTTCCTCTGACAGAGGGAGGACAAGGGTCAATTGATTGGGCCCATCAGATAAGAAGGTAAGTAAAAAGAGTCTCTTGGTGAGCAGATTTGTTCTTTCCACCATGCTACACAGCCCCATATTTCCAGGTGCTTACTTGCACCAGCCCTCTATGAACCTGAACTCTTAGGAGCGGCCATTAGGTTATTAGTAAGTTATTTCCCTCAGCCCTTAGCTTCCCCGGTCTTTACCCTATCATCTCTCCAAATTCCTCTCCCAAGAAACAGGTGATCCTCGGTAGGGACAATGAATACTAGGGAGGCTTGGGACTACCGGGAAGAGCTGCAGCTCCCCGGCCAACCCTTCCAACCAGGTCTTCCCCTTCTGCCTACTCAGGCCGACAGCAAACTGCCCCTGTCCCCTGAGCCACTCCAGAACTCACTGTGCTCATCTGCCAGCAGGAGAATCAAGCCGACGCTGCCGTGGATCCATGAGGGTCAGAGGGAGGGCACAGAGCTGGGCACAAAGGAAGTGCTTCAAGATGACGATTCTCTCCTCTTCCCATGCTCCTCTTCAGAGAAAAAGACATCTAGACTCTTAGGGTGGGAGGGAATCTTGGAGAAGAGCATTCAGTATAATGCTTCCAAACAATGTTGGCTCCTTCCATCAGATGGAAACGAGCAGCTTGAGAAAATGGGTTCATCAGGGAAACTTGAGAAATACCTGATCAGACAAAGCTCATCAAGTGTCTGTGTGTGGAAGTGGAAAGATTCAGAGCCTTAGGGAAGAGAGTGAGTTCTCCCCAACTGCTGCTCCCTGAGACAGCTTGCCAGCATGGCCTTCTTGGGAACCCTCTTCATAAAGCCCCCATCTGGCCTACTGCTGCCATCTTACTGAAAATGAAAGTGGAATGAGGAGCTGAAAAGGGAAAGAAATGGTCTAAAGGCACCCAGTCTAAATGGGAAGCACTTTCCCAGGGTGTTCGTTCCACCCTGGTTCCCCTCCTGCATCCCCTCCAACCTAAAGCCTCATCTGTCCCTGAAGCTGTGCGAAGAGAGGGACCAGGAGAAGCCAGCAGGATGAGGTCTCTGCAAAGACTGCCAGTCCCAAAGGCTGGGAATCTCCAGGAACCAACTTGGTGTCTTCTTGTCACAAGCCTCAGGCCCAAAAGCAGTCCTTCAGGCCCCTGAGTATTTGTGCATCTTGCTCAGAGTTCTTGATCTCCAGTCCCCAGGGCTCCCTGGCTAGCCTCAAGCCAGATCTCAGTCCCTCTCCACCCTAGAAAAACTGTCCACAGCCGTATTCATGGTGGCAGAGGGAGCTGTGGCTGGTTGGTTTCGATCAGCATTCTTGGTAGATAGCTGGTTGGCAGAGGAGGAGGAAGAAGAGGAAAAGGAGAAGGAATAAGAGGAAGAGAGAGAGACAGAGAAGGAAGAGGAGGAAGAAGAAAAGCAGGAGAAGGAGGAGGAGGGCTGAGGTCCAGTTTCTGAGGGCTTCCTGACAATGCAGTTTCAACCCCGTTCTGTCTGACTCCCTGAACTGTGGCTCCCCATGGTGGCGACAAGAAGTGACCTCCAGTTGACACTGGGCAGGGATGCGAAGTTGGCAAAACCCAGCATCACCCCATTGCCCATTCACCTCTGCATGCAGGGCTGCTCCCACCTCAGCATCCCAGTCTCAAGCCTGAGCACATAGAGCGGTCCCTTGGGCCTCCTTGCTTCCAACACCTGGCTAGCCTCAAGCCAGATCTCAGTCCCTCTCCACCCTAGAAAAACTGTCCACAGCCGTATTCATGGTGGCAGAGGGAGCTGTGGCTGGTTGGTTTCGATCAGCATTCTTGGTAGATAGCTGGTTGGCAGAGGAGGAGGAAGAAGAGGAAAAGGAGAAGGAATAAGAGGAAGAGAGAGAGACAGAGAAGAAGAAGACAGAGGAGGAAGAAGAAAGCAGGAGAAGGAGGAGGAGGGCTGAGGTCCAGTTTCTGAGGGCTTCCTGACAAAGCAGTTTCAACCCCTTTCTGTCTGACTCCCTGAACTGTGGCTCCCCATGGTGGCGACAAGAAGTGACCTGCAGTTGACACTGGGCAGGGATGCGAAGTTGGCAAAAACCAGCATCACCCCATTGCCCATTCACCTCTGCATGCAGGGCTGCTCCCACCTCAGCATCCCAGTCTCAAGCCTGAGCACATAGAGCGGTCCCTTGGGCCTCCTTGCTTCCAACACCCTCCCTGCCCCTCCAGAGCCTCTTCCCTGAGACCACACGGGTGCTTCCTGATGGGCCACAGCCACAGCACCCCACACCCACCTCCCCATCTCCCTCCGGCCAAGCCTACACTTTGCAAAGGATCTGATTGTGGCCAACAGTGTGGGGCCAACTGCTGCTGTAGCTTGCGGAAGGGGATGGCCCAGGGAAGAAACTGGGTGGCTGCCATCCAAGGAAGCTTGATAAGTTCCCCCCATTCTGCCTCTTCAAGGAAGCTGCCTTGCCCCTCCCCAGCTCAGGGCTGCCTTCTGTGCTCCCAGAGCCCCCAGCTTTGGCCAGCAAATCACTCGCCACATTATTAGAATTGTTGATGTTTGTCTGTCTCCTCCACTTGGCTGGGATCTCCAGAGCTGGGGCTAAGCCTCCTGCAACTTTACATCCCCAGTGTGACATGTGCAGGGTCACTGAGCAGGTGGCTGGCATCCCACATGCTGTTGTTATTAGAACATCTTGATCAAAGGAGAGAGTGTATCTTTTTCAAATAACCTATGGACAGCCGGGGGCGGGGGTAAAAATAAACCTCTCCAAAGGCCACAGAGGATGAGAGATGTGTGGTCAGAAGGGCCTGGCAGGCCAAGGCGGGCCAGCACTGGCTAGACAAGCTGGTCTGAGACTCTGAAACTCCATGTTCCAATTCACTTTGGCAACCCCTGGCTGCTTGTCGTGCCAGGGAAGTTATTGACATTGAAATTGAAATTGAAATTGAGTTAGGAGAGGGGAGGGCAGCCTGCGGGAGCCATGCAAATCAGGGTGAGGGAGAATGGAGACATTCCTATTCTGGGAAGCCCTTTGTTACCCCATGTTCCCTGCTCCTGATTATTCATAACCTGTTGCCATAAATTGGCCTTTCCTCTCTCCCCAGCACATAGGCCACGGACAGGCCAGAGGGTCACTGATTCCTAATAATGGCTCTGTTTGGGAGCATCTCCTATGTGCCAGGCAGTGTGCAAAATTTTTACCTGGGTTACCTACAAAGGACATCACATAAATGTCTGCTCCACTTGACCTCTCCAGTTTGACTCCCCTTGGCAACCCTGACAAGTGGGTGGCCAGCCCATAATTGAATGACTTCGGTGACAGGGAGATCACTACCTTACTAACAGCCCATTTTGTTTGTTGGACAGCTCCATTGTTACAAAGGTTCTTCCTGAATGGAAAATGTACCTCTCCATTGGTTGCCATGGGTACTGTCCCTCCTCCACTCTTCCCCTCCCCGCAAAGCCTCCACAGGGACACTCCTGTCTGTGGTCAGGAATGCAGACAGGGAGCACTTCATTGTGGCAGGGATGGTGCCCAGGCACTCCCTTGAGGTCGGGGAGACCTGGAGTGACCCTGTCTCAAAGGGGACAACCCAGCTGCCAGCCCTCTGTGTGCTCACGTGTTCCGTCCCCCTGTATGTGTTCTCCTGTCTGTCACTCTCTCATTCTCATTTGTCACTTCTCTGTCACTCACACATCATAAGATGGAGCCCAGGTGCAAGAAAATCAGCTGCAGTCAGAGCAATGAGAAGCCAGATCACAGCAGACTGACAGACGGACAGGATATCAGGCAGGCTTCAGCAAAAATGCAGGCAGCAGGGAGGGATCAAGACTTATGGGGTGGAAGGATAGGGGGAGGGTAATAAGGGAAAAGAAAAAACACGAGAAAATGAAAACTGGAAAAAAGGTGTTTGTAAATGGGGAGGAGAGGAGGGGGTGAAGGGAGGGCAGGGACAAGAGGAAAAAATGAGAACCAAGACCTGTCATGTAAAGGTACAAGATCCCAGTGATGAATGTAACTGTACTGTATACCTAAAATATACCAATAAACCCAATGAGACAAAAAGACATGTGGAGTGTCCCATTAGGACAGATGGGCAGACACTTGGGACAGACAGACAGAGCCAGGCCTTAGGCAAGAAAGAAGCCAGCCAGATAGGCAGGCTTGTACCTCTGAAGACCCAGTCTGCCTAATGGCCTCTAAGCCCTTCATGGGGCATGAGTTCCTAGGAGGCTCTGAGCCTTGACCACACCCACACAGCCAGTTTCCCCACCCCACTGAAGAGCCTGCATCTCCTTCCATCCTCTCCTTGTTCCCCTCAACTGGCCCCTACATCCCCAGCCTTATGAGGCCCTCATCATAGAGCCAGGGAAGGAGCCAGAAGGGGGTCTACATCTCCTTCTGGAAACTACCACAGACTGGCCATTGAGAGCATATTCTTTAGATGGGGGTGGGGGGGCAAAAGAGAAATGAGTGTATATTATTTGCCCACTTGAGGGAACGGAAAGTCAGAAAAGTAAAATGACATCCCCACAGCCCTTCAGCTAATAAGGGGAAGAGGTAAGATTTGAACCCTGGCCCAAGAGACTTCAAGGTTCACGTGCTTCTCTCCACTCCTGTCCCATCTCCAGAGGACATACACACCTCACCTGGCTCTATGAACTCAGATTCCCTCTGTTTTTCAGGAGGATGAGGTAGTTGTGAGAAGACTGAATGATTTGTCTCCTGAAAGGAAGTTCCCACTGGAGGAGGCTGTGAATAGGCCCAGAAATAGCAGATGATGTCAGCCAGGGCATCCCCCTCCCCGGGCCCTTGGCATCATCCCCGTGGGACTGTCACCAGAATTGATGCACTAACAATTACAGAGATTGGGTTTGCCCTTCCCTGGCTGGGCCTGCTCACACGTCATCCCGCTACTCAGGGAACACCTGTCCGTCTGACCAGCAGCCTCGTCGTCACGTCTGCCTCCTCTCCTTCCACAGCTTGGACAGTAGGAGGCAATCTCGTATTCCAGACGTGCTGGCACATCACCTGCACCGTGTGGTTCTGTCCTGAGCCGCCGGCCAGCCCTGGACCTCCTCACACGTCACGCTTCCAAGTCCACTTTTCATCTCCCCAGGGCCTCACACCCAGATTCATTTCTGTCGTGTATGGCCTCACCTCTGGCTCAGACCCCACTCTGGGCCCTCAAGCCTCGTGCCTCTTGCCTGACCTTGACGTAGATTCTTCCTCTGGCTGGGCTGTCATGGTGCTCGAGATGAACACAGCTGTGCGCTGCAGCCGACCGCTACTGGCTCAATATCTGGCACATCACCTGCACCGTGTGGTTCTGTCCTGAGCCGCCGGCCAGCCCTGGACCTCCTCACACGTCACGCGTCCAAGTCCACGTTTCATCTCCCCAGGGCCTCACACCCAGATTCATTGCTGTCGTGTACGGCCTCACCTCTGGCTCAGACCCCACTCTGGGCCCTCAAGCCTGTGCCTCTGGCCTGACCTTGACGTAGATTCTTCCACCTGCACCGTGTGGTTCTGTCCTGAGCCGCCGGCCAGCCCTGGACCTCCTCACACGTCACGCGTCCAAGTCCACGTTTCATCTCCCCAGGGCCTCACACCCAGATTCATTGCTGTCGTGTACGGCCTCACCTCTGGCTCAGACCCCACTCTGGGCCCTCAAGCCTGTGCCTCTGGCCTGACCTTGACGTAGATTCTTCCTCTGGCTGGGCTGTCATGGTGCTCGACATGAAGACAGCTGTGCGCTGCAGCCAACCGCTACTGGCTCCATGAGAGCAGATTCTGCACATCTTTTCTAGCTCTGCGTTCAGCGGTTTGAATCAGTCATGGCAGGAGCGTTTACACCAGAGAAATCGGCAAACGCCATGAGCAGGGGCCTTGTTCCTGCAGGCAGCAACTGTTGAGCATTCTACCTCTGGCAGAGGGTTTGTCCACCTGACGCTGGCCATGGGACTCCACAGTGCAGCAGAAAGGACGGTGGCCCCCCTATTCTCCCATCCCCGCCACCAGAGTCCAAACCAAACAACCTGAGCCCATTCAACATGGGGAAGAATTAAAGCTGGAAAGGATCTTCCCCAAAGTCATTTAGGGGGTAAAGAGCAGGCCCAGTACTGGGCTCTGTGGCCTGGGATGTCACTCTAATGACAAAGTGTTTTAGCCCCCTCTGGGCTATCCTCAGAGCAGCTAGGGCCTGCCCCTCAGTTCAGGTCTCAGGAATGGCAAGCTCAATGTGTCTTAGACTCAGAGGAGACCTCTTGGGAGAGTGGAGCTGGCACAGCATAAGGGAAGCCTTGGCATGGTGGGGAGTGGTCCTCTTCTGTGCCACAGCCAGGAGCAAGGTTTCTAACCTGCATCCTCACATCCCTCTGCTGAGGGAGCACTAGCAAGGACAGTGTCACCCCTCCTGGTCCACGTGGTGTGTGATCCAGAGCTTAAGGACAGATGAGGGAGATGGCTATGGGCTCCAATGAGATGCATGCAGCCACCCCACAGTGTACTAGGTGCGGTATCCACCTCATTAGAAGAAGTGCTGGCAGGAGAGCTATAGGGGAAATTAAGGAAGACAGGAGTCTGGACTTCAGGGCTGTGGCAAGGTCTGCCTGTGTGACTTTTCTCTGCAGCCTAGGAGCAGGATTGCACATGCAGACACACATGCTCACACATGCAGAACAAGAGCTGCACAGCTCCTGGTCCGACATGCACACCCTTCAGAGTAAGACAAACACCACACACCCTGAGGCACAGTGTCAGACACCACACCAACATGTCAACATGCTTCCCCAAATGTGTACACTGGGAGCAAGAAGAGCTTCCTTGGGGGTGTGCACATGCATACACACTTGAAGAACCTTCTGCTCTTCTCCATTACTTCTGGGTTTGTGCTACAAGCCCCTCCTTGGCCTTCTGGCTTCCATCTCTTCTCCTGCAGTCCTGCCTTCACATTCAAGCACCTGACTCTTGATTCTGAGCTTGCTCTTCTCCCACATGGAACTCTCACTTTCCTATGAGGAATGATTTCCTTCAGTAGCATCAGCCTCCACTACTAAGTGCCTTTTTGGCATACAAAGCCCTGTGTCATGTAGTCCCTCGACTTCCTAAGCCCCTCACCATTTACCACACCTATAGTGCACTTTCTTCCCTTCTTCCAGCCCCCAAAGTTAAGCGTCTGCAGTGCCATGAAGCTGGCTCTAAAGGATGCCTCATATGTACCCTGGACACAGGTGGTCAGGGCTCTCATGGCTGTGAGCAAGCCTATCACCTGCTCTGTCCTTTCTGAAGGACCTCTGCTGTGGCTTGATTGTCTTAGAAAGATAGGTGACTATGTCTTTCTGGTGTATGACAAGCATCCCACAGCTCATTTTCTGTCTGTCTTGGATGCAGGCACACAGTAGAACCACAAAAATGTCTGGAAGCTGGGTTGGACCATAGTCCTTTCTCATTCACTTCCTTCCTTGCCTCCCCTCTTGTTTCCTAGTTTTGATGGACTCTACCATTAAAGAAGGTTCTCTGGGGGCAGCTCCTCCAACCCACCCTGTGCGTGGAAGATCTGGGAAAGACTCAGTTCCCTCAGCCCTGCTGCCTAGGAGAAACCTTCGGGGAAGACCACTTGGGCTCTCTGGGCTGGCATAGCACAAGGCAAGCCTTGGCATGGTACGGAGGAGTCCTCTTCCATGCTCCAGCTGGCTGGGAACAGGGGCTCCAGCCTGCACCTTCATATCCCTCGACTGAGGGAGCATCGTCAAGGTTGGCATTGTTCCCAGGAGTCACTGAGTCCAGTCCTTCTGTGTTCAAACATGTTGGTCACTAGCATATCTTAGATATAAATAGACTCACCCAGCCAGCCCCAAACACCTGAGGGTCTTTTCTGTTGGAACACTTTCCCTTGTGTCTGCTTTCCAAAGAGAGTGAGGCAGGGACCTTAGCTGATCTCTTGCCTCATCGCTTCTCATACTCGTATGCCCCTTCTGAAAAGTCTTCAGTGATAAGGAGCTTTCTCCCTGCAAGGCTGGATGTCCCGGTGCTCAAAAGCTCTCTCTGTCTCCTCATTCGGATCTAATTGGCTGATCCAACTCAGCCCTCTGAGGCCACAGCAGTAGCCAGAAAGCTCTGGAACAGGTCTCTGAATATTTGAATAAGAAGTCTAGCCCTGCTTGCTCACTCAACCATTCCCTACATGGCACGGACTCTTCTCACTGCCCCTTCTCTGAACAGATGCCCACTTATTACACATTCCTGAAACACAACTATTAGAGGCAGCTGGGCTACGCTCCCACTGTCCCTCCTAACCCTTCAGCAAGTGCTTCTAATGGAGCCTCCAGCCCACCCTACCTGGCCCAACTCTTACCTGGCTCTCTCTTTTTGCTCCATTTGTCACTCATCCCCATGAGCTCTGGCGTCTCTCCTGCCCTCAAGGGAAGTGTCCCAGGTTTGGGCTAAGGCCTGAGTCTCCCCATGATCCCCGTTGCCTGCTTTGTACCTCTGAGGCAGGGTGCATCACCCGCTGAGCACATTTTCCTTTCTGAGTTGGGGGTAATATCCTTTCTTACTGAGGGCTGTGGGACTGATTAAAGCCCCCAAGGCCCAGATGTTCACGGAGGTTCACCCCACCCAGTGTCCCTTGCAGAACTGTTGGTCCTCTGTTGGGGATCCAAGTGATGCCAGCCTCCCCCAACCCCGAGCAAGATGAATTTAGCCAGTATCTGTGCAGCTCTCTGTCAAGGGCTCTGCTAAAAGCAAAATTCATAATGTCTAATGTCTTTCTTTCATCTGCTAATTTAATAATTCTGCTGAAAAAATGAGCTCGTTTGGCCCACAATTTGCTTCCCAGAGGCCTAACACCTCCTATTGCTCATGACTTCATTAGCTCTGAGACACTTGCATTCTCCGCCCACCTCTTGTTTTTAAGAAAGCAAAGCTGTTTGTGATGGATGATAATGGTCCTGGCTCCTCTTCCCTTCCCCTGCATCTCACGCTTTCTGGAAGATTGGGGCAGTTGGGCTCTCCCTTGCCATCTGCTTCTCCTTGCTCTCCATGGCAGCTGAGAAAATGGACTTATGCCCATCGGGTCACAGCCTCAACACACAGGAGGATGCGTGTGTTCAAGTTACAGGTTCAGGTGGCTGTGAGGATGGCTTCTCTGTAGCAGCAATGTGATGCACAGAAGGGAATTCCCTGGGACCAGAGATGCACAGGCAGTGCCTACTGCATTCCTGCTGCCACCACAGGACACCTGAGCCAAAGCAATTCATAAAGAGTGGAAATGTGTTCAGGAGGCTGGGAAGTCCAAGATCAAGGTTCTGCCAGGTTCCATGTCTGCTGAGGACCAGTTCTCTCTGCTTCCAAGACGCAGCCTCACTGTATCAGTCCTCCATGTTCTGACACAGTAGAAGGGATGAATGGGTGGAACAAGGTCTTTCTGGTATGTGCAGCTCTTTCATAACGTCACTAATCCCTCCATGATAGTCCCACCTCCCTTGGCTTAACCACCTCCTAAGGGCCCCACCCCTTAATACTATCACAGAGGGGTTTGGTTCCAACATGCATTTTGGAGGGACACATGCATTCAGACCATAGCACGAAAGGTGGTCAAGTATATCAGGGAGGCTTACAGACACTGCATTCTCTTTTAAGTTTCAATTTGGAGAGCTGTGACTTTTAGCCCGGTCTACCCAGCCAGCCACCTTCATGCCACACTCCATCCCTTCCTCAGCTCCAGCTTCACTCACCTTGGGCCACAGGATTTTTAATCTGGTGTCCATACGTCCTTAGAGGATTGATGAATGGGCTTCAAGGAGTCATTGATCCTCATGAAATTGAAATCAAAATGCTCTGTATATGTGCATATATTCAATATCAAAGCTTTTATCAAATTCTCAAAGGGATTTCTAGACCAAAAGATTAAAAGCCGAAGCCATAAAGCAGTGGTAGGCAAACTTTTCTGTAAAGAGCCAGAAATGACTCTACATGGGTCACAACTACTCAGTTCTGCTACTGCTGTGCAAAAACCTGTGAGCAAATGGATTTGGCAGGGATTCGATCAAACTTTCTTTACCCAGCAGGCAATGGCCAAGCTTGGCCCAAGGGCCATGGCTTACTAACGCTAGTGAGTGAGGAAATTTTTGTTCTGAATAGGAAGCTATACTCGGAAGCCCTCATTCATTCATTCATTCATTCACTCATCCAATTTATCATAGAAGTACATATTGACCCTTGCTGTGTGCTAGGTCTTATGCTAAGCGTAACAGATAGAAAGAGAAAAACGATACAATCATAGCTCTCAAGGACTCTACAGCTGAGTTGGAGAGACATGCAGAGAGAAACCCATCGGCTGGGGTGACGAGCACTGAGAGATAAGTTTCAACAAGGGAAAGTAGCAGCTTAAAGCAGTGCACCAGTGGGAGGAAAGGAGCCAGGATGGATGCTGCGAGTGTAGGAGATATTGCACCAGAGTCACAAGGAAGAGGAGGAATTTGCCAAGTGATGGTACATGAGAAAGCAGCACATGGAAACGCACTAGGAATGACCATGTTTGGATAAATGTAAGAAAGGCCACCTAGAGCTAGATTGCTGGTGGAGCTTGAAGGGAAAGAAAGATGGAGAGGAAGACAGAGAAATGTCAAGAAGGTCTTTTAAATTCAAGCTGAGAAGCTTGGACTCTATTCTGAGGGAAAATAGAATCATAAAAGGATTTGACCATCCACAGTGATCATTCTTAGTGAAGTTGTAGCTCATATGTGAATATTCGTGTGCAATTTTTCCCTTGCTTTCCTTCTTCTGACACTTAATTTGGTATTAATTCAACGTTCAGTGCTACAAGCTCTTTGATTTTCTTAATTTGAGCCAAATTGCACAAGGCCAAAATTTCCTCTAAGTGTTTCAAAAGTAAAACCTTCTCACCCTAACAAAGGTCCAATTTTCCTCTCCTTCGCAAGCTCTCCTCTCTCCTCTCCCCTCTTCCCTCTCCCCCCTCCCTCCCCACTTCTCTCAGTTTAATATCTTATTGACTGGATCAGGGAGCTCAGAACATGACTTGCACAATGTCACCAGGAAAATATATCTAAAAATATAAACAGAATGGAATAGTCTTTTTAATAAGAGCGTACAACTTACTGAGACAACATCAGTGCACTTTTAAAACTCTGGGTTCAGTTTTTAGTTCTCCCCCAGGAATGGCAGGAACTAGAAACAACATTAATTGTCCTGGCCTGTGCCTGGGTATAGGCAGCCTGAACCTTGAGATAGCAGGAGAAAACAGAGCAACCACCAAATGCAGCTGCCGGTCATACTGTTTCCGCTTTTCTCAGCTGGTAAATTTCCAACTTGGATCCATGATATCAGATCGTCATGCTATTTCATACTTGAGTGTTTCTTATCTAATTGTTGACTCCCTCAGGGCAGAAGCTGTATCTATTTTATATTTCTGGTGACCGGAGTAGCCTGGCACACAGTTGATGCTCAATTACACGCCACCAGCCTTTCCCCATTAGCTCCCAGGACCTTTACGTGGAGCTACATCTCCACTCTTTTCTCTTTCTTTCTTTCTTTTTTCTTTCTTTTGTTCTTTTTATTTCTCTCTTTCTTTCTTTTTCTTTCTCACTTTCTTTCTTTCTTTCTTTCTTTCTTTCTTTCTTTCTTTCTTTCTTTCTTTTGAGACAGGGTCTTGCTCAATCACTAATTTACCCAGGCTGAACTCAAACCTGTGATATTCCTGTCCTGGCTTCCCACAGTACTTGCACTACAGGTGTGTACCACCCTGCCCAAGTATGTAGGATCTTAAAGGAACACAATCCACAGGCTCAGAGCTCTGGGTTGGTGAGTATCTGTAATGTCAGCTTCCCCTTGTAGTTCTCCATGGCCAATTCTAAGTCACTCTTGCTGGTACTATACCAAGCATTACCACCTCTCAGTCTTCCAGGTACACCGTAGGACTGCATTTTCCAGTCCTGTTGTTGTTGCAGGTACAGAGTGATTATTTCTGACCAAAGCCTCATGAGAAAAAGCAACTATGTGCCTGGTCATGGATTGCAAATGGAAGTGTCACTTTCTGACTATTTAACTATCAGTGTGAGACCCTCAAAGTTCCCTTCTTTTGCATAGTGACTGGCAATGTTCAAGACAGAACATTGCTTGAGCCACTGCAATAAGCAATCTCCCTGCCTACCCTCATGAACATGTAGCACGAATAAGAGATAATGCTCTTTTGTTGCTTTTAGCATCTCTGGTCCTGGACTTGTTTGTCACCATGACATAACCCAGGCAGGCTCTAACTTGTAAGTTTCCTCTAATCATTCGCCTTCCTACTCCCTGGTCCACCAACCTAAGATCCCTTCTTTGTTCAGTTTTCTATCTGATCGGTTTGATTCTCTCTTATCCACTCAGTTATTCACTTCTTCAACAAATATTCCCTTAGCACCAGCAGGAGACAGAATGTAAAGAACTAGAGGAAGAACCAGACATGCCCTCAGGAACTCACAGTCTGGTGGACTCTGGCTGTCTCTCCACTCTTGGTAAGTTCTATCTCAGTCATCCTGAAGAGTCCACCACTGGCCACCTGGTTTGTCCTTGGGGATTGAGACTGGGAAACTGCCTCTTCCCACAATCATGGCCCTCCTGTTGCCATCAGTGCCTTTGATGGTCCCTGAGCCTCCTTTGGAAGAGGTTATTTTACAGTGAAAATCATTGGTTCCTGGACTTGGGTCCATGCACGGAGGAACCCTGAAAATTCACTGTGATGCTCCTCTGTGGAGCACAAGGGTATCCGCAAAGTCTTTGGTTATTTTACCAATAAAAAAATCAAAACATAGAGGGAACTAATGATGTCTCCAGGGTCACACAGTATCAGAGTCACATGGTCAAAACTAGAATCTAAGACTCTTGTGCCCTTAAAAGAAAGAATTTCTACCTTAGGCCTCAGTTCATCTTCAGCATCATAAAAGAACTGCCAGAGATGCTGTAAGAAGCCATTAGATCCACAGATAAAAGGCCTAACAAGACAATCAGCAAGTGGGTATGAGTGGTAGGGAAAAAGAATTGAGGACTAGAGGACAGACTAGCTAAAGAGAGGGGACAGAGAGCTGTAGTCACTAATGAGAACAAAATGAGGAAAGGAACTTACCTAATCCACTCCTCTGCCTCAAAAGCAGGCAAGGCACAACCCTCTGGGCCACCAGCCCTCCACTTCCTGCTGCCCTCTAGAGAAGATTTCCTTCAGACCCAAACACTCATGATACATCACCTATAGTTCTCTGGATAACCAGATACATCATCTCTTTTCAAAGATCTCCAACCCCAAAATGAGTCTTATGTTAAGAGTTTTTTTTTTAATTGCTTTAACAAATACCAGAAGTAATCAATTTTTAAAAAAACATTTATTTTGGCTCAGAATTTTGAAGGCTTCAGTCCATGATTGGATGAACGCATTGCCTTCAGATATCTGGGGAGATGGGGTAGCACATCATGGCAGGGAGTGCGTGGTGGTGCAAAACCATTCACCTCATGGTCAGGATAAGAATAAGATAGTGAGAAAGAGACTGGTGTCCCATAATCCCTTTCAAAGGCACACCCCCAATGACCTAAAAACTTCCCACTAGGCTCCACCTCTTAAAGGTTCCATCAACTCCCAATAGCATCAAGGTGAGGGCCACACCTTTAACATGTGGACCTTTGGGGGACACTTAAGATCGAAACCATACCAAGTCCATTGTACCTTTAGATGCAGGGACAGAGGAAAGTAGGGGAGTAGTTTGGGTCAGATTTGGATGTTTCAGCCCTTTCTACAGAGCCCAGCCCTAGATTCTTCATTATCCTACTCCTCTGACTCCTAGCTACCTCTTCTCTCTCTTACTATTTGGACTGGGGTAAAGTTTGTAGCAAGGTGACCCTGTCCCTCAGTTCCAAAGTGGATGGGGATGCTGGAGAATAAGCAATTAACACACAGTTGGGAGTAAGGTGCCCAGGGAAATTTCCTGCAGAAGTGAGCCTGGCAGACGGGAAGGCTCAGCAGGCAAAAGGCAGTGAGGGGAGCAGCCTCCTGAACACACCGCCTGCTTCTTTTTCTTTGGCAAAAAGCCACTGTGGTGGAGCAGCAGGCCAGGAAGAGGAAAGGCACAAGGTGCTTGGCAGAGAAAGGGGAGGCCTCAGCATGGGGAGAGGGTATCCTCCTTCATGCCCCTTCTTTGATCCTTGGACTGCCAGATCTGGTGGGCTTCCTGATGGCTAAAAGAGCAGGCTTTGAGGTTCCAAGAGGCCTCCAAAGTCACAGCATGTGCACAGTACACACACTCAACATGACAAGAACAACACAAAGTCCCCAGGACAGCACACCCCCAGGCACATGTGCATAGCCACACATGTCATATATCGGCAGCAAGTACAAAATGTGGTCACCCATGTGGCAGCACAAACTAGTATGTGCACACATGTGAGCATGTCTCTACATACACAGAGGAATTCCATACCAGGTCTCCATCCCCACTTTCACAAAAGGAACTGGACCTTTAAAGACAATGAATTCCATTTCTCTGCCTCCCCTCTGCACTCTCAGAAGCCAGCATGGGTGGCTCCAACTTCACCGAACAAAATTTAAAGACAATGAATTCCATTTCTCTGCCTCCCCTCTGCACTCTCAGAAGCCAGCATGGGTGGCTCCAAACTTCATTCCAAACAAAATGACTGAAAATGGCATCAGGTATTTGGAGACACAAGCCCATGGCCTGGCTTTTCAGCCCTCTGACTTTGGGCACCCCAGTGTCTCTGGGCCACAGTTTCCTCATCCACCCACTGAGCTACTAGTAGGACTAAGAATAATCAGGCTTCATTAGTGGGACTGTGATGAGGTCTAATAAAATCACTTTGTAAACTGCAGGCTAGATATACATAAATGTGACTCCCTCCCAGTCCTAGAGGAAGGTCTATACCCCCAAGCATGCGCAAGCCTCTCAGATCCCTCTGAGGGGCCTCTATTACATTCAGGATGGGTCTGGTCTCAATGAACTCACTGCAAATTTCATACCTACAAAGATTCTTTCATTCCATTTGATATTGTGTCTAACGCTCACTCCTTTAGTCATTCACTCAACAGCTATGGGATACTAGGTACTACACATGATATTAAAATGAGCAGTGTCTGATCCTTGCTCTCAGCAGTTCATATTCCAGTTCAGCTTTCTCCGTTAGTTCTTAAAACCCCAGCCACTGAGATTCATAGTCAGTTGATCTGGAGTGAGACTCGGATCGCTTCTCGGCCTTTTGGCTAAGATCAAGTGTGGAGTGAGACTCGGGCATCCGTGGCTGTAAAAAGCCTCTGGGGTGATTCTACTGTGCAGTCAGAGCTGAGACCCACTGGTTTAGTGGAGAAATTAGACATACACCAAAAGGCAGAATGGGACATTTTTACAATAGATGCACACACAGTAATAACAGCTAAAATTCATGGAGTCATTGTGTACGTGAGCACCCAGCAGTTTGCCAGTTCCTACATAAGCATATTTGTTCTTCCCCAAAGGAAGGCAGGTCCCATGCTGCCCATTTCACAGATGAATAAATGAGGCTCCAGGGATCAAGAAACTTACTCAAACTAAGGCTTCTCCAAAAAGGTGGCATCTGTGCTGAATCTGGAGAGATGACAGAATTTTGCCCTGGAGAGAGGAGAATGGAAGGATGGAGGTGTTCTCCACCTGAGAGGCTTTTTAAAATTGTGGGATGAGGGTAAGGGGAGCAGTTAGCAGCTCCACTGCCTGGGACACTGTTACTCCAATGGGGGCCACTTGGAGCTTAGGTCACAGAGGCTGATGGGGGCCAAATGATGGGAAGAGAACACTTTAGGACAAATAAAAGGTAGAGCTACTTTGCCAGTGGGTAGCAATTATGTGCCCCCTGTTATTATCCCCAGAGGTGGTGGAATGAAAATAGAATATCAAGATAGGATCAGAGAAAATAGACCTGGAAGGAGTTTGGGGGAGGAAGTTGGGACTTTAAATTTTTGAGAACAATGAATGGAGATCAACTACCATCACCTCTACTTGGAAGCCATAAAATGTGGAAGGAAGAGCTTTGAGCCAGGGGGTCACAGGCCAGATTCCAGACACTTTTCTCTCTGGGCCTGGGGTCTACGAGGCAAGGACAGGAATGGTTGCATCTCAGTTGCATCTTCAAATCGCTGAAGTTCCAGCAGCCAGTGTCTCAGGGTACTGTTGCTGGAGACAGCGGGGTCCCCATACTTCACTTGCCCGGTCCCACAGCTCTGCTTTCCTTTGCCCTGTGTACTGGCTGTCAGGAAGTATCTTTGACCAAGAGTTTCTGCAGCCAAAGCAGTTAAAAGCATGGCTCTGACCTCTACCTAAAGATGTACTTTTCTCCCCTATCTCTCCTAGAACCACCAAAATAATGACAAACCCCTCAGGATCTCAGGCCTGGAAGGCTCCAGGTACAAGAGGTGAGAGTGATCTGGTGATAGAAAATAGGGGTTTGATCATTAATTGTGATATGTCGACTTGAATGGATGAGGAAACTCCTAGCAGATTCATGGAGCACAATTCCGGTTGTATCTGTGGATGGTTGACATGTACACCACAAACTGAGGAAGACCCACCCTAGTTACGTGTGGGCAGCACCAACCAATAGCTTTGTAGCCTGGATGGAATAAAAAGGGAAAGAAGAAGAAGAAAGTATTCCCTTCTGTTCTTCAGAGAAGGAGCTCAGTCTTTGATTCTTCCTTTGGACACTGGTCTCCAGCTTCTTCAGGCTTCCAACCCAGATTCTTTAGCCTGGCTTTCCAACATAGACTCACATTAGACTCTTCAGTGAGCTCCAGGCCTTCAGCCTTCAACTACATCTTCTGCCTCTCCTTTGAGCAGACAGCCATTTTTAATTCTTCCACCCCTGACTCCACAGGCAGCCATTTATATGTGTTCTTCTAATGAACCCTAACTGATACAGTGGGCTAAGTGGAGTCTGAATTGAAGTACCTAGGAGCCCCAGGCTCTCAGAAATCAGAACACCTCACTGCCAACTGTACTAGAAAGCCATCTCCATGAGTAGAGGATAGGCTTAAAATGTTAACATGACTTTCAGTTCCAAGTGTAGCCTGCCCACCCAACACTACACACTGAAGCTCAGCTTTCCCCAGTTTCACCACAGACTAGGAAACTTCTAATCATTAGCTTTTCAATGCTGTATGTTTACTTGGAAAGGGACTTTGAGGTAGAAAACTGATACCTAAGTCTTCACAATGTTCACTGGGGATGTTCCCAGGAATTGTCCATGCAATAACTTTCCTAATCATCCCAGTATTCTATGAAATAGCCTTGTTCTGTCCCCATTTTATACATGAGAATCTTGAGGAGAAAAAGAAGTCAACCCCAAGTACAGGCATACTGTTAGTAAGCCATAGGACAAGCTGTGTACCTCCAAGTCTGCCTCCAAGCTCACCCTCTAGATCACTCATGCTACATGCAATACCACCAAGGCAGAGACCAAGTACATCAAAGGCAGGGAGACGGCCAAAGAATTAATGCTGAAAAATTGCTTGAAAGTCTTTCAGAAAAACTCTAATAAATATTTTAAAAGAGATAGAAAAGATATTGCATTTATATGCTAGGAATAAGATGCTATGGAAAAAGAAAAAGAGAGTACAAGAAAGAGCTGTAGAAAATTTAAAACAAAAATATAGAGAAAATATAGACCAAGTACTGGAAAATAGTGTCAAAAAATATTTTTGAAACTAAACCAAAGTGGCAAAGACATGGAAAAAGAAATCTATGACTTAACAAATTGTGCTAGATTTTTTTATCAATTGGCTTAATTATTAACTCATCCCAATATCCAAATCGTTTTCCACATAATCTTGAAGCTCCTCCTACTGAAGTTGTTTTTTGACTTTGGGTTTCTCCATAAGACTTGTTTTGGATCAAAGATAGTATGTGTCCAAAGGCTTGGAAAGCTCTTATGTGACTGGGCCCTCCACACCATCTTCATGAGAAAAGCATTGGTCCTATGAGCAGGGAAAGAGACATGTGGAGCAGAGACGAACTCTCAGCAAAGCCCATCTTCAATCAACCAAAATCTCACCTACTCACAGATGTGTCAGTAATCACAGTTAGAGTTAACAGCCACCCATCCAAGTTCAGGCTTGAGAATAAGCAATCATGTTTTAAGCCACCATGTTTTGAATTGGGTTGTTATGCAATTTTATTACACCCATGGTTAACTCATGCAAGGATTAGTCAGGGAGCTAGTACCCAAAATAATGAAAAAAAAATAGAATAAAGAATTATCAAAGAAAGAATTCAAATAAATTTGAATTTCCCTGCACTAAAACATAGGAACTTTCAGATCAAAGGTCCTACCAAGTGCTCAGAACAATAAATACATCCACTCAAAGACATAGTTTTGAGAAATCTCAGACTATATAGACAAAGACTTGATCTTGAAAGCTTCCAGAAAGAAAAGACGGGTTTCATACAAAGAAATATAAATGTAAAATTTCTCAAAGTACAATAATGGATACATATTAAATAATGACAAAATTTGTGGGGAAGTTATTTTTAATATAGAATTCTATACCTTAATGTACAATTGAGACAAGGTTTGACAACATAAAACTGTTCTAGACATATAAGGATTCAGAAAACTTATTTTGCAAATGCCTTTACTTAATAAGCTACCAGAAGATGTGCTCCAAAAAAATCTGAGAAGTGAACAAAGAAAGTAGACTCCAGAAAACAGTATTCAGCACAGGAGACTGGCAGGGGAAACGCCCAGAACAAAAGCTTTGCACCAGGCATAGAGAGTAATAGGCTAGACTGAAAGAAGAAATTCAAGACTCAAGGAGGTAAAGAATCCAGGAAAAGAGAAGTGATTGATTGATGATCAATGACTTAAGACAATGCTTAAAATCCTAGGGATTGGGGATGTAGCTCAATAGTAGAGTGCTTACCTACAAGTGCAAAGCCCTACATTCAATCCCTAGCACTGAAAAAGTGTTGATTCTTTTTCTAAAAATCCTAGTAATTATGGTATAGCAGATCTGATGCAATACTCAGAAAGTTTTTTTTTTTCAAATGATGCCAGTGAAGTGTGATTATTGCTTCAGAATGTACTTGTTGGAGTGGTTAACGCTAGATGCCACAATACATCATGTTTATTTCTCTCTTATACTATATTCTGATAAAGAGGCAGTCCTTTCTTTTGCATTTGCACAACATGGAAGCCATGACCTGCCCAACTTTCTCACTAGGGAAGAGAGACAGGAGAGTGACATGGGATCTTAACTACTTTAATCCAAAGAGATCATTCAGGCCACCTAACTGGAAAGGAAGTTGGGGAATAGAGGGGGACAGTTGGAAAGCTGATGAGCATTAACTGTTTCTACCACACCAGAGGGGGGAAAAATGACTGCCCAGCAGTCAGAGGACACTCAGCATAGGAAGAAAATAACAGAGCCTATTGCTTAACTGTAAGTGAGCTCCATTTACACCTTCATAATATTGCTCTAAATTTGACTAAGAAATGTAATATGACTATATAAAAAAGAGGATAGACATACCATAGCAGAAAGTTGATGATTTTTAACACTGATAAAGCAAAAATAGCAGCAAATGCATATTATTAAAAATAGAAAAGCAAACATCAAAAAAAGCAGTTGAAAGAGTTAAAAATGTGTTGTCCTGAAAGCAAGAGTGGAGGTAGAAAATGTGGGGAAAGAGTGCTTTTCTATTATAAGCCTTTTGACAATTTTGGAAGATTTGTATGTATCTTATTTGGACATTTCTTAAGGCAAACAAAAAATTAAGGATTTTTTAAAGCCTGACCATTAAGAACCCTTTCTGATCCAGCCTTCCAAGGTTCTTGAATTCCAAGCATCCAGGGGAGAAATTGTGTCACCATTGAGATGTATTTGAATACAAACTATCACAGATTGGAAAAATCAAAACAAATGTAGCCATATTGTTCTGAGCAAGAGCAGGAGGGGTCCTTGTGAGTTTGTGCACGCCAAGCTACAGCCAAGGGCATCCAGAATGGGCAAGGCCATGGCCAGAGCCTCACAAGTCCCCATGACTCTGCCAGACCAGGAACCAGCCTCCCTGGGGTCTCAAGAAGACAACATGACTGGCTCTGCCTGGGCGCCTGGCAGGTGCTGTGGGCATCAACTATAATGATATGCGACAGGCACAATCGCTAGAGAAACATCCTGGCTTAGAGCTCAGGCTGCCCAGAGTGGCTGGAGGGTTTCTCGATCTGTCAAGAGGGTCCCCAAAGACTCAGATGGTGCAGCCAATCTGGTCTTCTACTTTAGCATCTCATTAGCATGGACTAAGGCCAACCTGGGCCCTGGTCAGCAGCCCAGCTTTGGATAGAAGGAGAGCCTGGGTGAGCAGAGGGGAGGAGCCCAACAGCCTCCTCCTGCTCCCTAGCTCTGCCCAGCAGTCAGAGGAGACTCAGCAGAGCCTCCACCCAGCCTAGGCACAGATGCAGCCACTAATACCCTGTCCATGCTCTTCTAGTGTGCTAAGAGTAAACTAAAGCCCCTGCAGGCAAAAGGTCTCTCCTAAATTGCTGAGCCCACCTGGCGCCAACTCCTTCAGAGGCTGAAGACAACACTGAAGCAGCCCTTTGTAACCTGGTCTGGACTCCTCCTCCAGTCCCACTGTGTCCTCACATGTCCCATGTTTTTTTTTTCAGCTTTAATTGAGTTTTTTGGTACATTTTAGAGATACAGTACAGTCACATTCATTGTTGCGATCTTGTACCTCTACATGACAAGTCTTGGTTCTCATTTTTTCCCCTTACCATGGTTTTAAGGCTGAAGCCTTCCTCTTTCCATTCAATTCTGGAATGTTCTCCCATCTCCTCAGCTAAATCCCACCCCTCCTGTTGCCTCCAGTTCTTCTGTTGCCTTTTCCAAGTCTGCTGATAGATCACACCCACTCTGGACAATAGGGGCTTCAATGCCAGTGCCTATAAAAGACAATTTAAGTCCATAAAAGGGTTGTGTGTACATTCAGGAGGGCCCCCAGCACCCTAATTATCCTTGCTGGGCTCATGGGTTTTGAGCTACCAGAAGCAAAGTCAGTTTGGGAACTGTTGAGAGGGCCCAGCCTTGTTTCCTGAATCACTTCCCACTGCATGCTCAGTCCCTTCAGGGTTGATTAGCTGAGGCTGAGATGTGCACCGGACAGCGGGACTTATCTGGGGTGCAGAAAGAGATCTGGGTTCAAAACGAGCTCTACGACTGGCTGCTGCAGAACCCTATGCTGTCCCTCCCTGGCCCTAACCCCAGTTTCCCTGACTGTAAAGGAGGAGATTGGACATGCTGTGACATGATCTTGGGGCCCTTCCCACTGTGACAGTCTGTGAGACCAGCTTTCCCAGATATCCGTTTCCAGAGACGCCAAGACGATCAAAGCTGAGCGGTCACTGGCTCCGTTCTCCTGTTCCCAGACCAAAGAGCTCTTGAGAGACTCCAGGAAACCATCCAGCCCCACAGTCTGAAACCCACGGAGGAAATGTGTCTGGGAGACTATCCATGCCCACGTCGCTCCCTGGGCCACTCTCCCGTGGGAAAATTTTCCCAGCAGCACGTGCGGCAGACAGACCGCAAGAGACACTTCAAGCTGAGCACCCGGCACCGGATGGATGAGCTAATCATAAATCCACAAACTGCAACAAGATAAAATTATCATTATATGAAGTTAAATTATTAATTAGCACCTCCAAAAAAAGACCAGCACCACCTGGTCTTGAATGTTGGAAGCTGTCTTTCTGAAAGCAACAGAAATATCAAAATAGCTTATCAGTGCTTTACAGCGTCGGCACCGTACCCCGTGACTGTGGCACCCAGAAGCCTGAGGGCAGCTGCCAGCCAGGCAGCCTGGCCTGCCTGCCTTCTTCCAGCAGTAAGGATGGGACAGGCCAGTTCAGATGATGTTCCGGGAGAAGGGAAACAACCCATGTGACCCATTTCTGCGACCGGAGAAACCGAGACAAAGCGCAAGGTAGAAAGGCCACAGAAGGCAGTTCAGGCAAAGGAGATATCTGTGTGCTGGGTTAGGAAGAGGATAGGGCCTGAGACCGCCTGATGGTCCAAGGACCAATAACACTCATTCTATCTCACACCGACTATATATATATGCCAGGCACCAGGAATGCAGACAGAAAGCCCATAATTCCCTGCCTCGAGGGGCACAATGTCTGATAGACTAGACCAATATATTGCCCATTTCTACTCTTTACCTTACCCCACCTCAAGTCAGGGGACTTGGCCCCTTCTCATCGCCATTATTTCTGCTGTCACTCAGGTCCCCGTCCTCCACTCTCCTCCCCAGCTCCTACCGGCCACATTTACTCACTGAATCCGAGAAGCGCAGCCTCTTAATGAGGGAGGAGGAGGCTTCGAGAGCATCTTTCAAGCCAGGCATCAATCCTCGCTGTGTATGCTGGTGAATTGTGACCCAGTGGAACACTCCCAGCAATAAGGGGCTGACTCACTGCCTCATCAATCAGCCCATTGCAGCTCTGGGGAGCAATTCTTCACATACTCGTTTATTCTTTCATTCAACAAGCATTTACCAAGCATATACTAGAAGCTGCTAGTTCTTAAGATACAGAAGAAAATATAACCTGGTGCCTTTCTACAGGAAGTTCTCAGGAGCATAAAAGAGGCAAACTAATGACCAGGCATACAGTGAGGTGGGTTGGTAGAGCAGTTGGTACCTTACATCAGGTTGGATGTGTGGGCTCTGGGATGTGGCTGTCATCACGATCTCACAGATGAAGAGACTGCAGCTTGGGAGGTTAAAGAACTGGCCACAGTGACTCAGCTGAAAAAGAAACCAGGACTCACCCCGAGCTGTCTGACTCCAGCTGGGGTCTTGGTCCATGGACTAGAGTGTGTCATCCCTTGCTGTTTAGCAGAGGCCTGGAAGGTGACATGCAACCTAAGCCCCAGTGGTGCACTGTGAGCTGTTCTCTGCATTCAGGTATTGGGAATCCTCACCTAGGCGTCTCTCCCTGAGGCTCGCAACTGGCAGAGGACCCTGAATCCAACAGAGAGTGAGCTTCAGTTTGGGTGGTGGTGGAGTCAGAGTCCACTTTGTCTCACGTCTTCTTCCTCTGTGTGCTCCCCAAATGGGACAAACCCCATAGCCCAGAAATACCATTGCTTCAGCCAAACAAGGCCTGAATAATTCAGGGCCAATGAGCAGCCCAGCCCTGGAGGGACTTTCTGGTGGCTGAACTGGAGAGAGGGTGGAAGGCAAGGTAGCTGCACCCTGGATGGGGCGGGCTGTGGTGGGTTTCCCAGAGCCACTAATAGCCAGAAGGGAAGAGTAAACAAGGCCTCATGAATTATTCAGCCAAGCAGCTGCTGATATGCCCTGAGGGTGGTGATGGCAGGACTGTGAGACAAGTCTGATGTCACCTCACCAGGAGTGCCCATTGTGGCCAGGCTCTGACCAGGGCCAGAGGGCAAAGAAATATCAGATAAGGTATAAAGCTACTGCCTGCAAGAGAGGCAGGGGCCACATAGTGGCCAGAGCCAGACAGAGCTCAAAACCTGGTCCTGGGTCTGCTGAAAGCATGCACAGAAGAACACATGGTACCCAGAGGAGGGTGGACTCTGGGCTGAGCCAAAGCATCAAAGCAGCTTGTCCTAGAACAACCGCTGAACCTTGCTGCTTCAGCTTTCTCCACTAGGAAATAGAAGCCATGAGCTGGGTTATGATAAGGCCCCAAATGCTCCCAATGGTTGAAATAATAGCTTCCTCATCGTCTGAATCTGTCAATTCTGGCACAGTTGAGAGCCCAGCCCTGGGCATAAGGCGAATGACAGAGTCTCTCCTGGGAGAAAGAACACTGCCTGAGACCCCTGTTGCAAGCATGCAGTGAGGGAGGAAGCTGAGCTATTTGCAGGTCCTGGGCTGAGCCGCCCTCACGGGCGAGAGGCACAGAACTGGCAGGCAAAGGCCTGAATTCCTCCGTTGACTACTGTGTGAGCCTGGGCCAGCCTGTTTCCTTCTCTGGGCTTTAGGCTTTTGTAGCTCTGATCTCAGCAACACTAAAACTGGGTGGGAAAGAGGGGCTGGGTGTCCCCTCAGATAGGGCTGCTGAGGTGGAAGGAGGAAGCCTCTCTGGAACCCATAGGGTAGGGAGCAGGCTCTGCTGACAGGAGGTCCCAGCTCTCCAGTTTCTGTGTTCCCCCAAGAGTGACAGTGCTATTCTGAGGATGGTGAAACTGTGACCTCCAACTGTTCGGGCCCACTCCATTCTCATGTGGGGCTCTCACCTTGTTAGTCAAGGCTTTTAGCATGGCTATGACTCCCAGGATGAGGACACAGAGACAACAGTTTGGTCCAGACAAGCCAAGTCCTTGGTTCAAGGCCACACAGCCAGCAAGGGGCAGCGCTAGTTCCAGAAAATCCCACCAGCCCTGCAGTTTCTATGAAAAGTCTGATTTCTGAAGTAGGAGGGCCCACTAGTCACTGACCCTGCTGGACCACAGTCCTCCAGTCTGCTCCCAGCACAGCTCCCGGAGGCCAGGGGGCAACACAGGGACTTGGCTGGTCATTCAATGAACTAGTCCTGCTCTGTCACTCCCCAGCTATGAACAAGACTCTTGTCCTGAGAGGCAGCTTCCTTATCTGGCTTTGGGGATCGTAATGGCAATCCCATCCCTATGTACTGCCCCATGTGTTGACTATGATGGGCCTGTCCTCTAATTAGGCTCCACTCCTTGGTGGAACAGAAGTTCAGGACAGGACTGGTGGAAGCAAGGAGGAGCAACCTAGGCCTGATAATGAGGACAGGGCAGAGGGGAGGAGGCCACCTGGGCAGAAGCCCAGAGCAGCTGCCTAAGTGCTCTGTAATAAATAAGTGATACAGTATCAGCTACCACCTAATGTGTCTGTGATGCTGGTCAATGGGGCTGGGCCTGGTAGGGGGTGGCTAAATGGGAAGGTTTATTATAGACTTGGCCGCCTTTGAGCTCACTCATATATTGAACCTCTTATATCGTTAATGGCCTCAGAGGTGGCAGGCTGACCCTCAGGGCACAGATCCCCTTCAGAACCAGAGGGCAAAGATATTTGGGGCAGCTGTTCCCTTGGGGCCCCAGGAATACTGACTCTGAGGGAGGTTCCTGGGAGCACTGGCATCTAATCTGCAGGGGCTTCATCCACCCTCTCAGCCTAGGTTTACCCGTCTGTAGATCAAAGAGAACTTGGAGTTTGGGAAGCTGTGGTCCAAATTAAGGCTACTGGTTTCTCCAGAATAAGGGACTGGAAAAGATGTTCCAGGCCACTCAGGCTTTCCCTGACCAGAAGAGCAAACTGCAGGAGCCCTAGAGCCACTGGCTCCTCCAGGAGGAGGGGAAAGAGGAGGGAAGATATCTCCATGCAGTTCTTTTTCTACAGCACCCAATGTACCCCTTGTTAGTGGTGGGGGCTCTCTCTACAGACCAGAGGGGAGGGCTCTGTCTCTTGCTCGACACAAGAAGAGTCCCAAGCCCTGAGGACCTGCAGCACATAGGGCTGTATGTGACTGGCCCACTCCCTGTGAGACTTTCAGAATGCCTCTGCCTCTCTGTGCTCCCTTGTAGCTATCTCTTATAAAGAGGTGGGGGCAGAATCACCACACCTCAGTGGTGCCACACACGCACGCACACACACACACACACACACAGAACTCTAAATACCTGGCTCCAGCCTGGCTGGGGCCACCAGCTCACAAAAGAGACAGAAGAGCCTGTCACTGGGCCCCCAGCTCCCTGTCCTTAAGCAGAGGGGTGTGGTTTCTGAAGCTTCTCCAGCCTGTGAGTCTGTGGCCAGAAATAGTATAGTGGTGCCTTAAAAATATTAAAGATAGAATTGCCATGTGATCCAGCAATTCCAATGCTGGGTATAGAGGCAAGAGTCAAAAGCAAGGACTCGAATAGATACTCATACAACCATGCATAGAGCAGCAGCAGCATTTGCAGTCGCCACGGATGGGTAGATGAAGAGCCGAAGAGGTAGATACATAAAGCAGAGCAGCATTCAGCCTGACAAAGGAAAGAAGAAAATGCTGACAGCTCATTCACAGAGAAACCTTGGAAACACCATGGTAAGTTAAATAAGCCAGTCACAAGAAAGAAAAAAAACTTATGCTTCCATTTCTACAGGGCACCTAGAATCTTCAAAAAGCAAATTGGAGATTGCCAGGGTCTGGAGAAAGTAGGAAACGAGCAGGTGTCAAATGAGAACAAAGGGTCAATTTGCAAGATGTGAAAGTTCAGCTCAGTTGCACAACAATGTGAAACTCTGCAACACTTCTAAACTGTACATTTAAAAATTATTAAAATAAGAAATTTTATTTCATGCATATCTTTCCACATTTTGGTTTTAGAATTTGTGTCCACTGTCAGAGACTTGATACCACACCTTGGATATCAAGTAACCTTAAGGTTAAAAAAAAAAAAAAATTGATACCACACCTTGGATATCAAGTAACCTTAAGGAAAAAAAAAAAAAAAAAAAAAGGCACCAAGGAAATTTGTTATTTAAAGAAAACTGTTGAGCAACCTTTGCAGTGGAAGGACAAAGAGGGGGTCAGAAAGCTCCTGGTCAGCTACAGCCCCTCCAAACCAAGGACATTTCTCTACTGTGATCACTGGCAGCACCCAGACTGCCGGTGGAGGCCCAGGGCCATTAGAAGCCCCCTTGGAGGTCATGGCCCCAGTCAAGCTCAGGTTCAAGGCCCTCTGCAGTCTGGCACCAGGAAAACCGCTCAGACTTCACTCCCTCGCACATCCCAGCTCCCCATCTGAATGGAGCTCACTGTTTGAGGTTCCCTGAGGCCCCAGCCTCTTAGTGTCAACTTCTCCAGCTGTCCACACCTGCCTCACCAGACAGTGAGGGAGAAGCTGGGCCCTGCTCAAGTCCTTGCCCTCCCACACCTCACCTGAGAACCTCCACGTGGTGCCCAGTAGGTACTCAAAGCATTTGTGAAGCTGGGCATGGTATCATCCCAGAACTTTGAAAAGCTGAGGCAGAAGGATTGCAAATTCAAGCCAAGTCTGGGCAATATAAGGAGATGCTGTCAATAAATGAATGAATGAACAAACTGAGGACGCAATTCAGCACAAAGGCCTTGGGCTCAATTCAAGGTACTGTCAAAAGAAAAGAAGGAAGGAAGGGAGAAAGGGAGCAAAGGAGGAAGGGAGGAAGGGTGGGAGGGAGGGAGGAAAAGAAGGAAGGAGGGTGAACTAAGGGAGAGTAAATCCCACAAGAAGACTCTGTATTAGCTACTTAGATGGAAAAATTAAGTCCCAAATCTGAAGGGCCCAAGTTGGACCACTTTGGACTGGGTATCTCTTCTCTCTCCCGCTTCCCTCCCTGGTTTTCTCTCTCCCGTACTGGGGATTGAATCCAGGACCTTTGCACTAAGCTACATCTGCAGCCCCACACCCTGTTTATTTTTTATTCTGAGCCAGGATCTTGCTAAATTGCTCCAGACAGGGCTCGGACTTGCAATCCTCTTGGCTCAGCCTCTCAAAATGCTGGGATTTCAGGCGTGTGCCACCACTCCCGGTTTCTATTTCAATTAATCAGAATCACAGGCCCCAGGAGACTCACTGGGGCCCAAACACTGGCTAGGTGTTTTCCATAGTAATCTTTCTGAGTCCTTCCCAGAGCCTCACAAAGTTGACGCGGTGACTGCTGCCTGTTTTATAGATAAGGAAGCAGAGGCTCCAACTGCTTACAGAACTTGCCCAGGGTCTCCCAGCTGGGCCTTGAAGTCAGGGGTACCCATCTCCCCAGCAGGTGCCAAGCTGTGAACGAGTGAGCCAGGTGGCCTCCTGCGCAGCTTCTTGAGGCCCCAGCAAGGCCAGCTACCTGAGAGGCCGGGCCACCTCCCCAACCTGCTCCTGCATTGCCAGCTCAGCCCATGAGGAGCCAAGCACCATCGCTCCGGGTTAGTGCGCTGAGGGCTGATGGACGGGCTCTGAGTGCGCTGCTGCCTGGGCAGTTCCCTTCATCCGCTCCACAAATATGAACTGCAGCGAGGGAGAAAAAACCCTTCTCTTGGGCAGCATCACTCCCATCCCCCCAGCATAGAGCTGCCACTGTAGTGAGGTGCCCACCCCACCCCCGCCCAATACCCGGCTGGGTGTGGGGGGAGGGTCATACCCCAAAAAGTGCTGAGAGTTGAGGAGCTTTTCTCCTGCATGCCTGGCTCCCACAGGGTGTCCTCCTGGCTTCCCGGGAGATACTGACCAGGCTGACAGCAAAGCTTGACAACAGGGCCCAGACCGTGCTCAGCAAAGGCCCACCCCCTAGACAGGGGCACAGATGGCTGACATTCAAGGCAGAAGGAAAATGATCCTTACCTTGTGTTGGGCCAGAGCTTATGCATTTTGAAAGTACTTCCATGGTGTCGTTTAATCCCTGAACAATCCTGAGCTATAGCAGCCAATATTTCCTATCCTCTTACTGAGCACAGGCCCCTGTGCTAAGAGTTCTGCCTGCATTATCTCATCTGATCCCCTCAACCACACGGTGGGCTAGGAATTACTACCACCACCCTTGAATGCCAGGTGGAAAAACTGAGGCACAGAAAGGTCATGCAGATCCTGGCTGGCCTAGCTAGGATTTGAGTCCAAGCACTGTGACTGAATCCAGGTGTGCTCTTGCTTCCTTCTGCTGTTTAATGATTTTGGTGCCGAGCACTTAGCAAATACGTCATTCCTATCAGTAAGGAAACAGAGGCTCCCTTCCTTAAGCCACCCGCAGCCATGCAGCCAGGGAAAGGCCAAGGTAGGGGTTGAAACTGGGACTGGCTGACCTCAAGGTATGCCCACCTTAGACATAACACGATTCTGCCTATGCTTCAGATGAGGAAACAGAGGCTCAGTGTGACCGTGATAGGCCAACAGTCACACCTGGCAGCTGGGCAGCAGAGCTGGGATTGGAGTCCAAAGCCTGAGATTCTAAATCCAAGAAAGATGGGAGTTCAGAGGAGGGAGAAAGCCCATCCTGCTGAGAAATCATGGAAGGCTTTCTGAAAAGGACAGCATTAAAGACAAACCTATAAAGTAGATTCAGAGGAAGGCAACCAGCAACCAGGGGATCAGGGTACAGATGCTGGGAAATAGGAGCAGCTGGCATTCAAGGTTGGCTGAGAGCAGGAACTAGGTAGAGGGATGGCCATGAGAAAGAGATAAGTGGATTTGATGCCACTGCCACTTGCCAACTATGTGACCTTAGGCAAGTTACTTCCCAGCCCATGCCTCTGGTTTCTTCTCCTCAAAATGGGGAGATATTTTCATGAAATGGAAATGAAGTATTTGTAAAGGGGGAGGTAGGAGAGGTGAAGGGAGAGCAGGGACAAGGGGAAAAAATGAGAACCAAGACCTGTCATGTGAAGGTACAGGATCCCAATGATGAATGTAACTGTACTGTATACCTAAAATGTACCAATAAACTCAAAGAGGAAAAGAAATGGGGACCATAACACTGCCTGCCTCACAGGGGCCTGGGGAGGATAGCATACAAAGGGAAGAATGAATTTACATACCTACGGAGTGATGGCCCCAAGCTAGATGCCCAAGGGAATCTCGGTTACAGCACACACAATCCTGAAGGTCTTTCAAACCATGCTTTGTGTACATAAGGAAACTGAGGCTCTAGAATACAAGCATTTCAGCTAAGGAAAGGCTCAGATGAGTAGTGGAGGTGGAATTTGAACTTGTCCTGCAATCAATCCAGGAGAGGGTTGACTGGCTCATGGGGGAAGGTGGGCCTGGGAGAGAGGGGTGCCAGGCACTGGGGAGCACTTGCAGGTCTGAGGGCTGGGGGCATGACTTTAAGTGGCTGCTGCTTGCTCTCCTGAAAAATCAAGGCTTTTCATGTGCCTGCCCCTACCTCTCCACCTGCCACTCCTCATTTGTGCACAGGGGACACTTCTTCCCACCTTGGTGCTAAGTAAATAAAAACAAAAATGCAGCTTAATTAAGACGGCGGGAAGCAGGTGCAGCCTCCTGCCCGTAGAGAGATGAGGGGCATAATTGGATCAAAATGCAGGCAGATGTTCAAAGCTGGGCACAGATGCCCACACCCCAAAATCTGGCTCCTGGCTTCCATCCTCCCTTGTCTGCCTGAGAGAGTGGGTGAGAGGTGAGGGCAGCCCAGCCAGGGAGGAGGGTTAGGCCGGTGCATCACCCAGGCCCGGAGCAGCTGGTACCACTGGGGGCTGCAGTCCACCCCATTGGTGGCTTGGAGCCCAGGCCCTGGACCAGAGACTACCTGGACTCAAATTCTTCTCATTTTCCAGCCAGAAAAACATTATTAGGCAAATGACTCTTCTGTACCTCAGTTCCCTCATCAAGAAAGTAAAGAGCTAATGCTATAGACCTCACGGAGGCAGGAGAGGGCAAAGTGGGGCAGGCCCTGAATGCCTAGAACAGGCTCTGAGTAGAGTGGGCACTAGTGTGCCAACCATCATGAGCATCATGACTGCTAGATGCACAGGTGGTCCCTGCAGAACTGCTGAAGCCCGTGGTCCTCCCTAACTCAGCCAGGTCCTCTTTTCTGGCTTTGTTGTAGCCTGGCATCCATGTAGCTCATGCTCTGCCTTCCCTTCCCACACTGCTTGCCTTTGCACATGCGAGTGCTGATCATGGGACCCCCTCCATTAATAGGGGCTCCATGGCTCTTCCTGCAAGACCCAGCTCTTGCATTCTGTTCTATCCCCTCCTCCACCCTCCCTCATGCATCCTCACTTCCTCCATGACCTCCAATACCCAGCATATCCCCCACCTCCCAGCTGTGCCATGCTGTGCATGCAGGTGCCAGAGTAAGCACCTCGGAGGGTGGAGATTATGTCCTCTTCATGTCCCCTCCGCACTCCCAGGGTCTGGCTCAGTGTCTTACCCAGGAGGTACTCAGTAAATATGAGCTTGGGCAGGGGGAAGGAAGAAAGGACATGAGGCAAAGGAAGAGTCCTGTGCCCTTCCCAGTGAGGGAGAATTCCTCCTCATCTACGACAAGGGCCATGGGGTCCAGGAAGAAGAAGAGGGCTACGGTCAGGAGAGAGCTGGGCATCCCTACCATGACCACTACTGAGGTCCCTGTTAGGTTCAAAGACACAGATTGAGACAAACTCATTAGAAGACATCAGGTCCTACCTTCCCATTTTGGAGACGAGGAAAGTGAGACCAAAAAGGGGCAATGATTCATCTCAGGCATCCAGGGAACTTATGTCAGAGCTGGAACCAGCCTGAGCCCAGGCCTCTCTGGAACATTTGCCACTGTGCCACACAGTCACTTTTGCTTTCCTGGCCCTGTGCAGACACCCACGGGCTTCGCCAGGGTGCTAGGTGACTGTCCATCAGCAATGGGTTTTGCAGGGGATTCCAAATTACAGGGCTGGGCCCTTGATGAGGCAGGATTGCCAGTAAGGCAGGAAGAGAGGATGTGGTGTCAGAAATCTTCAGCCTTCCTGCTCTAGGACCCAGGAATGCTTATTCCAGAGGAGACCTTTGAGATCTCAGGCCTGCCTGTACCCACACCAGAACAGGGAAATGAAGACAATTCTCCTACCTTCTTGGCCTTGGGCCTCAGAATAGCACCACAGCTGGCCGGCCCAGCCTCATTTCTCCTCTCCTTTGCCGGCACCTGGCCCAAGACCCCTTCCTGGGCTGGGGATGGTTAGCAACTACCCCTCTAGAATGGCTGCTCCTTGGCCACCCTCCTTTCCCTTCCCAAGATCTCAGAGATGGACACAGCTGTTCCTGCCCCTGGGAGTCATGCTGGCTGAAACCACCCCCAAGTGACAGCAGAATCGAAAGTGGACAAAATAGCACCAATGGGTGGCAAGACAGTGAGACAGCACGGAACCGGAGGGTGACTGCTCCTCCACAGGAACAAGGTGGTATCTGGCGACTCTTGCTCTGTTCAGGGCCGGGGGTCCCTGTCCTGTTCCCAGATGGATGAAGATGATGAAAATGAGGTGAAGGGAAGAAGAGGATCAGCTGAGTCACTTCTGAGGCACCCTTCCCCGGGTGCTGGCCTGAGCACTTTACCTGATTACACACATTATCTCATTTAATCCTCACAATGCCCCACATGGTGGACATTACTATGCGGACTCAGAAACTGAGGCTCCAGGAGGTTAATAGCTTGCCCAGCATCACAGAACCAGATAGTGGTGGAGCCAGAAATCACAAATCCCATGTGATTAATTATGCCTGATCGTCAGAGGAAGGAGAAAACAGACCAGACCAGACAACCGGGAAGAAGCTGAGAAGTCCCCCACTCCTTCCTGAATGCAGCTCTTTCTGGAATCAGAATCCAAGTTCTAGAGGGGACCTGGATTGTCTAAGGTCACACAGCAAGGCAGCATCCAGGCCTAAGGACACTTTTCTGTGCCAGGGCCTGTGGGCCCCCACAGTGCCGTGAACTGGGCGGGCCTGAGTGACTTGCTCGTGCCTGGATGCTGGTCACTGACTCCCCTGGGAGCAAGGGAAACACTCACTGCATGATACAAAAGTGGAAGGAAGGCCAGAGCGTGGGGCCTACAGATGGAGCAGGCAGGATGGATGCGCTGAGGGTCCTGAGAGGACAGGGGAATGGCAGAGCTCACGCTCTGCAGGCCCTGAGAACCTCCTCTGAAGTAGCCTGTGTTTCCTCCCCACAGCTTGCTTTGAAGAGCAGCTCAGACTCGCCTAGCAGTGCGCCTGACTTACAGAGTACGTTCCGAAGATGCTCATTTGCATGAGTATTCCCAAGTTAGAAGGATAAATCCTCTGGAGGGAGCCCATAGGTCTTTATCTGATGCTTACTGGGCACCTACCACAGGGTGCCGCATCCAGGAAGGCCTTCACGAGCCCCGTAAGCCCTGGCTCTCTGCAGAGACACAGCCATGCCCTCCACAATCCACCCCAAGACCTCTCTCTCCAGCCTCGCCTCACCCCAACCATTAAATGGAGTGCATCTTCCAGAGTGCATCTTCCTCCTGAGCCCAGCTCAAGGAATCAACAGGTTAGATACAGATGCATACTTTGTACAGCATGGCCGGATAAAGTCATGAATAGCTTGAAAAGCACTCAAAAGGTGTGAGGTGGACTCCTGATATCCTGGATCAGACTGGGGAGCCCCACAATCAAGATTCCAATCATTTCTCCCAATCTGGAGTCTCAAGTAGCCTTGGGGAAACCCTTCCCACTGGAATTAGGACCTTGTTAATAGACAGTCCTCCTGGACTTTTTCCTTACCTGTCCAAGGCAGAACCAAGTGTAAGACCACAACTGTTCCCTCTTGGAATCCTCTACAGCACCAGTTAAGACCTTAGAAATCAGGAAGTCCTAGCTCAGAGCCCAGCTCTGTCCCCTAACTGTGTGACTAGGAGCAGATTGCTTAATCTCTCTGAGCTTTAGGAAGATGACAGCAATCCCGACTTGCCCCCTGGGGCTGGTGCAAAGATTAAATGAGATAATGCAACCAGAATGGCTTACACACTGCCTGACTCGCAGGAGGAGCTCAATAAATGGAAGCTGTGATTATTAGCCTCGAGTCCCCACCTCCAAATCAATGGCTGTGTTTCTCTGCACTCCCTGCATGATGTCAGCTTTGTGCCCTATAGGAAACAGCAAAGCCCTTTCCCATGGCTGCTCCTCACCCCCCATCTCAGAGGATCAGGGCAGCCACACATGGCTGGGGATGGCTTCTGGTTCCATTAGTAGCCAGGGAAAGGAGTAAAGACACACACTCCCCTAAGAGGCAGGTGATTTTCCACTTCACCCACTGATAATAGAAGCAAAGTGAATGGGGGCAGAGGGGAGGGCAGCTGGGAAGAGGCAATGCTCAAAGGGCCAAGAATGCCTGACCCCTGCCCTTCTGCCCATGGTCCAGAGAAGCAGTTCAAGCCGTTCAGAGGTCCCAGCCCGATTCTGCCCCTTGGACAGATGCTCTGCCATTTCCCCTCCGGTCCCGCGGAGAGATAAGAGCAGTCATCCAGTGTAGCCACTCACCAGGATCATTGTGGCCTGGGCACAGCTTTGGTGACAAGGTAGTTCTCGAGCTTCTAAGCCTCAGTCCATTTCTCTGTTTCTCAGAATTGCAAACACACATAAAGATTCCTGGAGCCCTGACTCTGCCCAAACGGCTCTTGTCAGAGATTTGTTGGCCGGACAATGGCCAGCTGCAGTAAGAGAGCATTTGGCATTTAAGCCTGCATGGGAGGAGACCCAGGAGTCTAGCAGGAGCAGAGGCAGCTGCAGGTGGGGATGGGGCAATATCATAGCAATACGTGGGGAGACTGCTGTGAAGATAGGATCTCCTTCTTCCCAGGAAGTGGCTCCCCACACCGAGGTACCCAAACCAGCAAGCCCTTGATCACAGCATTGGCAAGAGCCAAGGTCAATGCTAAGAGCTTGGCCAGAAGCTCAGCTGAGTTCTTCATTCCTCCCTCCCTGGACAGCATGGGTCCTGTAGTGGGCGTGGCTGAAAGCACGGAGAAAAGTATAGGGGATCCGATGTCCAGGGATAAGACAGACAGTTGGCCAGGGTGTACTGTGGGCATCACTGGAGTGGGGGGGGTCACAATACTATCTCCCCAGTGCATGCTTAGTGTGGGCCAAAGGGTCTGATCTCCAGTCGTGCGGCAGACCAGGTAAGAAGTGCTGACCTCAGGGCCCCCAGAGTGGATCTCCCAGGAGCTGAGACAAGCAGTAACATAATCCAGGGCACTGATAGGATGCTGCAGGAGCAAGGGCAATGAGCCAGAGCTCCGGGAGAAGAAGCAGTGGCTACTGTGGAGGCAGGATGACTGTCAGCTCTTTCCTATGAGGACTTAGTCTAGTTTGCTTCCTGTGCTTGCTCAGGAAATCTTCACTTGATGGATGGATGGATGGATGGATGGATGGACAAATGAAGGGGCAACAAACCATTAAAATCAAAAGGTACAGATGTGGGGCTGTAGCTTCTTTTTCTGAATCCTTTGAACATGCCGACATGTCCAAAGACCCAAGTATGCTTGACACATCTTAGTATCGCGATGATGTCACTGGTGTCCTGGCCTTTACTCTCCAGCCAGAGTGAGTTGCTGTAGTAGAGGGAGCACTGTACTGGGAGTCATCCACCCATCCAGACTCTGCTTCCTAACTTGGTCCCAGGCTGATGTAAGACCCTGGGTTTTTTGTTTGCTCATTTTGTTTGTTTTGTTCTTATTTTTCAGTAATGGGGACCACTGAGCTAAATCCCTGGCCATCCCTGGGGTTTTGAGTAGCTTGACTGTAGGTGGTGGGGTCAGGCAGGGCGATTCTCCAGCAGCCTATAGAGGGTAGATATATTGAGTCTCCAGACACAGGGCAGGCCCTGCTCTGTGCAAACTGCCCCTTCATGCTCACCTCGGATTTTACCTCCTTCTCCATTCAGTCTCTGAACTCCAGTTTCAGCCATCCCTATGTTCCCAGCACCACCCCAAGCCCTGTAGCAATGCAGCAGCACATGGTCAAATTCATAGGTCTAGGCCTAAACTGGGCTTCAGGTGATCAGGAGCAGTCCAACGTCATCAACTAAGAATTCAGTTCAGAACCACAAACATTAAGTGCCTAGTGTGTGTCAGGCACCATGCCAGTCATGGTGGTACACATATGCGGGTTAGAAAGCAAAGAACGCAACAAATCCCTTCCCTCCCCTCCTAGTGTGCTGGGCTGACCTGACACACACGCAAACCAGGTCACCAGGCTGGAAGACAGGGTAGCTTTAGAATCCTCCATGGCAGAGGGGAGGGGTGTTCTCTGGGTGAGAGAAAGGCGGCTGCACCAGCTCTAATGGGCAGACAGACTCAGAGGGATGGCAACAGCTTCCCCGAACAACAAGGATCAGGGGAGAGGCTATTAGAGGCTCCCTGTCGGGCTCCTATTCCTGGGTATTGCCAGGGTGCCTGCTAGCCACCCGCATCCTCCTCTGATTATTCTCCACGCATTCTGTTACCCCTCAGTCTGAAGCTGGTCCTTGACCACAGACAGTGCTGGGATGGGATGCTGCGTGGGACCAATGACGGCAGAGCAGGGATGGCAAAATACCCTTTCTAGAGGGAAGCAACATGGGGGCAGTCCCTCCCCTCCCCACAAAGCACTCTCTCCCAGTGTCAAGTGCACTTGCAAAACAACAGGAAGAGGGGAGCAAGGGCTGCCTCCTGCTTGGAGATGAAATCCTCTTTTCTGTCTCCAGACTCCATTAAGCATTCTGGAGGAGATGGGAAGTGATTATGGAGAGAGAGAGAGAGAGAGAGAGACAGCGCTCATGGAAGGGGGGAGGGTAAGAAGAGGAGGCAAACCAGTGAGCCCAGGCACTAGTGCACATACACACACACACACACACACACACACACACTCCCTTATCTGATTAAAGATCCAAGGGAAGTCAAAAGCTTCTGGAAAATTAAAATGACCCACTGGGTTACCCAGCCAAGACCTGCCTCCAGATTATGAAAACCAAGTCGAGAGGGGATTTCCTTTGCTCTGGGTAAATCCCCAGGCTCTGTGCCTCAGGCCAAAGGGCAGCAAGCCTCACAGAAACGGGGGCTCAGCAAGGCATTTGTCCCCACTGGGCTTCCAGCCCTCATGCAGCAGACCCATGGCCGGTGGCTGGTGGCTGGTGCCTATGCCCACGCCTCTGCACACGGTGTGCCCAGAGGAGAATGGGGACAAGGGGACCTGTGAGATGCTTGCTGTCTGCTCCTGCCTTCTCTGAGTGCTGGTTCTGGACTCTGCTCAGAGTGCAATAGTTGGGGGAGAGGGAGTTGCAGCCTCTTCCCTACGCTCTGGCCGCTGAGCAGCATGCCCAGGGAAGCTGCACTAGGAGTGGCCTGGATCAAGACTCACTTCTGCCATCCCCTCTCACAGTAGTGTCTTTCCTCTCTTGACCTCTACTTCCCCTGCTGTAAAATGGGCAGCAAGACTCAGTGGTCCAAATAGGCCCCTTTGGCCACTGTATTCAGGATTTTAAGGCAGCTAAGGACGGACAGTAGCCTTCCCGGGGAGCTAGACCACTAAGCTGGCACATCCACCCACTAACTCTCTGCCCCTGTAATAAAAAAGACAGGAATGTGATAAGTTTCTCTAGGAGCCACCCACCCAGGCCTGGGAAACAGGGGGAGGGGAAAGTTTAAATGTCAGAGGCGACATTTAACTTCAAAGAGGAGCAGCCTCTCCAGCATGCCTGCAGAGCTGTTTGCTGAGTGCTATAACATATTTGCAAACACATCCCAGAATACACATACTAAGAACCTAACAAGTTGCCAGGCATTGAAAATATATAACACACAGTGTCAGATACAATTAATAAGCGTCCACAGTGGAACCTTTTTTTTTTCCCCTGCTTGTGATGGAATGTTTTGCTTGGATTTTTGTTTTGTTCTGTGTCTCAAAGAGTTCATTCCCCTCATGTTACAACCAGTCAGGGGTGATAACTTAGCGATTTAGCCAGGCCTGGAATGAGTGCCGTGTACACACCACTGGCCTTCAATGGATATTTGTGGGGGTGAGTTAACCACCCCCTTCCCTGGCAGGATCCAGCTGGGCCTCTCTCATCCCCTGAAACCAATGAGGCCAGAAGCTACATTGGCTCTTAATTCCTCTCCCTCGGAGGATCCTCTAAGAACCTTGGCTTTATCGGCTCTGGAAACATCAATTCGTCCACTCAGGGACCTGCTAGTTTCTTGGCAAGTTGCTCCTGAAACATCTGGCCCAACCCTAAAGCCCTAAGCACCAGATTTCTCAAATCTAGCAAACAGGAAGGCTGTACTTCTGGCTTTTGCCCTCTTAGTTGGGGGACTTTCTGTCATGCTTCTCTGCCTCCAGTGCTGGAGCCACAGAAAGGAGGGGCACTTTGGGGTTTCTGTGAGGGCACAGGGCTTGCATGGGGAAAGGATGGACAGAGGAAGAAGGTGCCAAGTTGGGGATGGAGATTTCTCTAGGGCCCTTGTTCTTGAGGAACACAGTGGAGGAAGAAAACACAAGGACAAAAATCAGGGCTGCATTAACAGCAGTGGCAGGGAAGGTTATTAGGAAAGGAGGTTCTGGAGCCTCAGGACCTGGTCCAGTTTTACCTCCACCTCATGGGTGCTCTGCCTGGTGCAGACTGAGTCCTGCTAAGGGAAGGTGAGAGTAGGGGATTACAGACCCATGAAAGAGAGGGCTAAAAACTTCGTTTAGGTTGGGGAAGACCTGTTAAAAGATACAGTCTTTGGGTTGTATCTGACAGAGAGAGAAGATCTTTGTCTGGAAGAGACAGAAAAGGAGGTAAGCATATAAGCAAAGCCATAGAGGCCTGGAAATACTGAAGAGCTGGGAGAATCGTGAGAAGCTGGGGTTGCTGGATCTTGAAATGCTAGGAAGAAGACAGAAGGATGAGGCTGGAAATATGAGTAAAGGCATGACAGCAAATTGGAGCTGCTGCGGAACGTTGGCAGGAGACTCTCACAAACAGACCTATGTTACAGACCACGCCGAGTTGGGAGGGTGAGTCTGGGATTTGAGGAGATTGCGGACATTGGCAGTCCGCATAAGAGACAACACGCTTGAATGAGGTAATGATGGTGGAAGACAGAGGGAGGGAGTAGCATGGGAGATACTCCTGTCCGAAGAAGGGAAGCACGGGATATATAAGATAATGCCGAGGAGTCCCACAAGTGTGGTGGGAAATGTCGTGAACCATGAAGAGCCTGGGAAGGCAAAGAATGAAGAGGACCGGGGGCTGAGGAAGAATATCGAGTCCCCGATACTGTAGTTACCCCGATCTGTATGGCTACATCCCAAGACCCTCACAGGACACCTCGAACCGACAGTGCCTGACCCTGTATACACCATGCATTTACTTTATCCAGTAAAGAGCTTCCACTTTTTCACTTAAAAGAAGCATTTTACAGCTTCCCTTCAGCATATGTGACTTGCCAGCGTCACTACTTTGGTGCTTTGGAGCCACTATTAAGCAAAATAAGAGTTATTTTAACTGTGATACAGATGGTTGATCTGATAACTAGGAGACTGACATATACAGTGTGGACAGAGGGATGAGTCACCTCGTGAGTGGCTGGAAGCTGGAAATGGTGAAATGCCACCACATTACTCAAAAGGACATGTAGCTTAAATCTTCCGACTCATTTATTTTGGGCACTCCCCATTTAATGTTTCCAGGTGTTTGATCAAGAATCCCTAAAACCCCAGAAGTGAAATGACAGATAAGCAAGTGTTGCTGTGTACTTTGGCCAAGGGGTGCTTGAAGTGAGGAGTGAATGTGGAAGGGTCAAGAAGACAGCGGGATAAACACATCTGATCGACACCTAGGCTGGGAGTCAAGAGGGTGCTGGACATGCATAAATTGTTACTAGAGTGAGTAAGGAATGTCAGGACCAAGGACAGAGATGAGAGAGGGACAGGCATCCACAGGCAAAAACACAAAGGGAACAGCTGTCCTGCGAGACCAAGAAGAACTGGGCAGAGAGGCAAGCAATCAGGTGAGAGTGGTAGAGGTACAACTGAGAAGATGGTCTGGTTGCCCCTGCCTCTTCTACCTTTTTCCTTTATTCTGGCCCACAGCAACAAAGATGCTTTCAAACCTGAGACCACTCATTTCTTTGTTTCTGCTTTCTGGTTCCTTCCCTTCTCATTCAAAGTTCTCACCCCAGCCTCCAAGACTATGGACCAGGCCCCTGATACCTTGGATCCCATCTCCTTCTACTGTTCCCTGTCCTCCTTCCCTCCAGAAGCACTGGCCTCACTGCTGCCCCCTTGAACATGACAAGGTACGCTGCTACCTCAGGACTTTTGCATCTGCTGTTCCCTTGCCTGGAACCCTGTGCCCCCATATTCAAATCACCTGCATTTCCTTCTCACTTCAATTTCTGACTCAGAGCCTGGCCTGTGACAGAGGCCTCTTATGACCTCAAACAGTACAGGCCTCCCACCACTCCTGTCTCCTTGTGCCTCTCTTCTGTTTCTCTGTTGCAGTTACCGCCACTGATTCTGTGTGTTTCTTTATTATCTCTTTCACCCCTATGGGATGTAAGCTCCATGATAGCTGAGGTTTGGTTTTGTTTTGTTTGTTTTGTTGGTTGTTTTCCTCTTTTGTCCATGGCTTTATCTGTAGTACCTAGAATCCTACTGGAACTCATTATATCTGTGGAAAGAGAGAGTGAAAGGAAGCAGAGGAAAACCGCATGACTCCTACTGTAACTAGCAAGCAAGATGTCACTGGCAGCCTTTTGGGGGGATTCCTGATGGGGCTGGAAGCCTAGCACCAGCAGACAGGAAAGGCTGAGAAGGGAAGCAGCAGATTACAGCGGGACAAGAGAGAAAGACTGATAACTGAGAGAGGGTGCAAGCAAATGTCTCCAGGATGCAAGAGCCTTAAATATCCTCTTGTGTTGAAAGGAAGGAGAAAGGGAGCAAGGTTAAAGATTCGGGAGAGAAGGAAAGTATAACTGATGAGCCAGAGTCCCAGGTGAGGCAGGCAAGGCTATAAATTGCTGAGCAAATAAAGTAGATTATCGTTTCCCTCTGTTTCTCCAAGTGTTGCAGGAAGGCTGAAGCACTTGCAGGCTACAGAGCTCTCACTGCCCCCGCCTCACTGCTGTGAACTTGGACAAGTTATTGAACCTTTCTTGTCTCATCTCCCCACCTGAGATGTGGGATGGAAAGTCTCTGTTCATGCACTGCTGGGAGAGTCAGTGACAGAACTCATTTGTAAAGTGCCTGGCACTTGAAGATCACTCAACAAACACCGACCCTCCCCGCTTCTTTTTACGTTACCATCTGCTCCGTCCAAAAGGAAATTTGACGACTTCCTTGACAGCATCAGGCAACACTAGGCCAAGCTTTTCTCAAATACAGCTGCTGAGTGGCCTGCACAGCTCAGCCTCCCTAATAGGCTCTCACATCACAGCCCTGTGGGCCCACACCCGAGTGTTGAGTGCATGTCCCCAGCGCCAGCTGTGCCATGAGGGTCCCCTCAGAAGGCTCTGTCCTCACTGACTCCAAGATACTCAGAGCCACCACCCCAGGGGCCCAGATCCTAGCCAATACTAGAAAGGTGATTTGGGCCTAAATGGCTCTGGTTTCAACTCCCAGCTCTGCTCTTAAGAAGCTGTGCAAGCTTGGTCAAGTCACCTCTCCTCTCTAAGCCACTCAGCCATCCTGCAAAGCAAATTTCATACTCCCATTTTACCCAGCAAGAAACTGAGACTCAAAGAGGTGAGATCATGGACTCGGGGTCACAGGTGTCAGTCAGGGTCCCCGCAGGAAACTAGCACCATGTGGAAATGGGAATAACCTGAGGAAAGTTTAACAAAAGGTTTACTTGCAAAGGCATGACAGAGCCGAAAAAGCCTTGGGGATGTGGAGGTATCCGAGGGCAGGTAACTGACTACAGATGTCTTTCCCTGAAAGGGGGACTCCCAGAACCCAAGAAAGACAGGGCTTTGTGGAGAGGGCCACCGGTCAGTAACCCTGACCTTGTGCTGAGGTACCCCATAGGGAGACAGACACCCTACCTCCCTCTGCTCCCTCCCTCTCATCTCCAATGGTGTCACCAAGGGATGAACCAGTCAGGAGCCAAGGGCAAGAGAGCCCATAGCACAGTGCATCCAGTCCTACCTGCTGTTGGCAGGAGCTTGTGGGCTAGGAGGGCAAATGGAAAAAGATTCAAAACACATGGCTAAGTCAGATATGGCAGACTGAGAATCTCATAGGGATGGTCAGTCCCTTTCCACTGCAATGCTGTTTCCTGTGGAGCCTCAGAAATGCTCCCTGAGGGCGAGGGTATATGGATAGAAGAGTAGGAGGATGGATGGATGGATGGATGGGTGGATGGATGGATGGATGGATGGATGGATGGATGGATGGATGGATGGATAACTCCTGCAGGCTTCATTCATGTCGCTTCGATAAATCTCATCACCTGACTAGAAATACAAGCCTTGTTAGGAGGTTTATTTCTAAGCTATAAATGGGCTCTAAGAATAAGAGCCTCCATCCCAATTTCTAAATCCCTGTAGGAGTTTACCTGTCTCTCTCTGGCCTCTGGCTCATTTTTCCTGCAGTGGCTGCTGTAGGAACTGCTCCTCCCTCCAAGACTTGAGCCCTGCACCAGGCTAAGCTGCACTCAAACAGAGTAAAGAAAAGGCAGGGGTCAGAGGGGGCCATGGCCTGCTACTTCCCTGTGGGGCTGGACGGCAAGGCTGAGGTAGCCAGGCCCTCTGTGAGTCCCACAGAGCTGTGGGGGTGGGAGGAGAAGGGAAGTGGGAAGGCAGGATGTTCACTATAATTATTTTCATTGATTTGTCTACTCTGATCTCAAGTGCTGCAAAGCCGTTGTGACATTTAATAAAAATAATTCAAGGTAAAAATACCTCTTCCTCCCTACTCCCACCTCCCTCTTCATCAACACCACCTCGGCTTTCTCCTCCCATCTAATGGGTGCTCTAGGCCAAGTACAGAAAGAGGGCAGCAAAGGAGGGGATCAACTGTGGGAGCAGAGGCTGGCAGCCTGGCATCTGTAGCCAGGAGTTGCAGCTGCACTGTTGCTAGCTGGCTGGTGACTCCAGGCAAGCAGCTGAGCCGCTCAGTGTTGCTGCCCTCAGTTGTAAAGCCCTGACTTGGAGCGCATGGTCCAAGATTCTAATGCACCCTTCAGAGAGAGAGTGACGTGAGCTTTCCATCATTTCCGTGTATCTTGTCCTTGCTAAATTCCTTTCTGATCTTTAGCACTTGACCACAGGAAGTCCACCCCTGCCACCATTTCTTGCTGGTTTCCAAGCCTTGGGTAGGTTCAGCCTTTCCTTTCTCTGTGCTTTTTTTCATTTTTTAAATGAATGATTTTCAACCCATTATAGAAAAAGGATAAACTGAGAAACTAAAGCGGCAGTTACTGCCACCTTGTCTTGCACACCAACTAAATCCCTGATGCTTTATGTGAACTTGAAGCTTGATAGCAGCTCTAGCCATGTAGGTGATTCCTGAAGAAGCTGAGGCTCAGGGAGGTGAAATCAGCTACCTACACATACATAGCCAGGAAGCGCTGCTCTGCCTCAGCGCACCTTGAGTCTGGAGCCCTCTGCTCTCTCCAGTCGCTCTCCTTGCAGCTCCCACAATGTGCCTAAGGCCCAGCCCAAACCCAGGCCTCCTGCCTTCCAGGTAGAAAAGCTCCAAGACAGTCTGACTCAGCAGAGTGCAGGCAGGCAGGAGAGGGAACCGAATTTTGCAAGCCTCCAAAACAGAGTCCTCAGAGGGCCGGAGTCATCCTGGGCTGTCAGGAGGAGATGTAATCAGGGTGACCTCATATCTTTCACGGATTCATTAAAGTCTGTGTTCTGGGGTAAATGATTGCTTTCCCCTAGTCCTGCTGAAAAGAAAATCGATTTGCCTCCTTGTAGATTTAGAACAGGACAGTTGGCAATTAGAAAACACTTGCCCAGGCAGGCACTGGGGAAGGGGTCCCATTCCATATCTCACCCTCATTCCAACAGCAGCAACACGGTAGCAGGGCCTCCTGGCTTGAAGCAGGCCATGGAAGTCCGAGGTTGGGCGCAGGGATGCGTGGCCGCGGACTCACTTGTGTCCCCCAGGCTCTAAGTTACATCTCTGCAGCTGAAGCCTCACGAGGGATTTCACTCCCTTTCCCCACCCCCACCCCATCCCTGCCCCTGACAGCTAATGGATTTTTCTCTGTACAGAGAGATTTACTAAACAACCGAACTAGGACGCATTAAGTCTGTGGGTTTGGAGGTTTGTTTTAGAGCAATTCTCGCCCGGAGAACCGGCCGCTGAAATTAAGATGCATTCTTCTCAGCAAATATTGATTTCAACAAGAAGCAAATCCGAGAAGCGGCTCACTGGATTTAAACTCTGGCAGCTATGGTTTGGACTAAGGGAGGGCTCACCAAGGTGCTCCCCACCAGAGGTCCAGAAATAGGGCAATGAAGAAAATGCAGAGTTAGGCAAAAACTGGAATCACACCACAAGGATACAGCCTGCAAATACACTGAGCCCTATAAATCAGAAAAATAGTGTTGTCCTATATACCATCATCACCGCCCCTGGTGAGATGGAAATGATGTTCCACAGTCACCAGCTCAGACTTACGCTTCCCTTCCAAGTTGGACCACACAGTGGTCTCCCTCCAGGTACCTTTTCTTAACCAACTCTATCTTTCCTCTCCTTTCCCACCACTATCTCCTCCATCCAAGAAACAAGACACGTACGTGTATCTCTTTCTCCTGGAATTTGCCAGCTTTGCTTCTGTTTCTCCCCGCAAATTTTTCAGGAATCAGGGCCACATCTTGCACCTAAGTTACCCAGTGGCAAGAGCTTAAGACTTAGAAATGAGATTAGTTGATCTGGGTTCTTGATCTAATCAGCAGCACTGTAATCACAGGATCTTGGGCAACGGGATTTCTTGATAAGCATCTTTTTTCTATTTCTGAGAAGCAGAGAATCTCTGCCACCAGGCAGAGAATTGGACTGGACTAAAGGGACTAGAAGAATTTTCTCAGCTACTGAAATTAGAATGCAGCAGCTGGGGTTCTTGGTTCTAGCTGACACCACCCCAGCAACCTTCTCCACACTTGACAGAGGCTCTTGATGGAACAACCTCTCCCTACCCTCCTTAAGCAAGGAAGAAAAATTCTTCAAATTCATGAAAATCTAATACAAAAGAGGCAACACTTTCCACAGACATTTGGACACATCATCAAAAAAAGATATACAAGCAAAATAACCACCTGAAAAAGTGGTCCACATCGTTTGTCATGGGCCACCTGCTAAAATGTCAGAAAAATTGTTTATTTCCTAAAAAGTAGCAGTATGAAGTGTTGGTGAGAGTTACCAGTAGGAAAAAAAAAAATCTCCAGACACTGAAAAATGATTTGGCAGTTTCTTGCAAAGTTAAACATACATTTGTCCTATGACCTGGTAATTCTGCACCTAGACATTTACTCAAGATAAATAAAACCTGTGTTTACCTAAAAATCTGCATGAGAATGTTTGTGGCAGTTTTATCCATAATGGATAAAAAAATTTAAGATAATTCAAACACCCTGCCACGGGGGGGGTGGATAAACAAACTGCAGTGCATCCATATAATGGAAAAGTACCCATCAATAAACAACAGTGAACTACAGAAATATCCAAAGGCATCACCAATGAATCTCAAATGCATTTTACTAAGTGGAAGGAGGCCGACCCGAAAGGCTAGATAGGAAATGCTTCCACTTACATGGCTTCGTGGACCAAGGAACGCTAGAGAGGTGGATAGAACTTCAGCAACTCCCGGGGGAAGGCTTGAGAGAAGCAGCAAGAACACAAGAGAACTCTGGACAGTGGTGGAAGCGCTCTGCGCTGTGGTGACGGATGCGCGACACTATGCAGGTGTGCACTATGAAGAGGAAACTTTACTGAGCGCACCCCTAAATATAATTTTTTAAAATGAAAACAAAAGCCAAAAATACGAACATGGCCCTTTCGACACAATGCTGTTAAGATGGCAGCACCAAGTAAAAATGACAGCCCAGGCAAACAGCTATGCTCGGAGCCTAGTCCCTCCCTCCCTGTGCATCCCACGTCTGAGACAGAGATGCAAAACTTTTCAGGAGGAGCAAAGAAATGACCGCCGCTGCCTCTTCTCCCCTTGAATGCCTTTCATCTTCTATTCTGTGTCCTCAGAACAAATGAGTCTGGAAGATGGGAAGCCCCTGAGCTGGGACAGCCTGGGGAGGCTGGGGCTGTGGGGAAGCTGGCAATTACAGTAGAGCCTGCTGTACAGATGGAGGCTCTGCAGACCTACGGCAGTCTCACACCATGTGAAACCTGGATTCCAGGATAGAGAGGCAGACACTGGGTCGGGGAAGAGTCCTGGGTGACTGTGGACCCTACGAGTAGAGGTGGAAGAAATCCCTCATAAAATACCACAGCACAGAAAAGAAAAAAGAGTGGGCCTGGTACCCAGATTTGAAGGTTTGACGCCAATTTGGCAGCTCAACTGGCCAAATCCTCGATGTTTCCCCTTGATCCTCTGTGATCTTGAACAAATGGATGGCTAAGTCCTTAGGTTACAGCTTTGCTTTGGCTTTATCATGTGTGAAATGGGGCAAATAATCTTGCCCACACCATAGGGTTATTATGTGAGTTAATATTCATTCATTCAACACATACTCATATGTACTGGTCATCTTTTATGTGCCCGTCACTGTATTACCTACATGAGATTTGCATAAACCTTGCTATTGTGATGAAATTCACATTGCAGGGAGCAGAGACAGGCAACAGCAAAGAAGTAGCTATGGAATTTGGCCAATGGTGGATATGCTAGGAAGCAAGGACTAGATGTTGACAACTTTGTAGGGGTGCTGTTTCATACAGAGAGATCAAGAAAGGCCTCTCCAAGGAGGTGAGAGTGGAACAGAGATGGAAGAAAGAAACAGACGGACTGAAGGAGAGCAATCAAGGGCAGAGAACCACATGTTTAGACACCCTGAGGCTAAGGTGGTCTTGACAGAGCTGGGAACAAGCCAAGAGAGAGGCCTGTGTGGCTGCCTTTGAGGGAGCAGAGTAAAGACAAGGTCAGAGAAACAGCAAGAAGTCAGATGACAAGAAGGCCACTGACCACCGTCTGAGCTTTCTCTCTTGTTCAGAGTTAGGTCAGAAGTCACTGAAGCTTTTGAGGAGTGGCATCCTCAGACTGGTGTTTTTAAAGGATCCTGCTGGGCAGTTTGTGAGGAACAGCAGTTTGTGAGAGCAGCAGAGGGACAGAGGGCAAAGTCAGCCAGCCTGATTAGGAAGTTACCGGGTAACTTTGGAGAGATGATACCCAAGCAAGCATATTGGCATTGCTCATTCAATGTTATCTATGATTTCTGTTGCCAGCATCATCAAATTCATAACCACTGGGAAAGGAAAGTCAGAGGAAGCCTAAACCACCCTTTGTTCACAGAAGGAACAAATGCAGACCCTGCTGAACCTCACATAGGGCTGTGTGAGCCTGGGAATCCACATTAAGGGACCAGAAGCTCTGGACAAAGATTTTTGTGCTACCCACACCTCCATGATCCTCTGAGAAAAGTAACAGAGCCTTAAAGTAGCACACAGTAGTTTAGAGGAAGAACCAAATGAAAAGTCTGGTAGTAGAAGAGAACCCAGCTAGTAGGAGGAAACCCAAAGAAAGGAGCCCATGCTGAACAGCAGTCAGTGACTGTCTTTAGGGTCCGCTCATTTCATCCTCAAAACTCATCCGAAGAAGCTCAGTATCTCCATTCTTCAGATGGGAAACACTAACAAGCCAGGTAATAGCAATAGATGCAAGATTCTGATGTGGGTTTGGAGGGCCTCCAGCATCTCTGCCCCTCAGGGTGCAGATAGGTGTCCCCAAGTGGAACATGCACAGTCCATGACTTGGCACAAGGGCCCCAAAAGCATTCACTCAGCAAGTCCTGCTCTGAGAGCCTGGGCATCTTGGGTTCTCCAGGATCAACCAGCTCTGAGGTCACACTTTCTCTTGTTTCTTTGTTTACAAAGGTAAGATCTCTTCTTCAATATGGAAAGTGATAGTTCACCGAGAAGTGTCATCTCTCTTGCCCATTGCTTTTTGCAAATGCAGTAATGCTATACTCTAGTGTGGTAGAACCTTCCTGATTGATTTTAGGGGAAAACACTTATCTATGCCAAACAACTTGACCTCATGGAAAATTTCTGGACTTTCTGTTCTAACAAAAAGCCCATTAGAGCTGCTTCTCTCACAGTTAACCTATGAAATATCACATATGATTGTGTGGAGAGAAACCAAGTATTCTTGGAGAAAAGGCTCATTCTAAAACCAGGAAATAAAAAAAGTACAAGATACAGCCAGAATATCTCTCAGTCAGAAACAAGAAAACCAGATTTCTGGGTTAATGTCAAAATGACAAGGAAGCCAATTTATTCAAGGCTCCCACTGGTCAAATAGAGTATTGTTTAAGCATCCAGGAGGACAGTAACTATACTGAATTAAAAGATATCAAACTGTTTAAACCCATGAGTTTATTATGATACTCAAAAAATAAAATAAACCTCATTGGTGGTCTCTGGAGGATACTATGGAGCCAACTCATTACTTTGAAAAACAGGCAAACACATAGAAAGGATCAAACACTTATCTTGTTTTCCTATACAAATGATACCACTGGTAGCCAAGTACTTTATGAAAAGAAATTTATATAGAAGTATTACAGTACTGATAAATGATAAATAAATAATAATAAATAATAGATGATAATGAAGGATGAATATGTGCTATATCATTTTGTGACAACAAATAGATTAGTAGATGTAGGAAAGACCAGTAGGCATTGATATCTCCTAATAGAAGAACCCACACCACCACCACCACCCATGTGGTGGCCTTGGCAACAATAAATCAAGCTTTAATTTGATATGAGTCCAGATTTATCTAACTGCCTCTTTACAAAACATTTAGGAACAGGGGAGCCCATTAAATGGCACCATAGCATTCAGCAAAATCAGTTGGTAGGAAAATCTACAAGACAGAGGACTCGAAGGAGTTAAACCAAAGATTGGAAGAAGAAATATAGACAGAAGGAAATTTGAAAATCATCATATCAATCAATCAGAACATATAGACCTAATAGGTTTTGGTAATAACAAGCAAAATACAAATTTCTGAGACAATCAGAGAAATTTTAACACTAATTAAGTGTTTGATAAAATTATTACTGTTCCTTTTTTGGTGCATGCATCAGCTAGTCACTGCTTTGTAACAAATCATCCCAAAATGTAATGGCTTAAACCAACACTTGTTTAGCTTGATCATGATTCTGTGAGTCAAAATTGGGCAGACATGAGCCAACCCATGGGAGCCTGGGCCTCTTCACAGCTTCATACAGTAGCAGAAGGATTCACAGGAATCAGCAGAAGTAGGAAGGCCCCAGGGGGCAAGTGCTTTCTAATCCTCACCTTGCACTGTTTTTGTCCCGTTGGCCAAAGAAAGTCACTTTGTCAAGCAGGAAGGCTTTGCAAGGGTGCAGAAACTAAGTTCCCTGGAGGTCATTACTTTAGTAACAATCTACCACAGTGTGACGGTGGTGTAACGGTCATGGCTTTGGAAAAGTTTTTATCATCTACAAATACGTATTAACATATTTCCATGTAAAATGATGAAATAATGTGCTTGAAAGTAATCAGGGGTGAGGAGGGAGTGGGTGGTAGCCATTAATTTATGGAGGCTGCTAGATGAGCATGTTTTGGATCATAGTCTTCTCCATACTTTCATATGTATTAGAAATTTCTGATGACAAAAAGTTTTCTATGAAATGGCCAGTCGGTGTCCAACACTAGGAGAACACAAAGGAGACAGGAGCACCCTCCTCAGCGTTTGCTGTTTCCAGAACATCAGTTCCCACTCCCTGAGGCCCTGAGCAATGGAGGCAGCTTTCCTAGGTGTTCTGATTCCCTTTCATCTTTGGCTTGTGGCCTGAACCTGAAAAGCCCATGTAAGCACCACAGCAATGACTGCAGAAGGCCTCGAATCCTGAATCTGGAATTGTTAGCGCTCACTCTCTCCCCAAGTTATCTTGAGACTTAGGACACAGGCTTGTTCCGGATGATAAAGTGCAAAACATCACAATTATTAAATGAAAGAATGAGAGGATGGGAATTGGGAGCTGTGAAGAGGGAGGGATGAGAGGCAGAGACTTCTGTTAACAGGGAGTTAACAGAGGAGGAGGAAGAGAAGAGGAAGTAAATATCACAATCTTGGGTTCAGCCAGTACTCATTGTTTCCGTATTGAACACTTGCATGGATAGAAAAAGGGTGAAAAGGTGGCTCTCTAGGAGGCTGAGGCAGAAGGATCACAGATTCTAAGCCAGTCTGGGCAAGTTAGTGACTTTGTGAGACCCTGTCTTAAAATTTAAAAAATAGCAAAAGGGCTGGGATGTAGCTCAATGCAAGGGCCCTGGGTTCAATCTCCAATGCTACAAAAAAAAAAAAAGAGAGAGAGAGAGAGAAAAATTTAAAGTGAATTAGATACTATACTCTTTGTTGTCATTTATTCCTTCAAATGTGTATCGAGTACCCACTGTGTGCCAGGCCACATCAGATGCTAGATAAGAATATAAAGAAGGTTTAAAATACTTTCCTTATCTACATTAGTGAGGACTATTCCAGTTGAAATAAGAAATTAATTCAAACTGGCTTAAGCAGAAAAGACAACTTACTGGCTTGTGTCACTGGAAAGTCTAGAGGTACTTCAGACACATCTGTATCCAGGGCTCCAATGTTGTCAGGAACCTGTCTCTCTCCATCTCTTAATTGCCTTCCCTGGGTGTGGGCATCATTTCCACATACAGTACTGGCAGCAACAGGCTTCTATCCCACCACCTTGGCAGCCAGTGTCCCAGGTTTGTGTCTCGGTGGAGCAGCTTGGCCCTGAGCCCATTCCCATCAGGGAGAAGGAATGCTCTGAGGATCTAAGCCTGGGTCATGGGCCTGGCTCTGAGCCTGGGAAGCATCAGAGCCACCCAGAAATGGAGACAGAGAGGGAAAGGGTGGTTCCTAGAACAGCCGCTCTGGGAGATGCACGCATACTGACTTGGCAAAGCAATAGAACGTCCATTCACTCGTTCATTCAACAAATCTTTGTGTGCAGACTCTGATGCAGGTGCCAGATAAGCAGTGTGGAGCAAAATCAGGCGAGCTTGTTGTACTCCAGAGGTGGAGCTGAAAAACACAGATGTCAATGATAAATTCATATTTAGATTACAGATCATGATTTTGCATGAAGCAAATAATCAAGGTGCTGTAAGCAAGAACAAAGACTCCCCACAAAATGTGTAGGCCGGGAAGGCTCACCAAGTAGAGGAGCCTTGAGCACCCCATGTGTGCCTAAGGCTTAAGGTATGGAGATGGACATGGCATCATCCAGTCCTGGAGAAGCCCACAGCTGAGGGGAGTGGTGGTGAGGAGATGGGCACCCTGCTGAGCTGGGCGACACAGACAGGATCCCCTCCTCAAGATGCCAGGCAGGAAGCAACTGAGTTGGGTGATGGGGCTGGAGGAGTATGGGGAAGAATTTGGTTTTATGAAGACATTTGAGCTGAGTCTTAAAGGCTGAGTGGATACAAGTTGGGCCTCCAATGAGGAAAAAGGAATTACAGGCCAGGTAAGGACCTGGGGATGATCTGTACCTTTGGGTAGTGGGAGCTCAGTGTGATGGCACATGAGATGACAGCAGTGGGGAGACAGAGCTCACCTGTCAGAGGCCATGAGTAAGGTCTTGATGGTCCCACAACCACATGGCAAGCTCCACGGAAACAGAGGGCAGACCGAGGCCTGAGTTCATTGTGTATCAAAACAGGAAAGTACTTAGCCCCCCGAGAGCAACCTGGAAGGCTTTGTGGGAGAGAAAATTTTTGATCTGTGCCTTTAATAAATGCATCTCCTCTTCTTTATGCCCTCCAAACTAATACATCTTTATTAGCAAGACGGAAGGCGAGTGGATGTGCAAAGCAAATGAGGCGTATGTAATCTCTGACTTCAATTTGTACATGATGGATCAACCGGCAGATCCCAAGTCAGACTCACCCCGGTCCTTCGCTGAAAAGAAATAATCCAGTGGGACCATGAAGTTCCAAGAGGGTAGGTAAGCCACTTACACAAAGTGACACAAAAGAGCTCAGACTAGAATTATGGCTGCTCCCTCTCTTTCCAAGCCAATGAAAGCCATGGCTTTCCCCCAGTATCTTTCACCCATCAGTCCGAGTCGGCCCCCTGGGAACTCCAGAGCACACCCAGCTTCTTTGAAATTGGCCAAGACAGTGCAGAAACTGCCCAGCCATTTCTGGCCCAAGCCCAGTTCCTTCGACTCTGCCCCGGGTGGCTCAAAGGTCCCACTCTGCACAGCCCACCTGAAGTTGCCATGTGCAGTGCCCAGGACTGGATGCTGGTTCTGCACAGCGTGGATTCTCCACTCCTGAATTCTGAGCACAGGACAGTCTCTGGGCTCATCGGCGGAGGCTCAAGGCTGGAGGGAAGGTGCTGTGCAGAGCAGCAGTTGCTGAGTGGAGCTGCCCCAGAGTCATTTGCATGAACTCCCACCTGCAGCCTCCGGACCTGTGCGCTCTCAGTTTGAAATTAATTTAGTGACAGCTAAAGGTTCCGCCAGGCTGCACTCTAAAGAGGATGCTCCTCGACTGTGTGAGGTTGTGCCAGGTAGCGGAGTTAGCAGCCGGCAGAGAGTGGAAACTGTGAGGGCAGGAGCATCAGCCTGGGTGTCTCTTGGGCAAGGCCTCCCCCACCCTCAACCTTCACCTCTGTGCCCATCCGCACCCTTCCAAGCTGAAATGCAGCAGCTAAGCCAGCTGCTTCCAGAAATGCCCAGTTGGGCAGAGCACAGGTTTCAGAAGGATCAGCCAAGAGCTGGGGGGCTCAGGCAGGGCAGGCTGCCTCTCTGGAACCCACCTCTGTCATCTCCCTAAGGGGCCCCTGTGCTCTCTTAGGCAGCGAGGGCAACAATCACTGATTCCAGGAGACTACTGTGAGGCTTCCCAAAGGCCAGTCAACACAGTTTGTCCTCTCCTGGGAAGTGGGGCCCTTGTTCTTATTTATAAGTGGTTGAGACTAGGATTTGGGGCTGTGCCTTTGAGCCAGGGAGATACTCAAAGTCTGTCCAGAAGCAGGAGGAAGGAGCAGTCCAGGCTAGGATTTCCAGAGAGAATACAGGACACCAGTTAATCCTAATGTAGATAAATAGCACTCTTGCATGGAATATAACACAGTAAAAGCATATTTGCTGCTTATCTGAAATTCAAATTAAGTACTTGTCCCTTCCTTCCTTGCTTGCTAACTCTGAGCTAGAACCAGATGAGAAGGGGTGTGGGAGCAGTAATTATGAGCCCCTTACCGAGCTCCCTGCTCCCACTCCTTGCTCCATGGGCCTTCCAATAGCCTTTGTGTGACCTCACTGCCACAGGGCCACTTGTGCCGGAGAAGAGGAGTCCAGAGAAATGGTAGTGTGGGAGAGTGGGAACAAATGAGGAAGAGAGACGGAGAAAAATCCAAACCAGGTGAAGAGAGAAACCCAGGCTTTCTGAAGGTTGCTTGTTCCTAAAGAATTGGGGCGGTGGGGATGGATAGTGGTGGTGCAGAGCATCAAGCTAAGGCCTTGGGCACCTGTGTTCCAGCTCTGTGGATGGCAGAAGTGGGAGCCATAAAGCCTCTGAGAGGTAAATTATCTCCCTGCAAGGCAGCCAGGACCCGGGTAGAGAGAGCCAGGCAGGAGCCGATTACCACTGACAAACTGGGTCTGTTTTTAAGCCTCTTTCTCACTCTCTTAAAGATCCATGCCTGCCCCTAGTCTGTGTGCCCTCCCAGGAGGGGCTCAAGATTCCCCGGCACCCCAGATAATCACCTAGCTTTTACTAGGTATGAGTACCCTGGCAAAGAACAGCAGCCTCCAACATGAGCCCCAAGCTGAGAGACGGCACCAAGGCACATGTCGCCTTGCTCCCCCCAGACCTGACATCATCCCTGTTCAGAATTCCAGCACTCACTTCACCGCACCCAAGACCCTCACCCACCACTGGGCTTTTTCATTGAACCATATATGGGAAGGCTTTTAATTCCTGCAGGAGCTGTCTTCAAAAGCAAACCCTGAGGCTAGGGTGTAGCTCCTTGGTAAAGTGCTTGCCTCGCTGCATGGGGTCTGGGGTTCCATCCTGAGTACTGAAAAAAAAGCAAGTCCCCCTTATATTCAGGGGCCTTCTCTGAACCGAGCTCTGCAAGGCTTCAAAGCTGCAGGACCTCCACAGTCATCCTGCACCCAGGCAGGTGTCCCTGCCCAGCCCTCGAGTTGTCACTACCCAGGAAGAGTAACAAGAGCATGGGCCCAGCTGACTCCTGCAGCCCAGAAAAGGCCTCCAAGTGTGTGGGGAGGCCAGGAAGGGGAAAGGCAAAGGGACTTATGCCCCAGTGTTCCTAGAGCAAGGGGCAGTGGGGGTACAGACTGTTTCAGACCAGAACTAACCAGTACTCTCTCTGTTGCGATAAAATCTTTCAGCTAGTACTTTCTACCCATCAGTCCTGTGTCTGTCCCCTAGGGCCTCTGGAGCATATGCAGCCCCAAGTGGCTCAGGGTTCAGACTCTGCAGAGCCTACCTGGAGTATGGCAAAGCTATCTCCACGTGCAGTGCCTAGGACTGGACGGCCAGTTTCTGGCACAGTGAGCATTTCCACCCCTGTTCATGCTGCCTAAGAGTCTGCTCATTTCCTACCACAGACTACACTGAGTCCCAGCCCAGTAGCAGAAAGAAAACTTCCCAGAAGTCAGATATAGTGGAACTCTTTCTCTCCTCTATTAGCAGTTCTGTTCTGTCACTTGGGTTTCTGCCTCCACCAGCCTTCCTTTCTTTTTCAGTTTGTCTTTTCCACCTCATCTGGTCTGAATCAAACAACTACAGGAGCTTGGGTGTGTCCCTGAGCTTGTGCTCAGGAGGAACCACTTTGACAACTACCAGAGGCAGCTCATACCAAAGTACCCCTTCACCCACTGGCTGATTAGTCCTGTGAGTGACCTGCACTGATAATTCCACAAAGGAAGAGACATAAACAGAGCTCAGGTGGCCCAGGGCTCAAATCCTGGACTGTCAGAGACAAAGGGACCCTAGCAGTGAGCCACAGATGGGGAAAGATGGGGAAACTGAAGCCAGGAAAGCAGTAAGAGCCAGTGTTTGTTGGACCATTTCTAAGCACTTCAGGGCATTAACTCCAAATTTTATGAAGATTAAAAGAAGACTAAACGAAACTGAGGCTTGAGTAAACAGAAATTTGTCCCAGGGCACACAGCTGGCTGCAAGCAGAGGCAGACTGGAGAGTTGCCCAGGCTCTGGCTTGCTGCAGGGCACACATCCCACCCCCTGGGCAAGGTCACCCATTGTGAGGAGCAAAGCCTGAGCGCCAGGGTACCTTCTATTCCTGATGCCCCACACTGGAGGACACTGACCACAGAATGGTGGTGAGGCTAGAGAACGGCCCAGAGTGGCACAGGCTGGGAGCCAGCAGCATAGGACTTGCAGCCCTGGGCCAGGAAGAGAGGCTTAGGTCAAGGGCCAGAGGGAGAGGCATGAGGCACAAGCAGAGGATGAGAGGCTACCAGAAACAGGGAGGGCTAGGGAAAAGAAGCAGGACACCATCAGAGTGCACTCACTGCACTCTCGATGATGCTCCCTCTCTCACAGGACAGAGAGACAGATGAGGAGTGAGAAGTGTCCCTCCCCTAGGGAATACTGGTGGCTAAGTCTTATTTCCCTTCAGGAATTCTGGGTCAGGCATGGCAGAGTTTAACAAGCAACTCCTGATTACTAGGAAATATGAGACTCAGTGGCCAGCACCAGGCATGTGGCAGTCATCACACTCTCTTCCTGAGCCCCAGAGTTCATGTTCTAGAAAAAGAAAAAGTCCTTGTGCCCAAGCACAGTGGCTCATATCTGTAATCCCAACTGCAGTACTCAAGAGGCTAAAGCAGGTGATTGTAAGTTTGAGGACTTCTTAGTCAACTTAGTGACACACCCTCAAAATAAAGAACCAGGATGTAGCTCAGTGGCAGAGGTGGGTTCAGTTCCAAGTACATTCTTGGGGTCCTAAAGTAGAACGAGTTGTAAACTCGAAGTCAAAAGCCATGGTTTTTGGCCTTGTGCCTGGGACTTGCCCACTGTGAGATTTGAGCCAGCAATTTGATCTTTGATGCTGCCGAGTTCCGATCCATACAGTGGGGACAATAGATCCCACTAACCTCAGCAGCTGTCCCAAGAATACTTCTGTCTCTGAAAAACTCAGTTTAAGAGGTGTTGTCACCTGCAAGCATGCTGTGGGGTGGGGCAGAGATGAGGTAGTTGGAAGAGGGTTGGGGGTAGCTTGTCCTTGGGCAGGCATGAGACAGATAGACCTGAGTCTCACTGCTCCTCCAACTGTGCTGTATGCTAATATGCTGCAGAGTTGTGTTGCATCGCTAGATTAGTGTCCAGACCCAGGAAGAAGGCAGATGGTCTGATCTGAAGAAGCTGTGGTAGGGATTCACTCTTAGAACCACACCTTGGGCAAAGGACCATATCTACAGAGGTGCGTTGAGGTAGCATGGGAGCTGGTAACCAAGCCCTTAAGATCCAGATGAAGAAGTGTTTCTACTAGAGAAGAGATGACTCAGGGCACAAGAACCAACCTTCCCTCCAGAGCACCTCCCACCATCCCTGGCTTGCCCACCTGCCCCTCAGCCATATGTTCTCGGGGCTAGAAAATTCAGTTATGATGCCAAGAGTAGAGCTGCAGCCAGGGGCTACAGAAATACATCCAGCTTCACTCAACAGAGGAAGCCAGTGCCTGATGAAAATTCCTCAAGGACACCACTTGGCCCCCAGACCCTCAAGTGCCTCTAGCCCTTCTTAGGGGCTTTTCCTGCAAGGCAAGACCTAGTGGGGTGATAAGCCCCCATGGATGGACCTCAGGACCTCTCCTGCTCCCAGAAAGCAGCTCTCAGACTCTCTCAGGTAAAAGTCAAGTCTGTTCCCATGCAGCTCTAGCTTGTCCCACTGCCACCATCCCCTGTCCACATTCTAGTTGTCCCTTCTCCTCAAGGTCCTCTTTTCCAGTCTCAGAATGGGCAGAGCCCAAGTCCCAGCACTGAGCTTTCCCTGAAGCAACACTGGACTTAGCCATCATGCCCCTGTGCCTACAGTAACCTGGGGCTCTCTTCTTCCAATGCACATGGGTGCGGCTGGTCTGGGTGGGGCTCCAGGGCCTTCAACCTTAACAGACTCCCAGGGATGTGGTACCACTGGGGACTTGGTGGAACATGTTTGTGACTTCACCTGCTGCTCCACAAGCAGCACCAGCTCCAGAGTGTGCAAATGGAGCTTTGCAGCAAGGGGACATCACCCTGCTTGAGGCTTCTCCCTTCCACTAGCCTGGCAGGTACCTGCTTAGAAGGTACATTCCTGCAACCTGGACTTTTTATACAAATCAGGTTGCCAATAACTGTGAAGACAGCCTCAAAGGGACTTTCTGGCCAGCCACTGTTAGCACGGAGAATATAAGAAATGGATCTCAAAGGACAGCTGAGGGCCATGTGGCTTTGCTTTGGCATGAAGTGAGTGGAACCCTCACAGATCTGATGCTGAGCTCTGGGGGCTGGCCCTCAGCCTCTGCCCACCCTTTGAGACTGGGAGTCCTCAAACTTGGGCTGGGCCTCTGCCCATCTGCATATGTTGGCAGCCCCCATGGGAACCATGAGAGGGGTCTTACAATCTCACCCAGCCTTGGGATGCCAGCTACCAACTGCACCCAGGTCCACTGAATGACAAGATCTTGGGTGATGCGGCAGGCACAGGGACGGGCTAAGCCCATGTGATGCTGCTGGAAAGCGTGACACAGGCGTAGGGCCTCCTCGTAGGGACTCTGGGGATCCCATGGTTCCTGACCTCCATCTCTGAGGTTGTAGTCAAGTCATAGGCAGGGGGCAGGAAGGAGGAGGGTGCAAAGAGGTGAAGGTAGCCGAAGGACTGGAAAACTAAACATCCAGCAAGAAATACCCCACTTGTAAACTAAATAGAATTACTTTGTCAGGGAACAGGGCACCATAAAAATTAAAGCAATTTACCATGAAATGCCATCCTATTTTATTTTGTGTTATTCCCAAGCTAAAACCACTGAGCTAACCTAAGTCAAGAACATAAGCCAAGCAGGCAGGAACAGAGGAAGGAGGGGAGGCCTCCCCCCACACACATCATCTCGGGCACAGCAACACTGGTTATCTCCATGGAAACAGACAGGACTCTGTGGGCCACCCAGGTGGCCAGAGAACCAGGGCACTGGCTCCCTCTGTTGGGTGAAGCTGAAGGTATTTATTGTAGCCCAGTAGAGAGCACCTGAGACCAGATCAGGCAGGGGCTCTGGTCTCACCCATCTTGCTCTGCAAATACAGGCAACCCCAGGAAGTGAGGTTGGCTTCTTGAGTCACTGTCAGAGGAGGAAGAACCAATGGTCCAGGGTTCAAATCCTGCCCCCATCTCTCACCAATGGGGAGGTGGAGGCAGATTGCTTCAACTTTCTAAATTGGGTTTTGTTTGTTTCATCTGTAAAATGAGCTAAATTCACTCATTCATTAGGGTTGCTAGGAGGATTGCATAAGATCACCTGTGACCTTCAGTCTCTGGCCTTCAGAGGCCTAAGGACCACCAAAACATTCAGACATCCTGGGAGGAAGGTGGCTGCCCCTTCCATACTCTGCTTCTGCACCCCGCCCTTCACTCCGTGCTGCCTCCCCCTCACCCCGTCTACTGGGCTTGGAGTATGAGGCCCCAACATCAGCAATGGCAATGATGATAACAGTGAGCCTTACTAAATTCTTCATGGTACACAGCCTCATCTGGGCCTCACAGCAGTCCTAATCTACATGGCACCAGAGGTTGTGCTCTCACGTACATCTAGACCAGTGGAAATCCTCAGCTTGTGCTCTTAGCGACTTTCCCTGTACTTTCTCTGCTTTCGTGGTAAGAATCCTGCCTGGAAAGCTGGGTCTCCAAATCCTAACTCAGCTCTGCTACCAGCAAATCATGTGACTTGACCAAGTTAAGCCTTGCCCTGGGCCTCAGATTCCCTGTTTATATCAAGGGGGTAGATGAGATGATGGGGGACTTGTGAGTCTAATAGTCTCTGGTTCTACTGAGTGGATGAGGAGAAGCAGGGACTAGGTGATTACTAGGGACCCATTTAGTAGGCTAATGACACCCCTCCCACAACCACAGTGGAGAAGAAACTCTGGCTTCTCCCCAGGGCTCCATTGCTCAAAGTGTCTGTTCCCAACCCCACCCGGAAGTTGGAGGAGACAGTATGATGGACTGAAACTAGGGGAGAGAAATCACTGGAGGCCTCAAGACATTGCCACAGATCACATCTCACCTCCTGCTGACCTAGAAAGATGGAGGGACAGAGACTTGGCAAAAAGGAAATGGAAGCCAGAGGGAACAGTGACAGGCAGGAAATGGTCCAGGTTCCTGACCTTGAGAAAGATAGGCCACTCCTCTTCCACCAGTTGAAGCACAGAAGCAGAAAAAGGTGCCCGCGTGGACCTGAAGAAACATCTATCCTGGGCTGGCTGGGCGATACAGAGAGAGAGGAGGGCCCTTGACTGCCCCACCGCAGTCACTACAGGGATGGTGAGTTACAAGGCACACACAGAGAACTGGCCGTGTCTGGTTCTCTGCAGGAACTCAACAAAATAACATCCTAATTCTTCCTGCCCCACCCTTGCTGTGCTCACACTGAGGGCCATGCTCCTAATCTCTAAAGTGGAGTACAGAAGTCCAGCGCTTAGGGGTAATATAAAATTCACATCACAGTGCTCAATCAGCACAGCTCACTCCTCCCCTCTAGAGTCTCTGTGCTACTTCTGTAAAAGAGTTAACAGTGCTTACTTCCCTAAGCTCATGAGGGGATTAAGAGAGATGAGTATACACCTGGCACTTGGAAGCGAACATGCGAGTCGCTTCCCTACTGCCCACTTGCTCAGCGCAGGATCTTGCCTGTTTGTTGCTTCACACAGCATTCAGTATGAAACCCGGAGTATGGGTATCTGCCCAACGAATGAATAAATGAATGAATGAATATGTTCATCCATACACAGGGACCTTGTACAGATGGGAATATCTAGGCAGAAGCTCTAGAATTCTTTGTCTGGTGCATCAGGAATCCAGCTATCCTCAAGCTCTGCTGCTGGAGCGAGACAGGACTATTGCCTTTCTTAGTTACCAAATTATTGCTGTAAGGGGACCAGGAAGGTTAAGGCCTTCTTCGTCCCACTGAGTGGCAGTTGGCCAGATCGGCATGAAAGTTGAGGAATTCTGGCCGGAGAGGAGCCATGGATCTCGGCTTCCCTCGTGGTGCCACCACAATGGCAACACACAGACGTGGTAGGGCCCACTCCTGGCAGATAAGCAGGACCCTAGATCTCTGCCAGAGACTCCTGCTCAAGGGCAGCTCCATAAATCCCAGGGTGGAAGAGAGTGAGAGATGGAGCCAGCCACTCCTTGGCGAGCAGCATTCCTCCTGGGGCCAGTGGCTCAGCACAGAGTAGCCGGGAGCTGCACAGAGCATAATCTGCAGTTCTGCATCTGATCCATCCGTAACCCCAGGGGAGAGCTCCCTCCCACTGCACACTGCTGCACAGAGAGAAATGACTGTCTGCTTCCCATCTCCTACTGATGCTGGGAGCAGGATTCTCCCCCGCGACCAAAACCCTTCTTGCTTCTTGGAACACTTCTGTGTCCAATGGCCTGCACATACCACCTCAACTCTGCCCAGCCAGGCTTATGGAGGAGAGGAGCTTTGCTCAGCATTGCACAATAGTAGGAGAGGAAGGAAGGGAAGGCCAGTCAGTGTGCAACTGGGACCCCAGAACCATACATAGGCTTCCCCACCAGCAGGCTGCTCATGCCTGGATCTTTCCTCCTGTACAATGGGTCCCTGTGCATTCACGGAATCCTTCAACAAGGATCTTCAAGTCAGGTTTTACTCTGATTGCTCATCTAGCAATGAACAGACAAGATCCTGTCTCAGCAAGCTTGCGTGCTAGGGAATTTCCTTCTCTAAATTTCCTTCAGCAAAGTCAAGGTAAACACATAAAGAAACTAGATTATTTCAGACAACAATTGAAAGCATTCTGGAAAAGAGAGTACCTGAGGTGAGGGTACAGTATAAACTAGGGCTCCTGGAACGTGGCTCTGAGCTGAAGTATCCATGGTACAGAGAAGCAGCCAATCCAAGGAGGTGAATGTTACAGGCAGAGGGAACAGTAAGGGCCAAGACCTGAAGCAGGAGGGAGATGAGTGTCTGGGCAAAAAGGAAGCTGGTGCTGCTAGAATGCGGAAAGGGGTGTCTTAGCAAGGGAGGCCAGGATCAGATCATGTGGGGCCTGGCACATAGACCATGGTAAGAGAGGAAGATTTTACTTGTAATGCAAAGCCTTTGGAAGGTTCTGGGCTTAAAACGTGGTCTGATTTAACCTGGCCCAAGTTCTTCTAGATGCCTTATGGGGAGTAACCTGAAGGAGAAGGGGTGGAAGCTCTTGTCAAGGAAGGAATTCCCACAATTGGTATGAATATTTGACCCAAATGAGCTCAGAAAGGAGATAAGTAAAATGGAGCTCTGAGAAGGCAGATTCATCAAAGAAGACAAAAGCCAAAGCCAAGAAGTGACCGGCCAGCCTCCTCCTTCTGCCTGGTTACAGTTTAGCAAATCTTTATCAAGCACTGCGTACCAGGCAGTGGGGAATCAGACCTCCCGTCCTGGAGGAGGTCCCAGGATAGTGAGAGTGGCAGGCAGGCAAGGAGACAAATGACTGGGTGAGGGATGCTCACCCCTATCCAGAGAGATCAGGGACATGACCATCGACCAGCTCTTACAAGAAGAAAGGGAGTTTAATAGAGAGGGAGATATAGTAGGGAAGTTCCAAAGGCTCTGACACCCAAAGCCATGCTGAATGAATGACAAAGGTCTGGGGACTGGACAAAGTCCACGCTGCCAGTATTTGGGGTCACCAGCCCTTGTGGAGAGGAACTGAGACCCACCTGATGACCGCCACCTGCGGGCTGTGTGCCAGCTGAGGCCCTGGAGCAGGGCAAGCCCTCCCCACTGTGCCCAAGACAACAAATGCTTCTGACACTACTCCGCCTTGGAGTGACTTGTGACATAATCAGGCAGAGTAATTAAGCAGAACTGCCTATTGTCCAAAGCCCATGTTGTTCAAACTGATCTTCCAGGCCCTTGTGACCTGGCCCTGCCTGTCTTCCAGGTTTCTGTCCTCCCTTCTCCTCTTGCACCCTTGTCTTCTGCCAGGCCAGAACATGTTGGCTGCAGACCGTGACAATACAGATGTGCCTGGCACACTCAGCCTCCTTGCTGGCCCAGCCGACCCCACCTCCCAGTGGTACATAGATCTGCCTGCGCCCTTCCTGTGTACTCTTGGGGCACCCTCTGCCCCCAGCACAGCAGCACCACACCTCCACAGACCCTGTCTGTCCTCATGTCTATCTCCCACCTCAACTACGAGCTCTGCAAGGTTGGGCACTTTGTCCTTTTCCCTGTTTTGTCCCCAGCACGGTGCCTGGTGCACACCCGTTGGGGAAACACACTGACTGTGAGGATGAGCTCTTCCTCCCCCCGAGCCACAATGCCCCACCTGGTATGTCCTGTACCCTTTTACCTCCCAAACCCGGCTGGGTGCAGGGGATGCCACCACCTCTGACACACTCAAAGCTGGGAGTACTGTCAGGGGCACAGATAGAGTCAGTGTGAGAGCAGTCAGTGACAGCACAGTGCCCATCCAGGGGACTGCCTGGAGGAGAAGGCATTGCAACTGAGCTTTGACGGATGCAGGATTGCAAAGGGTAGACACGAAAGGAAAAGAGCTGTCCAGAAAAATAAAAGGAGCTGCCTGAGAATTGCTGGGGCAGCACTGTGCAGTATGTACGTTCATAGCCACACAAAGAGCCACACTTCCAATGGAGAAACCAGGACTCAGAAATGGCCCTGTGCCAGGGTGTGTGGAAAAGGAAGTGGAGCTTATCAGGACAACCAGCCTGGCTATGGTGTGAGTCACTGGAGCCTGTGGATGGCAGGGGCCTTTGGACAGCATCAGGTTATGGGCTCTCCCTTGTAGCCTGCTGGTGAGCACACACACTAACCTAGGACTCCAGATCCTCCTACTTCAGAACCCAGGTCCCATGCACTAAGAATCAAGACCCTTGGGCAGCTGTGGGCCCTCCATCTCCAGGATCACTAGAATCAGTGGGGCAGGTGGTCTGGCACCTGCAGACAAGCCAGAAGGTGCATGGGGCTGGGCAAGCAGAAGCCCACCAGAAGTCACCTGAATAAGATCCCGAGCCACAAGGGGCAAGAAGCCTGATGGGAGAGGACTTGAGAATCTGGGGACTGAGGGCTGAAGCAGTGGGAGAGGCTGACACTGGGGGGACTGCAGCAAGCAGCAAGGGGAAGGCAGAAAGAGGAGGTCTATGGAGGGCTCAGGGCACCTTCAGAGGAGACCCCAGGAGCCTCTGCCTCACTCTTCCTATGTGTGAAATGGAAGATGTTCCTCTTGCGCATGAAGCCGCCCCAGTGGACCCCAGCAAGGAGGGCTGAGATACGAGACACCTCGGTCCCCAGAGAGAAGCCCTGGATCAAGGCTAGGATTATGATTATTGTAAGAGTCACACGTTCAATTCCAGGAAGCTTGAGGCCTAAGCAGCATCCAGGGACAGACACAGCAGCAGCAGGGCACTAGTAAGTGTAGAGAGCATCCCAGGAGGTTCTGAGACAGGAGGGGAGGAAACAGCCAGAAATCCAGTGTGGGTGATGGGCTGTGCCTCATCTCCGATAGGGCCCTTGAGCTTGGAATCTGGTCATGCTGGGGAGAAGCCCGTTGGGCAAAGAGTTCTGGTTCTTGCCCTCTGATGACCTGGGGCAACCCCACCTGGGCCCAGATCATCCACCCTACTTGCCTCTCCTGCCCCTTGGTCTCTCCGGCTTCAGAGGAAGAGGGTGCTCAGAGGTGGCACCTCCCACCCCAGTTCCCAGGGCACATGGCTCTCCTGGCCTCCTGCAGACTGGGAGCACAGACCTAAGACCTGCATGCCACTGTGCTCATTTTATGGATGAAGAACTGAGGCACAGAGAAATCAGATTCCATCTGCCTACAGAGCTCAGCTCTCAGCCATTGTGCTAGCCTAGGATTCCCGCTAGAAGAGAGAAACAGGAATATTCTGTTCTAAAGGAATATTCTAACTGAAGGTGGTTAGGGTCTCCTGCCAGAGGCAAGTCCTGAACTCAAGGACAGCTGTGGGGCACACAAGGCAGTGAGGCAGCAGACAGTGGAGCCCTAGCAGGGCTGAGAGCAGACAAGCGTTCATAACCCTGTACAATAGCTACAACTCGTGAAAGGCTCCCAGGGACCAGGCATTTGACATACAGAAAGTGCCCAGTGAATCTGTATGATCATCCTGGGAAAAGGACTCATTATTCCTCTTGGACAGGAGCTCAGAGAGGTTAAGTGACTTACCTCTGGTCACACAGCTAAGTCAAGAGCTAGGATTTAAACAAAAGTGTCTATCTCCAGGCAGGAACTGAGAGTAGTCAAGCCCATACTCTAGCCTAGAGGACTTTCTGTCTGCCAGTTATTCATCAACCATCACCAGGTCTCCGTTCTCCCCTGCCTAGGAGTGCCTGGCAGTAGTAGCTTTGGTTCACATATTAATTTTTTATCTGATAAAAGCTGTCTGTTTCCTAGCTGCTTTACTTCTATGCTAGAGAGAGGGACATCCTTAAATTCTGACCCTCACGAGGTCAAATGCTGTTAAAAAGCATTGCCTTTGAATGAGGTACAGTAGCATGGGCAGGAGCTGTCACCTGGCTCTGAGCCCTGAGCTCCCCTGCCTGTTCTCACCTGGTCCCCTGCCCTTCTGGGAACCTTGGCTTCTCTGAGTCGCATCTGCCCTTGCCCGCTTCCACCCCCCAGCCTCACTCATTCAAACATGTGTTGGTTCATTCAGCACCTACTGCAGGCCAGGACCCGGTCTGGGCCAGGCTTCAGGTGTGAGTTCAGTCCTAAAGGACAATAGTGAGCTGTGCGGGCTTTCTCCCTCCCCATTTCCATTTACGGAAATTCTCCAACACCAGCAAGACCTAGCCCCAAAATCCCTTTATTCTAAACCGGTCCCCAACTACCCTGTGTTCTCCCTTCACTGCCCACAACACGTGCTCCTATTGAGGTTCAGTAAATGTTCCTGCAAAGTCTTTGCCCATCGGTGTTCGGCTCCAGGCCACCATTGCCCAGATGGCAGATGAACATCATGTCCCCTGGACTTTTGCAGTACAGAGACTGCAAGGTTACACCCTCAGGCCCTGAGTCTATAGGTAGCTTGTGTGATGGCATCAACCACACCAGCTTTTCCACAGCAGAACATCAGATCAGTCCCCACATCTCACCACTCCACTGCCCACTGTGTTCAGTCCCCCTGACTTAAGGGAGCATCCTGCTCTTTTGCTATCTGCTGACATGGTTAATCACGTTTAAGTTGCCATAGCTCTGCCTCATTTATCTTCTCCATGATTAAAGAATACATTGAGTCATGAAATTAAGGTGTGTGTGTGTGTGTGTGTGTGTGTGTGTGTGTGTGCAAGCGCTTGTGTGTACTGTGAATGGGAAACGGAGTCCCACTGATGCCAGCTGCTTCACACATGCCAGGCCAGACAGTTCTAGCTGGGCAGAGGAAGTCACTCCAGCTAGATGTTCCAGATGGGGTGGATGGAGAGAGCAAGGCTGGAGGTGTCTATTGGACCCACCCTGTGGGTACACGTATGTCAGACAGATTCGTGCTGCATTTTCTTCCTTCCTAAAACCCCCTCTGCATATCCAGGGTCCTTTGAAATGTAATGACAGTGGACGGGAGCGTGCACTGAAACACTCAAGAGGTCTGCCCAGCACTTGTCCCCGGCGGTGGGCTCCAGCCAGGCATCTCACCGCCTGAGGCCCCTGCATCTCCATCAGTGCTGTAGGGGAGACACGAAGAGCACCTGGATGGCTTGCAAGGATTTTCTGGGCCACCTGTGCCAAGCGTTGAACACGGCACTCAACACAGATTAAACAGTACCTATTGTAGGTGCCATTGCCACAAAGATGCCCTCTTCCTTCCTCGGAAGAGTCTTCACATCAACGTGATGGGCACGAGGGTGGTGAGGGAGAGGGTGGCGAGCACTGTACCAGCCCCATGCCCGTGCTTTCCCTTTGCCTGCATCCCGAGACCTGGCCTGCAGGACTGCGAGGCAGCCTCGTGCCACTTTGCCAGAACACCAGTTCTGCTGAGTCCATTTTCCACAGAGCCACGGTCTGAGCACCAGGGGAGGAGAAAGAAACCCAGAGTGTTCACTCATCTCCCACAGGGTGCTGGGAGGATGAACGAATTGATATTTCCCCCAGCCGTTCAAGAGCATCAGGTAAAATTCCCTGTGTAAATACAATCCCTGATGGATTCATGCAGCAAGGGAGATGCCATTCGGCTTACTGTTTAACAAAGCTATTTAAAAAGGAGACGACGGGGACTATGTTTTATGCATTAGCCATGAAAACTTCTTTAAAATTTGTCTCGGTCATCTGAACATGGAGTTCTGAGAATGCACCCCGTTTGTGATGTGGGTTTTACAAGGACCCACACACACGTTGCCCTCACTCATGTCTTCGAGAGATGTGGTTTATCCTGGCACATCCCCAGAATGTCCCAACACAAACAGGCAGTATCATTTTTCTCATGTGCGCATTCATAATTCAAGCTTCACACCAAGTTTTCAAACTGGATTGGCTTCTTAGGCTGAAGCGGAAATGTCTGGGTCAAACATACTTTGAAGAAATATTCCTCTAATTAGTTTCTTTGGAACACAGCACAAAGGACTGGCCTGATAGCAAGGCAAATTCTTGCCATCTTGACCTTCCGTCCATGTTTACCACTGAAACGATTCTGTCACATGGAAGGCAGGGCGTGGTAGCCTCCAAAGATCCTGCAGGCTTGCCTGGGTGCTTGCCGTTCCTCTCCTGAGAGCTTCCTGGGAGGGTCTTGGGTGCCTTCTGTCTGGTGGGAAGGTGGAAGGCAGCCTGGCATGGAGATCAGGGTGTCTTGGTCAAGGTCATGGAGCAAAGAGAAGGCAGAGATGGAGCCAGGATACACATTCCCCTGTGTGGTCCTGCAAAGTTGCTTCAATAAGGAGGCCAGAGTTGTCTCATCTCTGAGATGACACTAAATCTTTAATGGGGCTGCCATGAGGATCAAATGAGACACTGAATGTCAGGTATTCACCCTATACTCAATGCTCTATGGACTTGAACGATGGTAACAGTAATTACTATGACACAGGGTAACCATTTGTGTGTAGGAAACATAAGTAGAAAGTTGTTAAGGTGGGGTTTCTGGTCTTCATCTCTTCTTCCCTTCCATTCTCCTTTCTTTTCATTCTTTCATCTCTGCTTCCCTCCCTCCTTTATGCCTTCTTTCCCTCTCTTGCCTGTTCTTTTTCTTCTTTCTTTCTTCCTTCCTTCCTTCCTTCCTTTCTTTCCTTTTGGCCTTTAGCGTTGCTTTGCTTTGTCAGGCTGAGCCTTCACTGTCCAGAGAATTGGGAGCTGAGAAATGAACTGAGCCAGAGTAAGTGCAGCCTTCAATCCAACCCTCCTTTCTTCATCTTTCAACAAGCAGAAACTGAATACACAGTATGTGGTAAATGCTGCCCACAGAAAGACAGCGGAAGGAGCACAGTTCGTCCTGTAACCAAAGACCAATGGAGACGGCTGCAGGACATTGGGTCAGATCTTTACAATGCATCTTTAACAAACTTGGGACCAATAAGGAAATCAAAGCCACAGCAGGGGTCACACTGGACTCTGTTTCCATAGCCACTGTTCTGTCCTGAGGTCGGGGATGCTGCCTGGTTTCAAGGAAGACAAAACATTGACGGAGACAGTATGGTTTGGGAGGGAGAGGGTGTACTCAGGACAAGCCAGGGCGGGCCAGTCCTATCTCTCCTTGTCCTCCCTGGGGAGCCTGGACCTCCCTGAGTAGATAGGAAGAGCTCCTTCCTTCTGGGATTCAGAGAGGGGTGAGGGTGATCCCGGGTGCCCTGGGCAGTTTTAGCATACCCCCCCACCCCGTGAGCTCCTTCCCCATCCATCTGAGGGAGCTGGGGATTTAATCTGCAAGTGACAGGTTGAGCAGCTTTGAATCATAGGGGGTTGGTTCTTTCGTTTGTTTATTTCCCATAGCAAGCCTGTCTACTCAATAATTCAATTCAACAAGCTCTGCTTAAGCCCTACCTCATTCCAAGGGCTGTGCAGGGCACTGGAGGCGGTGGAAAACTAAAGATAAAATAAGGCTCCGTGCCTATTCTCAAGGAACTTCTTGTATTGCCAGGGAGGAAGCTGGATGCTCATGCAAAGGCCCCTCCCGCAAGGAGGACAGTGGTGGCAATCACAAACACCGAACAACTGTCATGGGTACCTGGACTCAGTTGTGGGTATTATAAAGACTGAAACTCAATTCTATTTGCTATGCAATAAGATTGCAATTTCCCAAGTTTTTATTAACAAAGACAACACAAACAAAGTTTCTGTGTGCTGTCTGATGAAAACATGAACACATGGAAGACCCCCGTGTGTGCCCCTGGAAGACACCCACTGAGTCCTTCCGCAACATCTGAGCACACACCTAACTCCAGAGTCCACAAACTGAGATCAGCTCTATGAGTCACACATCCGAATAGCCCAGGTGTTTGGTGACCATCATAATTTCAAGCATTCTATTCTGTTGTCTCCTTAGGTGCATAAGGCCCTGAGCGCACATCCCAATTTGGTGCTGAGAAAATGTGCCCCTCATTCAGAGGATAGGTAGTGAGCATCCTGGCTACCTTATTTTGGAGCAGCCAGCACAGCTCAACACAACCGATTGCTTTCCTGGCTTTCTCCAGCTCTAGGCTCCCAAAAGCAAGACTCATGTCTCTTATCAGGAGACATTGTTTCCAGAATAAAAAGCATAAGAAATGCTTTTCCAATTAAACGCTATAGAATAGAAGGTCCCCCCCAGCTTGCCTTGGTAATTGGCCAGAAAGAAGATGTGCAGTGAAGGAGGGAAGGAGGAAGGAATGCAAAAGCACAGAAGAGGAATAGATCTCTTCCATCTCGGAAGATTGCTCTTCCGGGGTGGTGGAAGTTGTGTCCTCTGTTAGGAGGATGATAGAGCCTGACTTACTGGCAAGGTGCAGACCTCTGCCTCTCTCTCCTCTCCAGTGCTCCCCCAAGTCAAAGGTTAACCTGACTGCTACGGTGACTCTGATGCTGTTTTACTCCAGTGCAGTTGGCACTGCTGGAAAGCAAAAGCCATTCTGAGATGGCTGGGCTCTCAGCTGCTCTGGGGCCCAGGGTGGCATGAGATATGTGGGCCTTGGGACACGAGGGTCCCTGGGGTGAACCCAGCCCTCTGAGGCTCCAAGCAAATCACAACCCACGACTCCTCCCAAAGCCTTAGTTTTTCCCATCTGCAAAATGAGCAGCTGAGATGTGATCACTGAGTTCCAAACTCTGCAGCTCCTGAGAGCCCTCCTTCAACTCCAAGTGAGATGGTCCCCAAACTATGACACAAAGGAGCTATTCCTCCAAAATTGCTGTCAGTCCCATGAAGAGAGCACACTTAGGAATGAAAGTATAGAAATGCCCTGGCCACCATCTCTCATGCCCCAGGATCCAGCCTCACAAGGACACAAGGACATCAGGTGCCCACCATGATGTTCAGTTCTTTGCTGAGTCTTCCAGATGCTAAAGCTTCTTCTCCCGCTCTCCAGCCCAGATGAGAAAATAAGGCTCACAACAGTGATGAGGCTCACTCAAGTTCAAGTAGCTGAGACCATCTCCTCTTGCCCCTGCTTCCTTAGTCTCAATTTGATGCCCATGACAGCATTTACTAAAGGTCATCTGATCTCTCCTTGGAGTGAAAAGGGAAGGACCAAAGTCCAGGCTGAGGAGTGACTGTCCTGAAGATAAGTGGCCCCCTGAGACCAGCAAGATGGAGGCAACAGGAATCAGAGGGAACTCTGAGAAGAGGTGAAACAGAGGCCCCCATCAGCCCTGTCCCCCTATGGCTCCTACTTCTCCTACCAGCTTTAGAAGGATAGGGTGCACCTCCAGATGCATGGTGTTTCTTCTAGCATGTAGGATGAGGAGGAGACGTCCATCACTCCACAGGTCCCCAGGGCTAACTGGAGGGTCTGTCTGGCAGGACAGAGTCAACCTCATTTATCCACAGCTCTTGCAGAATGCCCCAAAGAGGATGATTTCCCAGAGAAGCCTTTGGATCCTCCTTACAACAGCCCCCCAAAATAGTGAAACATTAGGAATCAAACCAACATGAGTTCAATTCTGATTCCTGCACTGCTTAGTAATTTGATCTTGAGTAAATTATTTATCTCTTCCTGAATCTCAGCTTCTTCCTCTGTAAAATAGAAATAGTACTTGCAACTTTGTTGCTTTTTTTAAAAAATTAGTGTGTGGTTCCAATCTAATCTCTGTTTTACCTCTGTTGTACATGTTCATAGCTTCAGGGTCAAATTACTCAAGACAATGAAGAAGAGTTGACCCATTTCTACTTCCCATTTTTTCTCAGTGACAAGTACTTTCACGACTCACAGCTTCATTGAGATATTGTACACATAAACATACAATTCACCCACTGAAAGTGTGCAATTCAATGGCTTCTAGTGTAGTTACAGAGTTGTACGTTCATCACCATCATTAACTTTAGAACATTTTGCTTCTTTCCATAAAAACCTCCTGCCCCTTAGCCGTCAATTCCCAGTCTTCCCATCTGTCTCCCAAATGCCAGCCCCTAGCAACCACTAATCTACTTTCTGTTTCTACAGATTTGCCTACTCTGGACCTTCATATAAATGATAGCATACAATATGTGATCTTTCATAACTGGCATCTGCAATTTAGAATAATATTTTTAAGGTTCGCCCATTTTGTAGTATGTCTTTTGCCATTGAATGAATATGTCACACTTTATTTATTTCCTTACAAATTGATAGATATTTGGATTATTTCCACTTGTGGCTCTCATGAATAATGATTTATGGACATTTGTACACAAGCCTTTTCGTGGACATATGTCTTCATCCTTCTCGCACATATACTTAGGAAAAGCATTGTTAGGTCACATGGTAACTGTGTTTGATCACTTCAGGAACTGCCTGGCTGTTTTCCAAAGAAGCTGCACCATTTTGTCTTTCTACCAGTGGCATTGAGGCCCAGGATTTTTCTTTTGACGTTTCACTGAATCCTATTTACAAAGGACCTCGTATGGTTTCTGACAAGTAGTCAAATGGAATAGGAATAGTAACACTTTATTCTTTCCTTCATTCACATAGCAGTGTTCTTAATACCTAACTTTTCCTAATGCTTAATCCAAATCCACCTGCAGCTCATACTGTAAATCCAGGGCAGAATTCATCTCCCTAGTTCATTACCACATTTACATAGAGAAGGTTTCTCCAACCACATTAGCCCCATCCACCAGTAGGAAATTCTAGTCCTCTTAATGTCATTGGGAGGTCCAACTCCGAGCTTAGCTACATTTCATGGCTACTATCCCATTCCTTGCATCTTTACCCTACGCTGTCTAGGAGCGTTTGGAAGCTCATATCCCATCACGAATATGCTGGTGTCGGGCTGGGGATTTAGCTCAGTGGTTCCATCACCTGCCTTGGAAGTACAAGGACCCAAGTTCATTCCCCAGTACCAAGAAAAGAATATGTTGGTGTCTTGGCACTAGGACTACAACTCAAGCCATGTACATTCTTCCCAGCTTCCAAGATCTGTAGGTAAGGTGCCCTGAATAAAGCTAGAATAAAACCCGTGGTCTACATTTCCAGCCCTGGGTATTTAAGCCTCTTTCAAACACAACAGGAGGATGTAAAATGCTTTGAGGTTAAAGGACATGCAAGATGCAAGAAATCAATACAAACAAGAGAAGCACAGATTGGGAAGCTCACTCTAAGCTGGACTTCACCTACCTCTGGACCCCTGCACCTTCAGCTGATGCCCTCTGTATCTTACCCAGGTCTCTCAGAAGACCTCCTATGGATAAGCCAAGTTTCTGTTGGTGTAGAAGCTATAAAAATGTGACTCAAGAGAGACGGAGCTAAAAGAAGGCTTTACTGGCTCACTTAAAAGAGAAGCACAGTTGGAGGGAGGGAAAAGCATCTTAAATGAGGTCACCATTTAAGCCCTCTCTCTCTCTCTCTCTCTCTCTTTCTCTCTCTCTCTCGTATTTCTATGACTCTGTGTTCTCTTCCTTCTGGAGACAGGCCGTCCATTGCATCACATAGGTGGAATAGAAGAGTAGGGAGTTACCCATCTCAGAGGTAGTGACAAAACCCCAGGGGTAGATACTGAGAGGACAAAATAAGGCCATATGCTCACCCTGAGTTTCAAATGGATTATAACCCTGAGATTGACAGAGTCACCAATACTACATAAGGCAAGAGAGAAGCGTCTCAAAAATAGGAAGTGTTTTCCCCAAGAAGGCAATCCTGTTGAGCAGACATGACAACAAGGCTCCCTTCTGTGAATCCTTAACCTTCCTAGCAAGCACCAATCTCCCAGGGCCCAGGTCAAGTTGTTTTACAACCTCCATCTCTTTTTAGTGTCACCTTCTGCTTAATGAATGCCCAAAACCATCCACACATGGGCTTTCCCTAGATTTCCCCCCAAATCCTCATGCCCTCACAAATGGGCCTTTTAGGAGATGACTAGATTGAGGGTATATGATACTAGATCAAGGATATGTGATACTGGATCACGGGGGTGTGATGCTGGATTAGTCCACTGATGGTTTTACAGCTGGGTGTGATGTTTGGAAGTGAAGCCTGGTGGAAAGAGGTGGGTTACTGTAGGTGTGTCCTGGAAGAAGAGATTATATATACATATATATATCCTTACTCCTCCCTTCATGGTTAAACTTCCTGTCTGCCATACCTTGATCTCTTTCTCCTCTGCCATGCTACCCTGCCTTGGAACCAGCTCACTATGGACTGAGACCTCTACAAATTGTGAGTCAAAATATACTGCTCCTTTAACTTGTGAGTATCGAGAATTTTGTTCCAGCAATGAGCAAGTGATATACATATATATATCCTTACTCCTCCCTTCATGGTTAAACTTCCTGTCTGCCATACCTTGATCTCTTTCTCCTCTGCCATGCTACCCTGCCTTGGAACCAGCTCACTATGGACTGAGACCTCTACAAATTGTGAGTCAAAATATACTGCTCCTTTAACTTGTGAGTATCGAGAATTTTGTTCCAGCAATGAGCAAGTGTGTAAGACATGCTCACAGATAGGTAGAGGTAAGCACTGAGTTTTGCAAAGAACCTAGGCTCAGAGAGGTCAAGTGGGTTGCCCCAAGCCACTAAGCTAGAAAGTGGCTGAGCTGAGAATCGAACTGTAAGTCTGAATCATGTGTCACGTCTCCTCCTTTCACCTCCCTGGTGGCAACCTGCAGCCAGCTGGTTTCCACGCTCTACCTGCCTGCACGAGTTTGTTCCCTTGGCTTCCTAACAGTGACTAAAGGCTGCGAAGGAGGCTCCTCTGCTCTCTGTTCCCTGTCATCCTTGAACAGGCTGGCTCCCACCAGAGGAGGTTGGGACATCCATTGCAGGACTAACAAGATCTCTCATTCAGTCCCCACACTTGAATTGGCTCTGAAGACTCACTCAGAGGGACTGTCTCCTGCCAAGGAGGGTGGCAGGAAATATTAGGCATTGCCTAGGTGTAGCAGCAGCCACAGTGCTGCCACCAGCAGAGCTGTGTCATCCTGGGAACTTGAGACAGGTCCTCAGGCTCTAAGCTGGCAGTTTGATAGCCAGGGAACAGGGCTTTGTTTCCATGTCCCAGCAGGCAATCTAGCACTCAAGTCCTGGGGCCAGACTGCCTGGGGTTGAATCCTAACTCTCCTCTTTCCCAATGCTATAACTTCACACAATTTATTAAACCCTTTCTGTGCCTTGGTTTCCTCATCTCTACTATTACCATCAAGGCAATGTCAAGAGGGACTAGTAGAATAATACTTAGAAAATGTTTTAAACAGTGCCCCATAAATGCCCACTGTCACTATTCCAGGGTCTCTGGACCCAAGGGTCTCTTGATCCAAGGGATGAGGAGGAAAGAGGAGGGATGGCAGCCCCTTGTACTCTCAGAGAGAATGAATAATCCACCTCACCCCGGGGGAATTGTGACATTGTAGCTGTCACCCAGCTCTGACTCCAAATTGTCCTGAAACTGGACACTTCGCCATAAAAAGCTTCATTTTTCTTATCTGGAAAACATTTGCCCTCCCCATAGATTACAGCAGCAAAGGAAACATGCAAACTCTAAATTATAATTCCCATTCACTCCAATGCCCTAGGATGATATTGGGTGGGCTGGACGCAGGGGGAACATTCTATTTAAATGTGTTTCCCAAAAGTATGAACTCTTGGACGTGTGACCCACCCCCATTTATATGCTCACTGCATTTGGAGGTGGAGCTATTGAAGGTAATTAGGGTCAGAGAGGTCAGGAAGGTGGGGTGCCATGATACCGTTTAGTGGCTTTATAAGAGGAAGGGAGAGCAATGCTAGCACACATACCCCATCTCACCATGTGACACCCTCTGCTGTGTGATGCTGTAGCAAGAAGGCTCTGTCCAGACGCCAGGCAGATGCCAGGGCCATGCTCTTGGACTTCCCAGACTCCAGAACCATGAGTCAAATAAACTTCTTTATCAATTACCTGGTCTCAGGTATTGTTTTTATAGCATCAGAAAATGGACTAAGACAGAAGGCAAGTTGGACCTTTGAGTCCCTAAAGAGATGGGAAAATTAAGATCAGGCTAGGTCAGATGGAAGGCATAGGGAGGGTTGGAAGCTGTCATCATTGTCATCCTCCCACTGTCCCTATCGTCAGAACATTGGGACTAAATGCTCAATTGCATATGGCAATTGATGATGGGCCTTGAGTCACATGACCCAGATATTCCCCTGCTGTGTATCTTCCCAGAGGAATTTTAAAAATCAGACCACAAGAACATATGCTCACCTGTGTTTATAGTGGCACAGTTTGCAATAGCTACAACTTGGAAACAGCCCAATTGTCCATCAACAGGAGACTGCATAAAGAAGATGTGGGTTTTTTATAAAATGGAGTAGTAGTCAGCCATAAAGAACAAGAAACTAGAGATGTTTATAGCTAAGTGGATGCATACTGAGGCCACACTCTTAAGTGTACAGGACACATATAATAATAGGACACACAGGTGTAAATACTGAATAGTTTCTCCGGTATGAAAAGCTAAAGGTGTAAATAAGGATCAAAATGTATAATTAATATTGTGTAATAGGAAGAAAAGGTCTAAAGGAGTAGGGGAAGTGGAAGGGGTAGAGAAAAGGTAAGAAGGGAAAAGAAAAAATATGAGAAAAGGAAAAAATGGAAACAAAGTCTTTGTAAATAGGGAAGAGTGGACAGGGTGAAGGGAGGGCAGGAGAATGGGGAAAATAAATAAGAACAAGGCTACATCGTATAAGATACAAGATCCCAATGATGAATGTAACTGTATTGTGTACCTAAAACGTACCAATAAACTTAATGGAAAAAATTAAATTAAAAATTAAAAGAATGCACTTTTAGATGATTTTTTTGTGCAAATATCACAGAATATACTTGCACAAACTAAGACAGCTGTGATGTCAGTAGGTGACAGAATCTTATGGGACCACTATTGCATGTGTGGTGGCCCCGTGTAGACAGAATTGTCATTACACCCTGCGTGATTCTACTTGAAAGTAAGTATGTGATCCCTGCCGTTGCCTATGGGAAAATTACTCTCTACAGCAATGGTTCTCCAGTGGGGGTAATTTAGGTCCCGCAGGTGACCCCAGCAATATCCACAGACAACGTTGGGAGTCACATCTGAGAGATCATCATAACCAGTGAGTAGAGGCTGGGGATGTGGTTAAACACTTTCTCATGCCCATGAAGCCTCGTAACAAAGAATGATGCAGCTGCAAATGTCACTAGTGCAGAGGCCAAAGAAGTTGTTCTACACCCTTGCTGTCTGAAGTGTGACCAAGGCCACAGGTCCCCTGAACAGGTGTTTCTCAGGCCCACTGAATAAGAATGTGGATTCATACTACCGTGTGAAAGCCATGCCTTAAAACGATGCTGATGTGGCATTAAACTGACTATGAGCCAAATGTGGGGTAGTTGAGGATGGAGAAAACAGAAGACAACTGACACTGGATGGTGGAAGAATGAATAACAGAGGAGTGGAAGTGAGATTTACTGAACACTCACCCTATGCCAAGCACCATGCTCGGAATTTACAAAGTTTATTTCAATTCTCTCCAAAACAGCCCTAGGTAGCCTCAGTGTAACTGATGATTACATGGACAAAGTGCAGAAAGATCACACCAGCCATGGCCCATCTAGATAAAGGTGAAACTTTTAATAGGCCAGGATCCGTCTATTGCCATCTAACCTAGACCACATAATGAACATAGTTGCGTAATATGCCTTCCTGTAAAGCCTGATTTATGGCTGGCATCTGATGTTAACTTCCAGTCTCTCACTCACAGAGAGGTATAACATTTTTTATATGTGCAAGAAATGCACTTTCCTCCTTTGTTTTCTCTTAAGGGATCAATAAACATTTTGTTTTGCCTTTAATAAAAGTTAGGTGAATTCCCCATAATCAGCACCTATTTCCTTTTATTAAGAGGATTTTTCTAAGGTTAATAACAAAGAGTAACACTGAGTCTTTATGATCCAAAAATTCAATGACTATAACCGAGGGCTACAGTAACAATAATATATACCATTTATTAAGTACCAACCATGTGTGACATGCTTTATATCAACACTTCCAATTCACCCCACAAGCACTATTTATCATACTGTATTCTCATATTTCAGAAGGAGAAACTGAGGCAGAGATTCGGTCATGATTGATGTGAGGCCTGCCTGGGTCCGAAGCCAAGCTGTCTGCCAGCCGCCATGCTGCTGCTGCGTCCTAGTAGAAGTGTCCTTGGTACTCTCCATAGTGCCAGCAGGCACCAGGGCAGGGGCTCAAGAGTGGCATACTACTCCACTAATCTCCATCCACTCCTGAGACCTGCTTTCCACGTCTACATCCCTCCATCAGCAGGGGCCCCTGGCCCTCCAACTCCAGGTAATCCTTCAGGCTTGGAACTTGTAGCACAAGGACTTTAGTGCTCATGACGGACTGGATGGTCATTAACCTCAGTCCGGGGCCAGCATACTTCCTCTGTAGAGGGTAAGGTAATATTATTTTGGGGCTTTGCAGGATATGTGGTCCCCATCTGCTATTGTAGTACCACAGCAACCACAGACAATATGTAAATAAAATGCACATAGCTGTGTTCCAATAAGATTTTATGGACAAAAATAGGTTGTAAGCCAGACATCGCCCCCAGGCTGCAGTTTGCCAACTCCTAACCTATATGGGCTCTTGTGTGTGACTAGAGGCTGAGCAAGGGTGGTCTAAACCCCTACTCTCTGACTGACAGGTTTCAGGCATCCCAAACAGAGAACTTACTTTTTAAATGAGATTTTTAAGACATATCCCAGAGCAGATTCTAGTATAATGAGCCCACAGGTGCCCATCACCCAGCTCCAACAATGTCACCATTTATCAGTCCCACATCACCTTACCCCGACACACATCTTTTCGTTCCTGAAATATTTTAAAGTAAAATCCAGACATTGCATTATTTCACCCATAAATACTTCACTATGTCGCTCTAGTGGATAAGGATTTGTCTTTCTAAATAGTGGAGCCGCAAAATCATTATCACCCTAACAAAACAAAGAATAACTCCTTATTAGAGTCTAGTACCCTCTATGCATTTAGACTTCCCCAATTGTCTCAAAGACGTCTTTTTTTAGGTGGTTTGTTTAAATCAAGATCCAAGTAAGACCTACATGTTGCATTCACACAGAGCTTTTACATTTTTGAATTAGTTGTCAATATGTGAATAACTGGATTTCACAAACACATCAGGTTTTCAGCTTCTCTTGAAATAAAACCTGGAAGAGCTGGCAACTTTGCAGCCTCAGTTCCCAGCAGCACACATTCCACACCGTGGGCTGAGTTCTCCTGCCCCTGCAGCCCCACGTCATCCCTACTGCAGCAGGACCACTGAAGGCAAAAGCATTCGAGTTTGCCGTTCCCAGTCATGACATTCCAACCCCTGGCACATGAGGTCATTCCCTCACCTTTCCCTCCTCCTACTCAAAGCTTCCCCTTTATCATTTGTTTTCCTCCTGCAAAGTAAATTTTATGAGTCTACCAGCCTCCAAGAGGACAAAATGATCCAAGTGAGGTAAAGGAAAAATGGAGGGTGGACAAGATGAAACTCAGTGGGGGTTGATAGAAGGGAAAGGTTTATCTAATGTCTTGGTGACTGTGCTAGGACAAAATACCTGACACTCACGAGTTAAAAAGAAAAGAGGGTTATTTTGGCCCATGGTTTATAGAAGTTTCAATTCATAGTCAGCTGGTTCTAAGGTGAGGTAAAGAAGAAACAGCTCGTGGTATGCAAGTAGGAAACAGAGAGAAGGATGAAGGGAAGAATATATATAT
>NW_022900925.1:22137948-22142537 GCF_012274545.1 Fukomys damarensis
ATATATATATATATGCAGCCACATCTCTTCCCAGCAAGCTTTGCTTCCCAACATCACACCCAGCTATTAACTCATTAGTGGACTAATTCACCAATGAGTATCATGCCCCAAAGATCCAATCACCTCCCCCAAGCCCCACCTCTGAACATATGAGGCTTTGAGGGGACACCTAGATATAACCTATAAAACCTAGAATGATCAGGCAGTACTCCAACCCTTTGGAGTAGGTGCCTACGTGGAACTAGGAAAGCTCTCCTGACTCCAAAACTCTCCAAAACCTGCTCAGTTTTTACCTGATGCTCACAGAAACTAGAAGCTTTGTTCTTCAGGCAAAAAAGAGAGAAATAGCCTGCCTCAAATTCCTTGTGTGTCTTTGAAGAAATCTCTTTCCCTTCCTGGGCTTCCTCTGTTCATTCTATCCAATGAAAGTAGTAAGGGAAAGGTTGGGGAATAGAAGAGTCCAAATGGAGTTCCTAGGTGAGACAGGAGCAATCTGGGGCTGACCCTCTTGTGATCCTGGGTGTACAGTCACTCCAACATCACCAGAGTGGCCATACTGGGGAGGGGCCTAAAAACAGTGGGTAGCAAAACCAAGAGAGGTGACCAGAAGGGGAACAGAGCACAATCTTCCTTCCCTCTCCAGTTGCTAAGGTACCCTCTTCTGAATGTGGGTGTAGTTGGCTGCAGCTTGGTTCTTTTTCCCTCTGAGTGCTGACCAGTCCTGTCTGCCTATGCCCAACATGGCTCATGTAAGATATGCACCAAGGAAGACCGAGAAAAGCTGAGGCTCTGAGCCCATGTGTGTGAGTGAGAGAGAGAGACAAGGAGTTGGAAAGCAGTGGTAGCCTCAGAGAAATTCCATGAGGGTGGCAGTCAATCCTAGAATGTTCAGTCACGTAGAGAAGTCCAGCTGCAAGCAAACCAGGTGGCCCAATGGGGGAGTCAAGCACGAAAACAAGCAATTAAAATATAACGTGACACATGCAAGAATAGAAGCATGCATCAGCCACCTCAGGAACACAGAGGAAATGATCTATTTGTTTATCCAGTTATACGTGCCCCACCTTGTTCCAAAAATGATTTGAAGAGGCCAGCAGAGCTCAAGACAGAAACACAACAGGAAAATTACAAAAACAGGAAAAGGGAAACAGTGTAGGAAGAACAAGATGAAACTCAGAAGATAGTTAACATCTGTCAGTGTCTCCTCTACTGTGTGTGTGTGTGTGTGTGTGTGTGTGTGTGTGTGCGCGCGCGCATGTAAGGGATCAAACTAGTGACCTTGAGCTTGTGAGAAAGTCAGACAGTGGCACCACTGAGCTAAATCCCTGACCCTGTTTCCTACAATTTTGCTAGACTTTCACCTCCGAATTTGCCTCTGAACTTCCTAGTAGCAGGTGATACAAAAAGAGAAAATCTCAGAGTTATAACATTCTTAAAAGTAACGCTAGGGAGGCACTGTGGAGATACACTAGCAATCCAGAGGCTGGACCCAAGAGAGAAAACCCTGCACGGCCATTTCTGAAGAAGAGCCCCTAAAACTAGGGAAGGAGTATATGAGAACCCACTGCCCTGTGTCTGAAATTTTATTTTAATCTTATATTAGTCCAAAGTTAATTTTTTAAAGTCCCCATTAAAGTTCAACTGTTGATAAAGATTTTCACGGATTATGGTATTAGCATTTGTAACTTTAGGGGGCGCTATTGCTACAGACAGTATCCAACACACAGTAGGTTCTCAATAAATATCAGTTGATAGAACTCTTGAGTGGTCAAAATGGACATTTGGAAAGCATCTAGAAAGGACTGTCTCTGATATATAAAAGATATAGACCCAAAACCTCAGACATTTAAAGATAGTTTAAGCCGCACCCATAGGCAGAAATAATATGACATTTTGGTCTGTATCTATTGTTTTCTGTCAATGTGTCCCCGGGCAGTGATGAAGTCACAGGGCTGAATTCAGAGCAGGGTTTGCAGGATCAGGGCAAGGTTTTTGAGAGCCATTTTGAATAAGCAATTGGATTTTAGCTGGCACTTTCTCTTTTCTTTTGTAAAACTATTAACTTTAAAGTGACATGATAATTTCTTTCAATAAAAATATAATTGCTCATCATCAGAACATTATCCAGGACATGGGACTTTAAGACTACGAGGAAAACAAGACAATGGGAAAGAAATTATAGAAGGCATTGCAAAGATGTCACACTGAATTCTGAATTTAGTCGCATACAGTCATCTGGTGACTGCCTTATTTCAGTCACATTCAAAATCCCTAGTTCATCTTGAGACCAATACAGCAAACCCTAACCTAGACCTGGAAACGATTTCACAATATATGATGGAATTCTTCATGAAAACATGATTCTCAGAATGAAAATACAAGCATTTTATAAAAGCGCTGTGGGGTACCGTTTGGGTATTACCTTTGTATGTGAAGAAATACACGTGACATTTCCAGCTGCCTCCCCTGCAAAAAACATCATGAGTAACGAGCTGGGTGAATGATGGTCTCATCATATCCGGGCAGCTGATACCACAGTACACTCCCTGGCATGAAAGCGTCCAGCTCTGCCTTCAGAGGTCACTCGGAGAACACTTCCCAGAGGAGGTGACTTTGGGCTATGACCTCGAGGATAGGTAGACATGTGTGGAAGCACCGCTAGGCGCATGGAAAAGTAGAAATACCTTCTTTTCACTCTTTATCCACTCTCTCCACACTTCCCTGGGACCCTCTGCTTCCCAACCAGTTCGTTCCAGAGGATGCTGAGAAGAATGCTGCACTCCCTACATTCACCAGCACTCACTTCCTGCCTGCACGTCCAATGAAGGAATCAGGGTGAGGCAGCTAAGCCAGAACTAAGATGAACTTTACCAGGGAAAGGTGGACATGTGGGTTCTGGGACACACTTACTCTCAGCTCCACGAGAAAGAAGATGCTAGGACCTTCTTTAGTGAATGATAACCGCAGATCCCCATGTATCTGCACCAAACTTCCTTGCTACACTGGCCTGGTGCCCAAATCCTATCCTGATTCCCTGAGAAGGTAGAGGTCCACTTGATTTCTAACTGTAGGTCCCAAGAGGTCATTCCTTGTAAAAGGCACTTCTGCAGAAAAAGATGAAATACTTGTCCAAGATAGAAAAGATCAGAGTGAGACAGTCACAAAACCAGAGCCTGCGGTCTTGGAGAAGATGTCCAGACTTACCTGGGCTTCGGCTCCTCTGTTCTTGCACCCTTCTCACCTTGGGCTTGTGGAATCTTGCAAGGAGCTGCCAGGGACAGCAGGTCATGGGAAGACACAAAGACTGGGAGACAGGTACTTGGACTCCTGCGTTCATCAGAATGTGGGGGTGGGCTGACAGTGTGAACAGTGGGATGGTGTAGGATGTCTGCATGGTTCCCATGCTGCCCGGGTGGCTAGAGTTTGAAATCCTGAGAGGGCATCACAGAAGGGATGTCTCTACTTGATGCACAGTTGTTATTGTTACTGTTAGTACTCATATTGCTGAAGAACTGGATTCCATAGCAAGCGTTTATAACAGTCACATAGATGATTAACAGTAAGTAGCAACAATGATGATAACACATGACTTTAACCCACTATGTGCCAGGTCTATTATACGCATTACAACATATCCTCACATGAGCACAAAAGGGTCTGTGCACAGATACACTCAGCCTTTAAAATGCAGGATGTGAAGTGAAACAAGCCAGTCTCAAAAATATAGACACTGATAAAGTAGCTGCCATTGTAAATCACAGAGAAGGAAAGTAGGATGGTGTTGGTCAGGCTTGGGAAGGGAGGGGTGAGGTGTTCGTGTTTACTAGGTACACAGTCTCAGCTAGAAGGATAAGTTCTGGAGAGGCATGGTGGTGATGGCTACAGAACGACGTAAGTGTCCTGAATGCCGCTGAGCTGTGCACTTAAAACGTTTAGGATGGCATATTGTACATTATGTACATTTTACCACTATAAAAAAATCTTTATAGTAAAGCTAGGCTCGGAAATGAACCATGAACTCAAGAGTCAGGCAAGTCTGGGCATGGATGCCAGAAGTCTGATTGCTCTTTGGCGAGTACAACTTGACCTCTCTGATTTCCATTTTCTCTTCTGTGATATGAGGAGAGGGCAAGAACTATTTTCTTGGGGCACGACTGATAGCAGTCATTTTATAGACAATCTCAGGTAACTGGCCCCCTATCCTGGGAGATGGGTGGGTAATTTTCAGCCTTGTTTTTCTAAAGGGAAAGTTGAGCCTCAGAGAAGTTGTGTGATGTGTCGCAGGTCACACAGGCAGGAAGTGCAAGCGCTGGGGCTCAGATATAAATGTAAAATGAGAACACAGCTGGGCTCTGTGTTCCATGCTCTGAGCTCCTCCAGCTACCACTTGCAGCCATGCAGAGTCTTGCCTTGGGTTCTAAGACTTGGGGGGCACAAACCCAGAACCCCTATTTAGGGTCTACCCTTCAGGTTCTGATATAAAATGTATTGTTTTGAGGCCTTTACCCAGCATCTCTCAGTTTATGGGCCTCTTTTATATTTACGAGTCCTAGGAATGTGCAATTGAAAGACAAAAAAAAAAAAAAAAA
>NW_022900925.1:22142747-22152453 GCF_012274545.1 Fukomys damarensis
AAAAAAAAAAAAAAAAAAAAAAAAAAGATGTGTCTCTAGAATCGTACATGCTTGGAAATCAAAGCAGGATGCCTTGGTGAAGGGAGACGCTCTTCCAAAAGCTGAAGTCTAAATTATGGGAATCAAGCTGAAATTTCAGTTCTCAGAGTAAAGTTCAAATACATGGAGAACCAGACAAGATAACAGGTATTACTGCCAAGAGAAAGGAATGGAACCTCAGCAGGAGAAAAACAGACCCAGCAGAGTCTTCAAACATCAAGGATCAGTTTCCACACCTGCCTCCCTGCCAGGGCCACCATGCAGGGGACCCCGAGCTGCTCTTCATGTGTACAGCAACATGAATAGCATTCAGCCTTCAGCCATACAGTGGGCTGGCCCTCCCTCCCTCCACCTTATGGGGCTTTCTTTTTTTTTTTTTTTAATTTTTAATGGTAAAGGTTTGTGGTTCATAATGACTATATATTCAGCATGGGGAGTTAGTATATACACACAACGCATCTTAACTCTTATTTTTTCATCTCCTTCCCTTGCTCTCTGTCCCACTTCCCTCCATCTCTTGGTCCCCTTCCTATTTGCAAAAGATCTATCTCCCTGTTTCCTATTATTTCTCTCTTATTTTCTAAGGAGATCAAATATGCTGGGGAGTTAAGGAAGATTATGAAGGAAAATGTGGGAGTTCTCCTACCTTTCTTAAAATGTGAAGGCCAGATTACACACAGAGAAAGGTGTACAGTCAATATGTGTGGGGGCACCCACCCTGTGCCTCCACCAGGGTAGGCCTTTGCCCCTCTTGTCTCATTGAAACCTTAGCATCTTGGATGTCAACGATAAGAAAGAAGCTCAGAGAGGCTTAGTAACTTGCTCATGGTTACACAGCTAATATGGGTTGAGCCAGAATTGCAACACAGAACCGTGACTGAACACCAGCCATTCCCCAACCAGTTGTCATCTGAAAGGGAAAAAAAAGGATAAGCCACAGAATTCAGGGTACGAACAGAGTGCAGAGGAAACCCAGCTCTGGTAAACCTTAAGGACTTCGGGGCATAAGACCCGGGGTGGGGGTAGACTGTTGATTAGCAGCAGTGAAAACCAGCAGCAGGAAGACTGCTCTGAGTCTCTCTCCATCCTTCCAGGCCCCACTGATGGATGAGTAGGCTGTTTCCTGGGTCCTGTGCATCTTGGAGGTGGCTCCTGTGGGGCTTTGAGGGGACTGCATAAGGGAAATCTCGAAATACAAGCTCAGCTTGCGAATCAGCGCCAGACAGGTGAATCCTCAGAGTGCTGAGCCCCAGACCTTCCTTGGCCATGGTGGGTCTGACTTTGGGCGCGTCCACCCTCTCAGTCTTCTCCCCCACTGCAGTACAAAGAATCTGACTGAGATGCTATTTCTAAGCCTCACCTTCTCTATCAGGCTCCCATAACAATGCTTGGAACTGGATCGGCCTGTGGGCTCATGGTCCAGAGGCTCAGGTATGTCCTTTCTTCTCTGCTCCCCACTCTCCTAGGCTCAGACCTCATTAGTGGACTGACAAGAGGAGATGGACAGAATGGGGGCAGAATCGTCTCACCCTCGCCCTTAACACCTCCCTACCTTTCCGGGTTTTTCAAAGAGCCTTCACTCAGACTCCATCAAAGATTCATCAGGCTTGGGACTGGCCCCAGTGTCTGCCTGAGAAGCCTAGCAGAAGAGGCAGCTAGGAGGCTGGCAGGCTGTGTAGGCCTCCCAAGCAGCACTAGGGCTCTGTCCTGGCTGCCACTAAAGACGGGGAGGTAAGCTGCCCTGAGTGAGCATTGGAGCCACTTGCCCTTCCTCTCTCGGGAGCTCGGGGAATGAATAAGGAGGGTGCAGTCTCTGCACATGGAGGAACTGGAACTCTGGAAAGGGGATTGGGTGGCTGAGAGCTGTTGGGGAGTCTTGTGTTTCCAGACTGGGCTGGTGTGGGGGCAGAAGGGGAGGTTGGTAGCCCAGCTCCCTGTACCTGGCCCCAAGCAGCATCTACTGCTGAGACAAATAGGGCTTAAGTTGGTAAGTCATTGGAGAGTCTGCCCCTCCATTTCACAGAAGAAGAAACTGAGGTCCTGGCTTGGGAAGAAGTCCCTTGTCCAAGATCCTTCAGCCAGTCAGTAGCTGAGTGAGTGGAGTCCCGGGCTCTGGCTCCCAGGCCCATGCCTGCCCTCATCTCTACCAGCTCCCTGGTGATGATAAGGCCAGCGTCCTTGATCTCTCAAACCAGAGATGAGCTTGCCAACCAATGACCCTCACCAAGTCAGCATAAAGAGCTTGGGTGGGCGGGTAGACCTTCATCAGATGCCCATCAGACACCCATGATGCAATGCTCTCTTTTGTGTGTGCCTTGTAGGTGCCTCTGGCTTGAATCTTCCTGAAGAATGAAGTGAAGTCTCAGTTCACAGAGCACTGGACCATTCTGGCCCAACTCTGGTTTTCAGATGAGGGAGGAAATGGAAGCCCAGATGGCACAGGGCTCCCCAGGTGCTAGGCCAGTGTTCTTTCTGCCATGTCCCTGCAGCTCTCCTGGCCAATGCCTTGCTTCAGAAGTACCCTTGGTCCACACTCTACCTCTTCCTTCCTGGGAGCTATGACAAGGAGGGTAAGGAGGGGACTCCCTCTGGGGTCTCTAGCCCCTCACTGTATCTCAAAGGCTTGGCCAGCTCTCAGCCCCCAGAACACCCACCCAGGACCAAGCAAGACAATCAACCCAGATAATCATGTTTTTAATAATCGCCTGGAGTTTGTTTAACATACAATCGCGGCCGGCAATAAATCCAAACTAAAAACCCAACTGGGAGGCCTAAGTTAAGCTGTGTCTGGATGGAAATGGAGCAGCTGAGGGAGAAGAAGGGGAGGGGAAGAGGGAGTTCGAAGCACGGGGCAACCTTCTATGGAGGCCGGGGGCCCTTAAGAGGGCCAGGCAGGTGACCAAGCCTGGCCAGAGCTCCAACCCTGATCCCAGCACAGCTCTTACTTTCTTAACCCAGAGGGATTTCTCAATGGTGCAGGCAGAAAAACTATTGAAGCTCCCAAACCTGAGCCACCAAGGAGACAGCGCTCAGTCTGTCTCTGGGAAGGGCTGCCTTGGCACGCCATGCTCCGTTCTGTACCCAAAGCCCCTGCCTGCTAGCAGTTGATCAGCGAGCATCTGTTGGGTGAATGAATGAATGAATGAGTGCTTCTACATCCCTTTATTCACTGAGTAAGGTTTCCCTCCTTTTCAGATATTTACTGAGCATCTACAGTACCTGAGGATACAGCCACCAATGAGATCCCTGCCATGTAGATGCACACTGCCCAGAGGCAGGTGAAGAGATGACTCTGGCCTCTGTAATATGTGCTCAGAAAGATCCAAAGGAGCCCTGCCAGGGCAGAGATTCACAAAGCTCTCCAAGAGGAGGTTTTTCAAATCTATGTCCTGAAGGGCTATTAAGTAACAGCCAGACTGGCAGAAGTCTGATCCCTGGGGTGTGGTGGGTGACAGTAACCAGACAACTGTGTTCCCGACGAAAGGACAGCATGTACGAGCTGGGCAGCACGAAGGGGTGGGATGTTCAAGGAGCTCAGGAGGGTGTAGTGTGATTAGAGAACAGAACTAGGGCTGGAAGACAAGGAGGGAAGAGGAGGGAGAATGGAGAAGGGAGAGGGAAGGGATGGAGGAAGGCAGGGAGGAGAGAAGAGAAAGGGAGAAGGTATGGAGCTAGGCTGCTGGCAGGACCAGATCACAGAGAGCTTTGAGGGCCACGCTGAAGGTTGAAACTGTGCTGAGGTGAAGGGATGTTACTGAGGATTTAGCTGGAGGATGACATGCCTGGAATGGCAGTAGGGCAGATGGCCCTGCTTGCAGTGTGAGGCATGAATCAGAGGTGGGAACAATGGGAGCCAGAAAGGACAGTGGAGGCTGCTGTCACCTCTGCTGGGGCAGAGTAAGGTGCTGGCCCAGGGAGGAGCCATGACTGGATGTGTCTGCAGCCACAGGCCCCCAGGAAGGGCAAGGGTCTTGGGGTCTGAACATGGGAGTGGAGGGGGCAAGCAGGATGTACTGAGTCTCCCAGGTGAGTGGGCAGATGGCAGTACCACTGGGGACACAGGTAGAGACACTGGGTCTGCTGCAAAAACTTGTCAGGGAGGACACAACCACCTGCCACGCTGCCGGCCCTGTGTAAAGGAGCACAGACTTGCACAGATCGTAGACCCAGCCTGCTGCAGGCCAGCCCATGGACCTCACCTGCAAGGCACTGTTCTGGATCCCACAGTCCAAGCTAGATGGGGACCTAGAAAGCATCTAGATCCGCCCACTTATTGGACAGACTGGGAAACTGGGACCTGGTAGGGTTCAGACTCACCCAAGGACACACAGCGAGTGAGCGGCAGAGCTGAGAACACAGGGTGCAGCCATTGCACCGTCCGGACATCCTGGGACAGCACCAAGTCCAGACACATCTGTGTCATGCCCTTTACCACATTTGGGCTTGTGGAGCCTGTGTCCCCACTGGGGGGGTCAGATAGCACCACCTCCGTCCCTCACTAAAGTGCAGACTCAGGGGCCATGCTCTCCTCTAGACTCTAACCACGGGCAGGTAAGAAAGCAAAGCAGACCAGGCATGAGGAGGTCTGGCTTGACCCCTGCCCCTTCTGCTAGCACACGCCTTGCAACGTCCCCCTTTCTGAACCTCAGTTTTCTCATGCATAAAAAGAGAATCAGATGGGCTCCAGCAGTGGGTTAAATAAGAACAAAAGGCTTTTTGAACTGTGAAGCACCAGGATGGTCTGCTGGCTTCTCATTGGCAGTGTTGCTCCTCTAACAAGTAACTAGCCTGTGCCCACTCTGTTCCAGTCGAAATACACTGGGGTAAGTGAGATGACTAGGACAGTTTTCCAGGGAGAACCACACCTCTCCTGTGGCTCTGGCCCTGGGCAAACCAGGTGGCAGCTAGAACTGGCACACCCAACAGCTGGTTTTTCCTGCTAGGGACCCCACAGTCTCAAGCCTCATTCACATCCTCTCCCCACCCTGAGTTCACAGCCCAATCTATCTTACCAGGGAGGGGACGCACTCGGGCTATCCAATTTGCACTCAGAAAGCTGATGAACTCTGGAGTCCCTGACCTAAGGGAACTTAAAACCTGATAGGCCTTCGATGCATACAGGTGTCATCTGCAAGCAGCCTGTGGCAGGCCCCTGCTCAGAACCCTCCCACAGCAGTGGAGACACAAATACCCCATTTGCCCTGGTCTCGGGACCCTGCCTGCCACACTGACTGCATGTTTCAGCTCTGTTCCACCCTCAGGCCACTGCACTGATGTGTTCTTCAAACACACCTGGGTATTTGCATTACCTGTGGCTGTCATGTTCCTCCCCAGATGCCTCACCCCATTCCAGTCTGCCCAAACGTGCCCTCCACAGAGGGGCTGCTCTGGCCACCCCAGCTAAAATGACAATCTGGTCTGGTCCCTCTCCACCTTCCTATGCTCCCATGCATTTCTTCCAAGCACTCATCATGACTTTTCTTGAACATTATAGGCAATGTAAGCTTCAAACAATCAGAGATATGGTTCAGGGCCTACAACAGCACTCAGTGAAATTCACGGATTGATTCATGGATTGATTGAATGAATGAAATCAATATTTGTAGCCTTTGTGCCAGGAGAGGAGCACTAACTGCATGTCTCTAATCCTAAAATGCACTTTCAAAAGTGTCTGTTCATTCCTGAATATAGACAGGTACACTGAAGGCAAGGTCTGTTTTCCACCAAAGCCATTATGAAATGGATGGGGCACCTCCAATTGGTGGCATCTTACAAGTGAGGAGACACACAAGACCCCGGAGAGGGCAGGGGCTCATCCTCCCTGGGAGACTTGGTGGAAATTTCCCCAAGCAGAGAGGACTCTGCAGAGTTTAAGGAGTGAATGAGCTTTTTATGCAGTGAGATTGTGGAAGGAGCATTCCAAAAAGGGAACCAGCACGTGCGAAGGCACTGGCTATCTTTTCTGAGAAGACTTCCACATCTGCAGCAGCTGCAAGAAGATCTTGGGGTCACAGCTAAAGCTGAAGCAGAAGAAGGCTGCTTAGAAAATGGTACAGTGACTCTTCAGGGTACAGGCTTTGCTCCAGGAGCAAGTGGTAGCCATAAAAGGCCCCGCTCCATCCATCTCAAATGGACTCCATATCAAACTACCCAAAAAAGCATCCTGGTGGATTTAGTAAAAGAGACTATGTCCCACATCCAAGCATCAGAATCCCAAATGGATCTTTTTCTCTTTTCTCTCAATTATCTGGGTCATTTAATACTAGACCCTTCTTCCGTTTGGCTTCAAAACCTGAGCTTGTGGGGCATGGCACTTTCTCTAGGAGGCCTGAGGAAAGTAGGAAAGATGGATCCCCTGCCCACTGTGGACAGCCTTCCTGTCTTGGGTCGATCTCCCTCCTGCTCAGGAAAGGAGAGGCAGAAGAAAGTAGATGCCCAGGCTCCCTTCTAAGAGTCCTGTGCATCAGGGACACCCATCATCTTCTGTCTTTGTAATATGGGTCACATTATTATCCCTGTTTCCCAGTTGAGAAGACAGAGGCCACCATTCCAGCACTTGCAAACATACTTTGCACATATTTCATTTTCCCATAAACACAAACTGAGTGCCTTACCATGTCCCTCTGCATGGAGTCCGCTCTACCCTAGAAAACCCCTCAGATGCTTGAGACGCCACTCAGATGAGCTCTTCTATAAGGCTCTGCCTGGCCTCCCTGAGAAGGATCTACTTGTCTCTGCTCTGCCCCCGCCCACAACTCTGTGTGATGTGATGGGTTCACCCTCAGCCTCCTCTTCTTCTAAGGCAGAAACTGGTCCTAGCACACATGCTCTGGCACACAGGAGGTCTGCACAGCACACACTGGTTAGAGGCGCAAATGAGTAGGTAGACAATCAACTGATCGGCACTAAGCCGCTGCTCTGCGAGAGAGCAGAGTCACGGAGACACACAGCCATAGCGAGCACAGGAGGCCATCCTCCCTCCCACCAGGCCCTCATGGCTCAGAGCAGGAAAAAGGGGTTCTGGGCTGCCTCCCCCCAGGGGCCAATGAAAGATGAGGGAGACTTCCCCAGGAGGAAATTTAGAGCAGAGAGCTTGGAGAAGCAGCACAAAAGCCTTCCTGAGTTGGGTGGGGATGACCTGGCAGCAGCCCCGCCTCAGAAGCAAGGGCTGGGGGTGAGGCTCATTTAACAAATAGAGCCAGACATCCAACAGCCCTTCGCCAAGCACTCACAGAACAGAAAGTAATCTTTGAGTTTGCAGTTAATTTGTTCTTTTAATGGATCCATCTTGTTATCAGCTACTAAAATGGGCTTTCCCATTAGCCACTGGAGTCCAGGGAGGCAGCTGCTTTCCCAGCCCCTCTGCCTTAACAAGCGTGCTCACATATGTGCCCAGGTGCTAGAAGGAGCAGGAGCTGATCACTGTCTGACACACACAAGCTTTTTCCCCCTGGAGACACACCCAGGGACACCTACACACAGGACGTCATGAACACAGAGACTCAGGTCCAAGATGTTTAAATATAACTTCTGCTAATGTCCACACAGGGCATGGAAAGGATTCACTGAGTCCAATGTTCATTTTTTTAAAAAGCACAGCTGGAAACAGCCCTAGAGAGCACTGCATCCAATCCTGTCTTGTGACACATAAAAGGAAAAACCCAGAGAAGAAAATCAGCTGCTCTGAGACTGCACAGCACCTTGATTCGAGAGGCAGACCTAGAACCCAGGTCCCCATTTCTGGAGCCACCTAAAATGTAAGTAGCAAAGGCAGGCACAGGTGCCTCAGAGCTGGGCCCCCCCAACCCTCCGTTGTTCATTTTCCACTCCACCACCTGTCTCATAACATGAACCTACTTATAGCAGCACAGCGCAGCTCACAACAGTTATGCTCTCGACATGCATTGAGCACTTTACAGTGCACAACTGCTGTTCCTCATTAACCTCAGTCTCAAAGGTAGGCAGAGCTGGCATTATTTTAATCCCCACTTTCCAGATAAGGAAGCCCAGGTTCAGAGACTGTAAAAGATTTGCCCAAGCTCGTAGCTTGGAAAGATAAGACCAAAATTCAAAGCCAGGCCTCCCAAATCCAAATCTCAGTTCCCCCTAGAGCCACTGTGTGGCTGCTGGGGGCAGAAATCAAAGTTCATTCTCCTCAAATTGCACTCAGAGACCCCAGCAGAAAGAGGACCACATGTACACCCATCAGCCCAACACATGTGACTGAGCAAATAAACAAGGCTGGAATGTATCCATCACAGACTGCCTCCCCAACTCGCTGCTCCCTCCACTCACTGGCCAAGGTTGGCCCGAATCTGCCAGCACTCCAGGCACTTAATAAGCAAAAACATCAAGTCACTCAATCAATAAGCTCAGCTGTCGACAACAAGCGAGAGCTGAGCACTCCTAAGAGCTAATAATGCTTTGAGCTATAAACATGGCCATTAGCTGGGCTCCCACCCTGCCAGGCGGGTTCTGCCACTATGGGCAGGGGCACTTACAGCCAGAGGCTGTGGCATTTCACAGACGGCTAAGCCCACTCTGCCTGCCCAGGCTAGACTGTTGCTACCACCTCCCTCTCCTCACATTTTCTGGTACCAATACCCATGACCCAAGATGGGGCTGCCAGGCTGAGGAACCCCCGACTGACTCCTTTCAGAATATGTGGAAACCCTGAGAGCCACAGCTCCAGAACTCCTGACAGTGAAGCTCAAGGGGTCTCCATAACCACTCAGTGCAACCCTTGGCGAGCTGCCAGTGGGTGAGTTTGCACAACCAGCCCTTGAAGAGACCCTTTCCAGAGAGGTGGGTAGACTATGTGCACCTGAGTCTGGCTATGCACTAGCTGTGGGACCTTCGCATGTTACTCAACTTCTCGGTGCCTCGGCTGCCTTATGTGTAAAACATAACTAGCAGTGATCTCCCATGGTTATGGAGAAGCTAGAATATGACCTCTGAGCCTCACAGAGTCCACAGCATGTAAGACATTCATTCCCAAGAATGGAGGCAGAATGGTGTGATCCACCCAGCAACTTGTATGAGCAGAGAAACCAGCATGGTCAAAAGGGGGAAGAGGTATGAACCAAGTGGACCGTGTTTTCACACCCCTGCCTCCCAGGCCTTGACACCAAGCATGGTCAGTGGCAAGTAGAGGGCCTCTGTGTCTCTGGCTGCCTCCTCCAGGTGACTGCTGACCCTGTTCAGCCATGGCAGGTAGGGGAGGTGAGGGATTAGCAGTCTAGGATGGTACAGTGCTACCTGCCAGGATGCCAGACCTAGATCAAGGCAGATCCGAGCTCTGTCATGATCCCAAATTCTACATCACACTCTGAGACTCTCCTTTGAATGAATGAATCTCAGGCCCAGCAAGAAGTAGCATCTGGGAATTGGCCTTCATAAGTGTTGTTCCAGAACCGAGGATCAGGGGCACGTACTCTCCCAGCTTCCCAGGGGAAAACAGTGTGTCTTCTTAGCAACTACAGTTATTTGAGAGTGATGTCAAAACAAGTCATTATTTGCCTCTCTGAATCTCAGAGCATTTTTGTCTCTCCAATGACTTCACCTCTCTGTCTGTCTGCCTGTCTCTCTCTATCTCTGGGTCTACATCTATGTCTCTCTTTGTCTTCGGGTTCTTTTTTTTTTTTTTTTTTTTTTTTTTTTTTTTTTT
>NW_022900925.1:22153528-22172597 GCF_012274545.1 Fukomys damarensis
AAATAAGATTGCTACCCTTGTTTTTTTCTGGGCTCCTGTCACATGGAGAATTGTTTTCTATCTTTTCAGTTTCAGTCTATGAGCTTCTTTTTGTGCTAGGTGTGTTTCTTGTATACAACATATTGTTGGATTTTGCTTCTTATTCCATTTTGCCAGTCTATTTCTCTTGATTGGTGAGTTGAGGCCATTGACATTGCTGGTTAGAACTGATATGTACTGACTTATTATTGACATGTTATTGGCCTTTTGTTGACTCTTTTTACTTTTTCACCTTCTCCTTTTAATTTCTTGCCTTGCCTATTTGATTTGTTCTGTTGGCCTCATGGTGTTGTTGCCTTCATTGTCTTTTTCTAGGATCTTGTTTAGAATTCCTTGTAGGTCTGGTTTGGTATTCATGTAGTTTCTCAGGTGTTCTTTGTCATGGAAGTGTCTTATTCCCCCATCTATTTTGAAAGAGAGTTTTGCTGGATACATCAGTCTAGGTTGGAGATTATTCTCTTTTAGTACTTGAAATATCTCCTTCCAGGCTCTTCTTGCCCCAAGGGTTTGTGTTGAAAAGTCTGCTGTGATTCTGATGGGCTTTCCTTTGTATGTGATTTGTTTCTTTTCTCTTACTGCTTGTAGTATTTTGTTCTTCTGTTGGGTTTCTGGGGTCTTGATTATTATATGTCTAGGTGTAGATTTTTTTTTTTTTAATTGTAGCTAGTCGGGTTCTTTTCTGTGTGTATCTTGTTCCTTTTTCTCTCTTTATCTTTTGTCTTGCATTTATGTCTCAGACACAGTCTACGTGTATGTGAGTGTGTTCAATCTTATTTCTCCTGCACTGACTCTTGTAGCTCAGTGCAGAATTTCTAAACACTCGTGGGAAAAGGCTGTTAAGTGTGTATTCACTAGGTGTGTATTCAAGACCATGGACAGCACTTCACCCCCGTGCATTGGGACCTTCTGCCTTAAAGCAAGGAAGGCAACTGGCAAGGGTATGGGCTAGGCACCGAAGATGGTGTATGGAGGAAAAGTATGAAACCAGCTCCTGGGACTAGTGAGAGGGGAGGAGGAGGAGCCAGGATGGGGGTAAAAGGCAGCAAAATGTGAATGAGCCTGTAATTTGAGCGGAAGTGAAGGCAGTGTGAGGGGAGGCAAATGGTGCAACCCAGAAGGTGGACTGGATTGGCATCAGGCTTCCCAGTATCTCCTGAGTCCCAAGGGCAGTGGAGGCCATCGAGCTAAGCCCCAGTGAGGCAGGGGAGCCGAGCACTCACACCCAGACTCTATGTGGAAGGGAGGCAGGCAGGAAAGCAACCCATGCTACCAGGCTGGCGGGTAAATATTTAGAGAGCTATTTCCACGTGTGTAAAAACACAGTGCGTCTGCTAGGCAGTGCTTGAGGAGGGAGGTGGAGCTGGACACAGGCCAGCGGGAAGCCTGTTTAAACCTTCTAACTCACACTCCCGGCCCCCACTATGCTGTCCTTCTGGCTCTCTGAGATGCTCAGGGCACTCAGCCCACTGGCACACATGCTTGCACATACTAGCACTCTGAGTATTGAGACCTCATTAGACACATGCACAGCCACATGTATGAACACACGCCCAGACACTTACCACAGCCTCACATCCAGAAACACAGAGACAGCACCTTGCATGCCAACTCACATCCACACGACACATGCACACCACACACACACATGCACACACACACTACACTGTATCCCATACAAGCAGGCCCCATGGCTCATATGCCAGTGCAAATACATCCACAGTGGCCCACACACTGGGTCTCGTGGCATGACACTCCCACGCGTATGTATGATTTATGCTGAAGTAGAGAGAAACCAGCAATTACAGATTAAACAATATTCCAGATGAACCAGCACATACACAAAAAGTACAAGATCTCACATGAAGACCAAATATATACTTTAAACAGCATGCTACTTACACACTCTCACAAACACACACAGGCACACACAGGCATTTAACACCTGTGGGCTCACATAGCTCACACATCGTCACTCTTTGTCCAACAAAGGCTGCCGATGTATCCTGCAGCATTATAAGTACACTGCCCTGCAGAAAAATCTTGTCACCACCCAAGAGGCTTCAGACTCTCTGCATAGACAGTTAACAGAGAAGTGGTTAAGAGGCTCAATCTGGAGTCAGATGTCCTCAGTTAGAATCCTAGTTACAAGCTGATCTTGGAGTGGCTTGTAGAATTAAATGAAACAATGCACTCAGAATGATACCAAGCACATGGTAAGTACTTAGTAAACTCTGTAATTATCACACAGCTTACAAGTACTCACCATTCTCACCTCACAGGCAAAGAAATTGAAGCTTAGAGACTGGAGATCATCTGTCGGCTTCTCCGGGGTCTTAAGCTTAATGGTAACAAGCCAGGCTCAAAAAGACAAATATCGCAAGATAAAATGTGGAATCCAAAAGAGATGACAAGAGAGCAGAAGGGAGACTATCATTAGACAAGAGGAAGGGAGTGTGAGAGAAGGGAAGAAGGTTTAAGGGCAAGTAATAGGGGAGAATGGACATAAACAAAATATACACTTTGAGTACCCCGCCAATGTGAACCTTGGGGAAGGGTGGGGCTAAGAGGGTGGTGGTGGGGTGAAAATGGTCCAAGTATGTTATGTCCATGAATGGACTTGGCAATAATGAAATTCATTAATCTGTATAACCAATAAAAAAAGAGTGAAAAAGGATTAATAGATAAAGACAAAGATGATGACCTCTGACAGTAGATACTTCTCACTCATGAGCCTGGCACTATTTTAAGTGTTTTCATAATATAATATCTCATTTCACCTCCATATCAACCACACGAGATAGGCACTACAATTTCATTCACTTTGTTTGTTTGTTTGTTTGTTTTGGTACCAGGGATCAAACTTGGGACCTTGCCCTGGCAAGACAGGTGGCAGTTGATTCACTTTAAACTTGAGGAAACTGAGCCATATAAATGTTAAATCACTTCCCCTAACTTGCACAGGGGATAAGGGAAGATCAGAAGTTGGCTTCAGAGTCTTTCAAAGTTGCATGGGCATTGCCTTGGTCATCCTACCCTCTCCCATTTCCCTCCACCCACCTCCCATGAATTCCAAGAGTCTGGAGTTACACTGGGGCTTTTCCCCAGGACCTTTTATCTGTCTGAAGGGACTTTTCTCACTGACTTTGTCAAGACCACTTCTTGGGTCTTTATTTGTTTCTAGGAATCCAGGCCTTCCCCTCAGGACAAGATACGGGGAAACCAAGGACACAAGAATCACAAGCCCTGGATTCCTCTCCCAGTTTGTATGTAATTCCATAAATCACATGGTCTTGCCAAGTTTCAGAACTCATTGACTTCCACTCTGCCCATCTGTGAAATGGGAATGACTTTTTCTCTCAGAGAAGTTGCTTCTAGGATTGAAATCTTTGATTGCTATGGGAGCTGGGAAGACTGCTTAAGAGCAGCAGCTGGATTTCTGTTTGGCTTTGCTGGTAGCATCCATAATTCCCAGGGTCCTTCTGAAGAAAATGCTCAGAAAGAGAGAGTATCAGGGCCAGCAGTCACAGAGCCTTGGAAGCAATGTGGCCTGTGACTTTTTCTAGCAATAAGAAAAAAAGTGCATCTCATTAAAAATAGTCTACATTACAATGTAACAGATAACACCCTCCCCCAATTTCTGGGGCTGAAAAACCACACGGTTTCACATCAATCACATTTGCATCACCACTAAGTGGAGCCGCTGCTCACACCATCCTGGGCCCAAGACTGATGGAAATACTATCTTGCATGGTGTCAGGCCTGCTACCAGAAGAAGAGAGCTCTTGGGTATCTTATTCTGTCAATGAAATGCTTGGCCTGGAAGTGACATGTACTAATTCTGCTCACAACATTAAGAGTCAGAACTAGCAGACAATCCCTCTCAGGGAGACAGGCAAAGCAACCCAGCCATGCAGGTAAGGATGAGGAGGACTGATAGAAATCAGTGATAAATACAGTTGAATACCACAGCAAGAAGGAAGCAGTGGCTATGACCCAACACCAGGTGAACGCTGTGGCTCCTTGTGTTAGGTCAACCTACTGTGACCTAACATTCCCTTCCAGGGCAATAGTTAGTGAAGGACAAGGACCATGGAGTCCCAGAAGTCTGGATTTTCATGCTGGCTTTGCAAGTGAATGATGTGTACTCTGGGACAGTTATATGCTCTCTGAGCCTCATTTTCCTCATTTGTTAAACAGGGTGAACTCCCTGTCAAAAAGTCTTTTGAGGAGGAAGTATCTATGAGGTAGCTGTTGCCATATCTGGTATGTACAGAGCACCCCACAAAGGGGGACAATTGTTCCCCAAGGCAAAAGGCATGCAGAGACCACCCTAGTTCCCAGCCGCAGCCTCTGAGCCTGGCCTTGCCCACCTCCTCAGCCTGTTGACCTCTGTGTGCATCTTGCTGCCATGAGGTTTCTGCTGTCCAACAAAGCCTCATGAGAGGCTGGCACAGCCCATGCTGTTTTCCCAACCCTGTGAAACGACAGCAGTTAGGTAGAGTGCTGGCTACCTGGTGGATGGATGGCCCAAAGAAAACTTTTGAGATTATCAGTGTGCCCATTAATGAGGATCAGAGGCATCTGCTGAAACCTTGGCACTGAGGGCTAGCAAACTGGTCCAAAAAGCATAGGGTAAGGTGCTCGTCCTGTTGTCTCCCTCTCTTGGAACCATAGCAGCCTCTGGCCTTGGGATAAGTGCAGGGTAGCCCCCAGCTCAGGCCGGAGATGAACAGGGCTCTGGCCCAGTCAGGCCTATCCTTCCCCAGCCTCTTCATCATTTCTATTTATTCTCCTGTGCACATGCACACACTCCCACAGCTCCAACTACCACCCAAAACTTCAGCTTGCAATTCTCTCTCTGGTCTACACCTAGCCTCTAGGCTCACATGCCCTTTTCCTCCTGAGCACCTCCATGCCCAAGTACACAGACACCCCAAGTTCAGCCTGTCCAAACCTAATTCACCTTCTTTCCCGGCCCACCCCAACCTGGTTATCCTCCACATTCTCAACAGTGGTTCATGAATATTTGAAGTCAACACAGCTTCAGTGCTCTCTCCAGGGCAGGAACTGTGCCCAGAACTGGAGAGAGCAAGGTGTGAGAAAGAAGTGATCTCCACCCTCGGCAAGTTCATAGTCTCAGGGGGAAGACAGATGAGGACCAAGCTCTGTAAGGCAGCACCTGACACAGAAGAGGGAGCAGGGGCCCTGCACGTAAGGAAGGGGCTTGTCCAGAAAAATCCCCAAGGAGGTAACCTGAAGGAGGAGAGGCATGGAAATAGTGGGAGGAAACACTGTGATGAAGGAAACATGAAGGACCAAGCAGCTGATGGTTCTGTCACCATGCATTCAGATAACGCAATCCTCTGGGCTGAAGCCTTGAGTGCAAAGCTGGAGGGAAAGGGAGTTGGCGGCGGTGGAGGGGGGGCAACTGGATGTGCAAGTAAGCAGGATACAGGGGTTTCTAGTGTCACCAGGCTGGATTCTAAGAACAGACTCCTGCTGGGCAGTGCATCACTGGCAGATTATTTCACCGGGGGTAGGAAGGGGAATCTCTGGAGACTCCTCTAGCAGGGCCAGATCCGACCAAGCCTTCCAGCTATGGCAGTCCCTTTCCCTTACCTTGACACTTCTGCCTTCTCTTAACTTGTGCCAGCACCTTGTGTGCCACCTAAAGCCCTGACTCTTCCTCATTTTTTTAGACTCTTCCGTGAACGCTAATCCTTCTAGAGCCTTGGGCTGCCTGATGTTGAGTCACGCGCACCCAGGTGAGGCCAGCTGGAACCCACTGGAGTCTGAGGCTGCCCCTTCAGGGGGAGATTGGTACAGATGAGACTGATGAGCAGAGGAGAGTGAGAAGCCCGGCCACCCTCATATCCTGGGCTATAGCAGGTCGATGAGGTTTTGGAGGAAGTAGCTAGGCTTTCTTCCAAGGGCAATGGGACGCCATAGATGGTTCTAAAGAGGGGAGTCGTATAGCTGAATGTGTGAAACAGATGATGGGAAGTTGCACTGAGAGCTGGGTGGTGTACAGCCTGCCAGCATAAGCAGAGAGGAGGCAGCCACAAAGTCCCTAATAGGGTACAGAGAACACTAATAGCAGCTAGTCCCCGAAGAAAGTGCATTTCTAAGATTCACAGAGGGCAGAGCTCACCCGTCTCTGCCTCTTCCTGGAGATAAGAGGCAAGAGTCTTTCTCAAGGTCATTGCTAAGTGCCTGAGCTGAGCTTGGACCCAGTCTCCAGGCCAGCAGGAGACAAGGAACCCTCACAGGAGGAAAGAAGAAGCTATCTCTAAATCTGTCCTGGGACTGCAGCTGAAACCTAAAACCCCACTGCTTCCACATTTTTCTGGATTTTCTCTATTAAGGACCGAGGCAGCCAAATCAGCAACCACACTGCTATGAGGGCCAGACAGGACTTCTAATGGGGGCCCTGATCTCCCACCCAGTATGTGAACAGAAGCGTTCTGCGAGTCTGTCTGTTTTCAGCAGTGCCTCCCCCCCACACACCCCACTCTCTCTCTCTCTCTTTACCAGGGTGGGGCCTGGAGACCACCATGAAAAACAGTAGCCTCTTGCCTCTGCTCAGACACTTCCTTTTCCTCTCTGGGCCTTTTGCCTCTTAAATCCCTTCTCTGAAATGTGCTCTATTGCTTTGCTGCTCTGTCTCCAGCTCTGTCTCTATTTCTGTCTTCCTAGACCTTAATGAGTCTTTCATCTGGGTCCTCCCAGGTGTCTTTGGATCTCCATGTGTCTATGCCTGTGTCTTTCTGTCTCTTTCTCCATTTCTGTGACTCTTTTTGTTGGCACCATTACAGACAGCAGAATAGAGAGGGCCTTTGGACATCATTAGGTCCAAACCTACACTGTAGAAATGAGGACACTGGGGCCCAACAAGAGGACGGTCTTGTCCATAAACTTACATCTAATCTTGTACTCCTGTGGCCAAAGCGTTTCTCTTCCTTGCCAGTTGTGACGATAGAAAGCAGACGGAGGAAGATGAGCGTATAAAGAGGGCACTGGTGACTACTGCAGAGAGGTGCAGGAGGGACAGTTCTGAGCTAGTAGGAAAGATCTTGGCTCTGGGGATAGCCCATCTGTACACATGCTCTTTAACCCTGGGCACACCTCTCCATCCCTGAACTCCACTCCTCCCCTGTGAACGAAGATACCTGGAGAAAGTCTACCTGCTTCACGGGCCTCTGAGTAATGCCTTATTTGAGAAAGGACGTGGAAGTGCTTTGGGATAAATTGTAAAGCACCATGCAGGAATGGAGGGCAGAACAAGGTCTGACGACCGGTAACCATGATGACTCTGAAGATGACAAGGATGGCAGTGATGGTGATGATGGTGATGTTGGGGACAAGGGTGAGGATGGTGGTGATCATGATAGTGATGATAGCGGTGAATAATTGATAGTGACATTGGTGATGACGGCAACAGTGATGTTGCTGGCGATGATGATCGCGTTCATGATGACAAAATGTAATGCCTTGAATCCATTCCACTAGAACCGAAATGTGAAACACGGTGATACTTTAGAGACAGCAGGCCCTCTCCACCTCACATCTAGGCATTCCCACTCCCTTACTCAGGCTTCTGTCCCCTTTGTGTCACTCCAAGCCCTTGGATACAGGCTCCAGACTCCCCAGCCTCTCCCATGTTCCCCTCCCTGCAGGTGCCATTCCATGCTGAGACCATACATGTCACCTTCCTCCTGCAGCCTCAGCGCTCCTTCCCTGGCTGCCTGCCCAGCTGTCCTTCCCTCGGATATAGCCCAGTCCCAGTCAAGCAGAGTAGGCACACCCCTGATACTGCTTATGCCCAGGGGCAATCCACATCTCCATGCCTCCCCTGTCCAGCACTAGCCTATGGTCAACTTTTGAGGAAGAGGGGCAAGGCGGACAGAGTCCAGCCTGCTGCCACACTGTTCTTCCTCAGCTCCTGGGACAGGACCACTGTGACACATGAGGGTTACTTGAGGATGACAGCAAGTCCAGCTCTCAGCCTTGGTTTTCCTCAGATAGGCATGACCTCTTAGTCTCTGAAGCCTATGAGAAGAGTCCCTCCATGCACAGAGGAGGTCAGTGGCTCCTACACTTTGCCAAAACCCTGCCAGTCCTCAGTGGAGCCAGGACAGTGAAGCGACAGGTGGCAGTGCTCTCTCTATGCCCTAGGACTGATGCTCCTGTTCCCACAGCCCACTGCTTAGCCCAGGGAGGAAACCAGGGAATCAGAAGGGATGAGAAGCCAGAAATAGCACTACTAGAGAGAACTGAACACAGACACACAGAGCATCCTCATCCCAGCAATACCTCCCATCTGTTGTGCCTCGGTTTCCCTTTGCAGGAGGCATATAGCCTGGTAGATACGGAAGCCTGTTGGGTGTTCTCACTGTGAAATCAGGCAGGGCCTGGCCCCCAACCCTCAAGGTCACTCACAGACTCCCCCATGCCTTCTCCCCTGCTGTGGCTGTGACTTTGACTGGCACCCCCACCAAAGCCAGGCTGGGCCCCTGACATTCCAATTAAACACTTCATTCTGACCTTGGTTGCATCGTCTTGGCTTGGAATAACGTCATCTCACTTCCCCAGACGGATGCAGCCTAGAGGCCAGGCGGGGGCACTAGCAGCCACCCATCCCTGGAGCCAGCCTTAGTGCCACGGGACACATTTCAATCACAGGGAGCCGCAGCGCTCCTGGGGAAGCAGCACTGTCAGGCATCCGTCTCTGCTGGAGGAGACAGGGGGCCTTGGTCCCTGCTGAGGGGAGTCCCGTGTTTACCCCGCTGCCTTCCCATTCGTCAGCTGGCACCTGCCAGCCAGAAACTGGAGGACTCAAGTGGCAAATGAAGGGAACGGAGACAAGGGCAGGGCTGGTTCCGCTCGGTCAGATGAGAGTGACAGACCCTGGAGGAGCGAAGGGGACCTTGGCTGCCTGGTGGGTGAAGATCGAGCCCTCCACGAGGCAGCCCTGAGACTGCTTGCGGGAGACAGCTTCAACTACGGCAGGTCCCAGAATGACCGTGAGGATGGCCTGCTGACGGGGAAACAGCCCTGTCAATGGAGCACCAGGGCTGAGAGACAGAATGCCATCATTCAGCTCCTCCTTGAGCACAGAGACATCTGAAGGGGAGGCATGGCTTCTGCCTCCTGTACCCATAACACACAGGGCCTGGGGAAGCTGAGCCCCTCCCACAGTGCTTCTTGGAGAAACCCTAGAAACTAACAGGACCTGAGTTCAAATCCCACTGTGTGCTTTATTCCTGTGTGTCCTCAGACCATAACTCAACCTCTCCGAGCTTCTTTCTGTACTTGGAAAATAGGATTTGGACTTGCCTTGAGGAGAAAGAGAGGCCAATGAGAACATCTGGTGTGTAGAGACCTTTGGGAGGGGTGGTAGACTCTGGGTCAGGCCCACTCACAGGAAGAGGCAGAGAGATAGCCTCTCTGATCCTCAAGAAGAAAAGGGGTAGTAATCAAAGCAGCCACTGAGGCCAGGGGTGGGGACCAACGTGCCACACCCCTCCTTAAGCTACCAGAAAATGGAACGGGGCCCGGATGTCCAGAAAGCACACTGGCAATGACCTGGAGCCCGGACTATGGTGGTGGAGGCAGGGCACTCCCACAGCCACACCAGATTCTGAAATTGGCCTCTTGTTACCCTGGGGGCAAGAGCAACACTGCCTTGGATGCCCCCACCACCCAGGAGCTGCTTCTGAGCTGGCGCTGCTTCCCTGGGGTTATTTTTAGTTTGTTTTCCCAGTAATGATTCTTTTGGGTGGATTTCAGGGTTGTAGCTGCACGCGCTCTGGGAGATGGGAGCAGTATCCATACAAAAAAAAAAAAAAGAAAAAGAAAAAAAGAGAGTTGTTATTCATAGTAATTCAACTGGATTTGTAGAGTTATTATTAAGCATTTGTCACCACAAAAGTCACTTTGATTTGGCTTGCCTTGGAGCTGTGTTCCCTGCCCAATTTTGCTTCCTGTCTTACATGGAAAGTCCAGAGTGCTTCAGGGCCCATCCAGGACAGAGAGACACTGGAGCAACACTACAGGGAAAGAAACCAAAGCCTTTGGGGCCTATGTCTGAGAGCAGAGTACGCAAGCACACACAGGGCACCTGCCACCTGCCAGCCACTGCTCCAAAGACCTATAGTACCATCAATAGCCCCATCTCACAGATGAGGAACAGGGTACTGGGAGGTGAAGGTAGTTGTCCAAGTCCACACAGCTAGGAGGAAGCAGAGCTGGGATTTGAACTCAAGGCATTTGGCTCCAGGAGGTGGGTTCAGAAACACCCCCCAGCCAGCCCTCAGTAACCACCTGAGACAAGTGGTAAGGCGGAAGCAGGGCTCCTGTGAGACCAAAGCTAGTGCCTCTTCTCTGCTCTGCCAGGCAAGATTAGTTCCTTCGGCCTAAGGAGAGGTGAAGCCTCGAGTGAGGAAACCCACTGCAGGTGACTGTCTCCCACTGATGGAGTTTAAGTGTGATGAGAAGCCTCAGCACAATCAGCTACAGGAGGTGTGATGGAATGCGCTCTGTGCAGGTAAACGGACAACAGGCTTCTGGAGCAGCCTTGCACAGAATCTGAGCTTCGCCACTTTGTAGCTGTGCAACCTTGAGCAAGTTACTTTGTCTCTCTGAACATCAGCTTCCTCTCCTCTAAATGAAGATAATATTTACATGCCACTTAAAATTATCGTGAAATTTCAAAGGCTAATGGATAGAAAGGACCCAGACAGTGCAGGAAAGATGCAGCCAAACTACTGCCTCCTTTACCATTCATTCATCCATCCATCAATCCCTTCATTCACTGGCACAGTAAACATTTAGCAAAGGTTACTCCCTGAATGGAACTGTGTTCAACATGGTGGAAGATTTAAAGATGAACAAAATACAGTCTTCAACCTGAAGGATTTTATAAGTGAATAGAGGAAACAAAGACAGTGCTGGAGTGAATTCTAACCATGAGGCAGACAGTGATGAATCCCATCTCGGGTAATGAACCAGGCTTTGCAGAAAAACCTCCACAAAGAGTTGAAGAGGAAGGAGCAGGTCTTCCTGCTTAGCAAAAGGGCACCCTAGCTCACAAGGGGAGAGTGCCTCAAAGGGTGGGTGGGCTGGAACAGGGTGTGTTAAGCCCTAAAAGCAAATCTGGGCATCCAGAATAAGCTCCATAGGGAGTGAGGGACCATAGATGGTTTTACAGCAAGAAAAAGACATAGGAAACTGCAAATTACATTTAGGAGGTGAGGTAGGAGCCCAAAGCAAGAATTCCATCTAAAGGGAGCAGGAAGGAGAAATTGGGTTTTGACTCTAGTTCCAAAATGAGCCCTTGCGTAGAATCGAGCAAAGTGTCCATTGTTCATGCATTACCCAGATGGCCTTAGTCTAATGGCTGTCTAGACATACAGTCTGCAGTGAGAGGGTTTCTCTTCAGCGGGCCCGGCCTCCTCCAGTCCTCAGCATGCCTGACTCCTCCCTCATCTTTCCCATCAGCCCAGACTTTCCCTGTCCACCCAATGGAGGAATTCTGGGTGATGCCAACACCAAGACCCAGGCAGAGGGACACCGCAGCTCTGTGGGGTCTCGAGCACTATCTCAGGAGGGTCTGGGAAGCAGGGCAGCTCCAGACCCCTCTTTCTCTTCCCCTGCACCCGGCAGCCAAGTCGAGCAAGTTGTAGTAATATCAAGTTTACTGCCATTTAGCTACTGCTGGCTGTGGCAGAAATAGTCTCCCTACCCCACCCCCACTCCGGGCCGGGCTTTGTCCTGGAATTAAGGGAGGCATGGGGGTGGGGAGGAGAAGGGGAGAGTAGCATCCAGCCTGTATGGCAAGAGTCCAAATCGTCCATTGGCTGGGGGCCCAGGGTGGTCCCAGTTTACGGTCCACGTGTGCCAGAGGGAGGAGGGGAGAGGAGGGAGCCGGAGTCAGAGGACATGGCACGGGCAAGAAGGACCAGCAGGAGTGTGCCGTCTGAAAAGGAGCCTAAGGTGGAGATTCTAAGGAAAGGAAAGTAAAAAGACCTCTTACCAGGTGGTTCAGAGGGAACTCATTTTACAGTCGGTGTACGTGCGTGCGTGTGTGAATGCATGTGTGCGTGTGTGCTGCATATGACTGACGGCCAAGGTACTTTGTAAGCTTCCTGGTGTCTTTGCCTCTTGCATGTGAAGCTCTGCATGAGTAAGTACAGTGACCCCAGTGTGCACGTCATCACTGGCATAGACCTGGGGGACTCTGTTCAGGGGACAGTGGCCTCTCCAGCCTCCTTCACTAGCTCCAACCCACTCTCAGGGCCCAGCTAGGTGGACACAATCATAGTCTCTGGTACACCCACCCTTCTTATGAAAAGCAGCTCTTCATGTCACTTCCCAGGCCTATGCCAACTTACCCCTCCAACGGAGCTCAGAAGTCACCTCCTCCAGGAAGTCTCCCAGGTCCAGCTACCACCCATGACCTAGGCTGACCAGAAGCCCCAGTCGTCATGTTTTCCTCTGCACAGAACTCCTGGCCACCATGCAACACAGTCCTGTAGGTCTGCCTTCCTGCCTCTGCCATCTCTGAGCATCTGGTGGGGATGAGGGCAGGGAATAAACTGTGCATTGATGACTAGGTGCTTAGGGTGAAGGGAGAAACTGAGCAGCAGAAGGTCAAGAGCTCAGATCTTGAGATAGACAAGGTGGTTTAAAGTAGGGCTGCAGAGTGAGTGACAGGGTGTGAATGTCAGGTGGCTGTGCTCCCCAAAATACCCACTTAAGGCAGCTGTCCAAGGTAATTATGAACAGCAGCCTTTTTTACTCTCAAAAAAAAAATCCCAGTTTTGGATGGTAAATTATAGTCACTGTTATGGGCTAAATTGTGTCCCCCTAAAGTGGACATATGGAAGTCCCAACACTCAGTAACTCAGAATATTAAGCATATTTGAAATGTCTTTAAAGAGGTCATTGCATTGAGATGGAGCCATCAGCATGGGACCTGAATCCATTACAACTGGGGTTCTTATGAAAAGAAGAAGAGACACCAGGAATTCATGAGCCCAGAGAAATGACACTGCGCACACACAACAGGAGGGCAACCACCTGCCAGCCAAGGAAAGCAGCCTTGGGGAAACCAGACCTACTGGCACCTTGATTGTGGACTTCCAGCCTCCAGACCAGTGGGAAATAAACTCTCATTGTTAAGTTACCCAGTCTGTGGTGGGTGGTTATGGTAGCCTGTGCAGATCAGTCCAGTCACCTTGCCTTACAGGAACTAGAGCCGGGTCTCTACCTGGGAAATCCACAAGCTGGCCTTCCACTAATATTCTCCTTACCTGTAGATCAAGCAGGGTCTTAGAATCTGAGCTGGGAGCCCAACCTGCAGAGGGAGACACAGCTATCCAGCTGTGGGACAGAGGCTGGTAACAGTTACTACAGCCACATGTGTATGCAGCTGTGTCAAGCTGGATGTAGCTCCTATCACATATAGATATGCATCTGGATGCTGGGGAAGGGGAGGTGAGAGACTGAGTCCCTCAAGAGAGAGGTGCAGAGGAGAACACTACCCTGTGGTCAGAGGCTCCCTGCTCCTGAAGACCTGTGCTGGCCTCCTGAGCTGCACCACCTTCCCTGGGTTGAATGGCCTGTTCATGTCCGAAGCCCCGAAGCATGTCCAGCAAGAGATGGTAGTGTTGTCACCTACATAATCCTGAGCCTTCACACATCATGGTAGAAGTGTTTAAGTGGGTTACATAAGTGAGCTCTGGAATCACATAAATGCTATTCCAAGTTATGGTACTGCTACTTTCTAGCTGACCCTAGGCAAGAAACTTACTTTCTCCGAGTCTAGGTTTTCTCAGTCAGAAATGGTAATAATTATAACAGCTATTAACAGGATTGTGGTGAGAACCCAAAGAATGTATGCAAAATGCATAGCACAGTGCCTGGCACAGAAAACTACTCATTAATGTTAGCTATTAGTGTTACTAGCTTCTCAATATGGCTTTGTGGAAGCTCTTGAGCTTCTGCCATCTGGGTCTCATCTGTCTCGTTCAACCTGTGCATTCTAGTACCTCACACTCCACTCCACACATAATTAGAGCTCAATAAAAACTCACAGTATTTAATAAAATGACTGAATTAACAAGCCTCAAATTTTTTGGTGGCTGTAAAGTGAGAAGGCTAGTTTAGGAAATCTGGAGCCCTCCTGGATTTCCTGGACAGACTAGGAATCCTGGGTGATCTCAGGAAGGTGCTCTTCATGACACTTGTCTTCTGCTGCTGGCAGACACCCTAAAACCTAGGGGCATACTAAAGGGCAAGTGACACCTGGGCTAGTTAGGAAGAAGAGGGGTGCTTGTTTCTAGATGGGTCCTTGGTGTGCATCCGAGTGTCACTGGGGCCTGATGTAGCACCCACTCACTGCCATTCTATTTGGCAGGAAGCTAAGGCTGCTCCCAACATCATGTAAGAGCTGGAAACTGAGATGGCTCCCTTGCCAACCCCTTACCTAGAAACACACAGCTCCCACCTGGAAAGGAGATAATACCACCTTGAGTTGGTAATGTGCTCACTGGAACGGAAACATGCACACATGCCAGCTCTCTTCTCAAGTCTTGGCTCTCCCTGATATTGCTCCACTGTCCTCCCCTTGCCTAGGAGGACTCAGGGGCAAGGTTAAGGGCAGCCCACTGGATGGTAGGAAAGGCAGAGGGAATGGATGATCCCTTTCCAGGTAAATGACATGTGGGACTGGAACACTGAGCAGTTGGTTGTGTCTTCCTTATGCCAACCGCATTCTCCCTGGGCCCTAGGATGTGTACTGCCAAGAGTGACAGGCACTGGAGTTGGGGTTGTTTGGGTTTTTACTCCCCAGGTGGGCTGTTGGCAGCCCTTCACTTCTCTGCATCTACAAGGTGGAAAATCTGGCATTTGGAAGATCAGAGGGTGATCAGACACTGACCCTGCAGGGTTCCCCAGTCCATGAAGGGCAGGTCCACATGGCAGGTACAGCAAGAGCAGGGTAGAAGTCATGGCTCCCTTGCCCTTCCTACACGGTCTTCTTAAAATGAGCAAAAGTGTGTAACACCAGGTGTCGTAGCCATCTCTGGGTATAAGCTCTGTGTTCAGCCTTCTCCTCTAGAATGGGTGTTCATGGGGCAAGGGTTACTTCTCTCTTGCTCACTGTTGGGCCCTTATCCCTGTGATGCTGGAGATACTCAGTGCTGGTGTGAAAGAAAAGAAGGGAGGAAGGAGGAGAAACAGAGTCAGAGCAGAGAGAAGCCCATGTCAGAGGCACTGGACAACCTGACCAGAGAAGACGCTGCCAGTTTCCAGAGATGGCCAGGGGAATGGGCTAAAGCTGAGGACCTTCAGGCTCCCAGGCAGCTGCAAAGAACTGTGAAGATGAGCAGTTTGGGGTCTCTTCCAATGATGCAGGCAGGCAGGCAGGTATGGAAGGACCACTCCCTGATTCCAGCCCCTTTCTAGAGCCCTCCCTGCCTCAGGAGGTTGCTCCTTTCCCCTTCTCCCACACACAGCCTGATTGCTGGCTTGCCTCTCTGTGGGATGGTTAATAAGCCCTTGGGTGACATTAATTGCCACCAGGCATTATGGGTCTAATGAGAATCATCTTCTCTGACTACTCCAGCACCTCCTATCCCCAGGACCTGCAAAAGCCCAGCAAGCCTCCCCAGGCCGCACCTCCAGTTCCAGGCAGAAGTGGGGGTGGGGGAGGGGCAAGAGCCGCTCCCCTGGGTCCCAGTGCCAAGCTGAAACAGGGACACGGCCTGCAGCAAGAGGGAAGGGAGGATCTCAAGAGGAATCCAAATCCATTTTCCATAAACAAAACATCACTTTTCTGGATGAAAAGGAAACTCACAGCCTCAAGAGGGCTAGGAGGGAGTCAGGCAGACAGGGCCTGAGGGTTGAGCACCAAATTCAGCATCATTCGTGGCTACCTGGTCCCACTCTCAATCTGGCTGCATGGATGAGTGTGGACCGGTGAACCTAAAGACCCATGTCCCCTCCCAAGATGGGTTATGTCAAACAGGATTGAAGAGTTGTGCTTCCAAGTGTAGAGCTGGGTGGAAACCAGACCTTTGGGGATTTAAGAATGATACCTAATGCTATAAAATCACCGCCATGGATCCAAAGACTGACAGACAGTTGACTTGTCGAGTCTGATCTAGGTTACATTCTAAGGGAAGGGGCCTGGTAGTGGGAAAGAACTGACACCCCAGCCGCCCCCTCTCCCCTGTCAGCAGGTGCCTGGGTGAATGTGCAAGAAGTGCCTTTCAAGAAGTGCCCACCCCAAGCAAAGCCTTGCAAAACAACCTGTAGGCAGCTATCCCGTCCTCTCCGCCCCCTCCTTGGCGGGCTGGCTGGGTCTGCCCCAAGCTGTGCCTCCAGCTCCTCAGCTCCTCGCTCCTCCGCGCGCTCCTCCGCTCACGAAGACGAGGAGCCTGAGAGCTCGCTCCCGAACCGCGGAGAGGAGCTAGGCGCAGTAGCTAGGCTGATTCCCACCCTGGGTCCCTGGAAAGCCCCACCCTGGGTCCCTGGAAAGCCCCAAGCAGACTATGGGGTGGGGGTAGGGTGCCCCCTACCCGCGCCTCTGGCAGAACAGCTGCAGAACACCTCCGGCGCCGGCGGGGAGCTTGCATCCTTTGAAAAGGGACATCAGCGACTGCGGTGGCATCTACCCGGGAGAAACGCAGAGGCCGCAAGCCCCACTCGATCCCAGCTCTAGCTTGCATTGGGAAGGAAAAATAAAACGTAAAACAGAGAACTGAACCGCGAGGTCTGCCCCTGCCCGAGTCTCATTAAGGAGCCGCGCGCGCCCCCAGGCTGGGAATGCGGAATGGACACGTGGACAGACTAGGGGGAGCTGGGGGCGGGGGGAGTCTCTGTGGCGGGCGAGCCGTGGGCTGCTAGCTCTGGGGCCACGTGACCACGGGGAATCTGGGAGGGGAGGGAGAGGGGGAGAGAGAGGGGACTAGCGCGCCAAGCTCGGCGCCCGCTCCTGCCCTGGTGGGCGCTGAATCCGGGACCCGAGAGGAGGGCAGTGAATGCGAATGTGTGTCTCTCTCGAGTCATTTACGGCGGAGCAGCCGGCGCGAGCGCCGAGGAGGCGGCGGCGGCGGCGACTGCTTCGTGCAACTGTGCCCTCCCCACGCCTCCTCTTCCTTTTTGCTCCTTGATTTTTCTACCCCCACACATGTCGATGGAGAGCCGGCGCCCCTGCCGGCATCTCCTCTCCACTCCGCCCGGTAGGCACCAGCTGCAGCCTCCCCAGCCGGGGGCTGCGCAGGTGCTGGGTGCCCTGGCCCCAGGGTCCTCGCCCTCCCCTCACCACCCGCATCCTGGACTGGCCCTGCGATCCGCTTGCCCAAACTGACTCGGAGAGAGCGAGAACCGATGTCTGGCCGCACCCACCGCGACGGTGGAGGAGCCGGCGTCCAGGGGCAGGGGTGGGGGCGCAGGGAGGAGGAGGCGTCGGAGACGCTGAACCCGGAAAAGTTCAAGGTTTGTGCAGGTCCCCCCAAGGAAGGCGAGGAGCGAGGCCGGGCAGCGTGTCCCTCTGCTGAGACCGTGAGACCTGAGAGAAAAGAGGGGTGGCCCGGAGCTGTGGCTGGCCGAGCCCCTCTCCATCCTGCAGCATTGGGTAGGAGGCTGGAGTCGACGCTGGGAGCAGGAAGGGCCCAGGTCAAGGCGCATTAGCTGGTTTTCCCTCTCCCTCCTTTTTCCAACCCCGTCTCGATGGGGCAACCGGTTTCAGCCTCTCCACCCTCGCGCCAGCCACGGAGCTGCTGCCGGGCCAGGAGGCGCGGAGCCGGCCAGTGCTGAGCGCGGGCCCTGGTAGAGATGAGCGAGAGCGCTGGAGTCCAAGAGCGAGCTCTGCGAGGGCACAGACATCTGGAAGTCCACCTCGAGCTTTCCAACCGGGCGTCGCCTACGGTGGTGGCGACCCGCTTCGCTCGTCTCAGCACTGCACGGAAACTTTTCCTTCTCCGGATGGATTAAAGTTGCCTGGGATTTCTCTTTCTTTGCGAAAGAAATCATTCATTTGCACCTGGCCTGGGATTTTTATGTCGGGGCTGCCGCAGGGTTCTTGGAGGAGAAAAGCTGCGCTCTCCATGTGGGGTTACCGCCGAAACCACAGAAATTGGGGTTTGAGTTGGAAACCTGCACCCCTGAGCGAGTTCGGATTCAAGCTGGGCCACAGAGCCAGACTATCCGGCGCTTAGCTCTAGGCAGCTCCCGGGACTCCAGCGACTGGGCCCCGGGACCGCACGTGCGGCTCCCCCCTCGCCTCACAGATCCTGCAGGGGGCACCAGCCCAGGGAGGTGGAGGCTCCTCCCGCCCGGAGCTGCGCCCCCACCAGCTCTGAGGGTGTAGCCCGCGGCGCCCGGGACGCCCCCTCCCCACAAAGTGTCCCCGAATTGCGCTCCCGGGCCCCCGAAGCTTCGGCCGAGACTGCTGGCGCCACGGCCACGCTGAGCTGGATGTGACCAAGTCTAGCCTGGGGCCAAGTCGTCGACTGTTGCCCCCTCGGACCCCTCCGCTACCACCCCACCATGGTCCCAGAGATGTCGGGCCGCGGTGGCGCCGCCCTGCTCTGCCTCTCGGCGCTGCTCGCCCACGGTAAGTGTCGCGGCGCAGACTCCGGGGTGAAGATGCGTCGGGAGACCCTGGAGGGGGCACAGGGAGGACCGCAGAAAGGAGAACCCCCATCCCCACCTCTTCTGGACTCCGCTGAGGGCTCCCAGCTCGCCCTGCAGCTCCAGTTACCCCGGCCTCCAGCGGGAGCTGAGGCTGGAGCCCGCCAAGGGGAGCCCCAGAACTGGGCGGGGGGGGGGCCTTGCATTCTTCTCCGATTGGAAAGAAGGGTCCAAACCCCAGAATTTGGGGGCGTGTCCGCCCACCGAAACAGAGGGAGATCCGCTAGATCGCGCCCGGGACGCCCCACCCGCGGTGTCACTTGCAGCTGGCCGCTGGGCTGGGGGCTGTTGGGATAGCGTCTTCCCCGGCCCTGGCACGCAGGCCGGTGCC
>NW_022900925.1:22172915-22212038 GCF_012274545.1 Fukomys damarensis
CTCTCGCGGTCTGCAATCTGTTGCGTCTGCTCCCCAGGCTCGCCCGGGGCTCCGCGGTAAAGCGGTGGGAGAGGGAGGGGCGCGTGTTGGCTCGTGTTGGCAGTGGGACAGCGAGCGTACGAGTGGGGGACAGAAGGTCTGTGAACAGTAACATCCCCGCCATTGGGAACTCAGACCAGTCTCCAAGAGGCTGCAGCGGGCCTTCTGCGAGCTGGAGACGCTCCAGGAGGCGAGGGGCGCCGAGTAAGGGGGAGGGCCAGAGCTGCTGGGAAGAGGAGGAAGAAGGCAGACCTCTGTTCCCTCCCAGCGTGTCAACAGCAGACCTGGGACACATTTTTTCAGTCAGTATGGGGTGAGGGGGTGCTTAGATGCCCTACGCTGTGGGGTGAGCCGCGGATGGGATGGAGAGGGCCTCTGTGGAGAAGTCAGTGAGCTCTCTGCCCTGGTGGAAGACCCTCGATGCGTGGTGCTCAGGTTTTCCCCAGATATACTAGTCCCTAGGAGCCTGCCCAGTGTTCCAGGAGCGCTAGAGGTCTCTAACCAGGGCCTAACTCGCCGACGGGGGAGCATTCTCAAGGTTGAAAGAGTAAGACAAAGAATGGACTCTGGTATAGTAAGGACCTGGGGCTAGGAGGGAGGAGGAAGAAAGCTAACCTCCTTCTATGGGTGGGTTGATCTTCCCTGCTGGAAGCTGGGGTGACCCTCGGGGAGCTGTTGTGCTCAGTTCACCCGAGACAGTTAACCTGATGGGCTGGACAGAACCCCAGCAGGCAGCAGGGTAGGGGTGCAGGCAGTGCAGCAGGAACCAGAGATCTCTAGCAGGGTGCAAGACTGAGAATGGGGAGGGGGTGGGTGGGCTTCGTGTCTGCAAACCGAGCTGCAGGGGCCGATTTGTGACTTGGCCTGGGGGCAAGGAGTAAAGTGTTCAGCAGGAGGAAGCCAAAGAGCTCAGGCCTGGATCTAGGCACGGCACCCCTCTTGCACTTGTCTGTCTGAGTTCTTGGTCCCCAAACCCATCCATGGTCACTGGGCTGCTCAAACGCTGTCACTAGATCCCCACTGCCCAGATGATCCTTCAGCCTGACATTAACGGATGTTCTCCCTTCCCCTTCAGAGTCCTGTCTGTTTCCTAAGCTCTAGTTCCACTGGCCTTTGTGTCCTGCCTGCGGGTCCCTGTATGTGAGCTCTGCCTCTTTTTTCCTGAGGCACCAGTGCTTTCTGTGCCAGGTAGTCTTGGGGCACTAGGGCAGAGCCATGGGCTTACACTTCTGTCTGTCCACACAGCCAGTGTCAGCTCAATGCCAGCATGCATGGGCTCCGGGCCCCACTGAAAGAAGGTCCTCAAGGAAGTGAGACCTCACTGAGCAGGCGGGCATCCTCCCCACAACCTCTGGCTCCCTTTCCAAGCTCCACAGAGACCTCAAGTCTTTTTCATCCCATGCCTCACCTTCCCCTTCCTTAGGGAAGGATACCAGCTGATGCTTAAAACTTGGGGGCCCCCCTCAAAGGGCAAGGCCAGAAAAACAGAAATTGGCCCCACCATCAAGAAATAGCACAAAGCAAAACTCAAAACTCATGTGCCCTGGACCATCCTCCTCCAGGACTTCCTGCCATTCCTCCTTCTGTTAGGATAAGGTACATGGCCTTAATCTCAAGTCAATCCAACTCTTAATGGGTATTCTGGGTTATTCCAAGATGCTGGGCGTGGGGACCAACTTCAATTTTCCATGCCTGGCAGACTGCTGAGACCACAGGATTCTGACCACACAGCCAGAGGGGAGAACAAGTATCCTGGGTTTCTGTCTAACCCTGGCGCCACTGGGCAGGGTGACCTTGGGCTGCCTGCCTCCTATCCCCCAGCTTCAAAGGATGTATGGCCTCTGGCTCATTCTTCCTCCCTTTCTGCCAGGACTGCTGGGCAGGGGCCACATGTGAATAGAGCCCCTCTCCCTTTCAAGGCCCTACGCAGCCTGTAGAACTGCAATGTGTAGAAATGCAGGGGTGTCCCTGGCATTGCTCTTAGTCTCAGGGCGCTATCGAGAGAACATCTACAATGGTCATTTTCTGTCTTTGGGGGAGACTGTCTTCCACTTTCACTGTGAATAGGAGTATAAGGGAGCAGGGTGGTAGTTGAATCTGTTGGAGAGCTGGTTGGCTGGCTCCCTTACTCAGTAACTTTTGCTGGCTCCCTGCTGTTTTCTGGATCAAGGACACAGTCTTTGCCCTGCATCTAAGGTCCTTCACAATTTTTTTCCTAATCTACATTTTCCCTTCCATGGTACTTCCCTTGTACATCCTCTGTGAGCTGCTCGAGTCACTCCTCTTCCCACTCTCCTGCCTTTTTGCTTTGACACCTGCCAGCCCCTCTATCTGGAACACATCTGGCTCCAGAAATCCTTGCCCAGCCTTCAAAGCTGGTCTCAATCCTCACCACCTCCAATCGGTCTTCCTAGATTCTACCCAGCTCTCTAGTGGGCCTTCCACCCCCATACAAGGACTTGAACACTCTCTGGTGCTACCTTGGTGCTTTGTGCTGCCTTTCAGGCTCAGCTCCCAGGCTGGCTTGCTGGCATGATCAAGGTGTGGGCAGGGGTGCTTGCCTGGGCCACCTTCCAGATCTGTCATACTTGCTTTTAGGGCAAGAGCCATGTCTGCTGTTTTTGCCTCATTCTCCAGTGCTTCACCCATATAGGTGCCCAGAAGGAATGAACGGGACAAGGGGGAGAGCCCTGGGGTATAGAGCAGAGAGGGATGAGAGGAGACAGGCAGACACCAGAGGAGAGCAAGAGGGAGGAGCAGGCCCGTGCTATACCCCTTGAGTGGCTCGTGCAAGACACATGGTCTCAGTTGACATGTTAAGACATGGTCACCCAGCATATGAATGTAGTGTCCCACAGTGCTCTGAGCACACAATCTCCAGCCTGTCGCTCACAAGTTCTCCTTCAGGTTGTGTCTTCCTCCTCACTCCACTGATGAGCCCAGCCTGGACCCCTGTGTAAACCCACGAAACCAGGTGTGCACCGGGCCTTGGCTTCTTTGCTGCTGGGTTTGTGCCTGTCTTCCTTCTCCCACATCGTCTCCTGTCTGGCCACACGCAGCCGTATGCCACCACACAGCTTTGTTAATCTTTAAGACCAGTAGGTGGGGATGTGTTATAAACTTGCTGGCAGAAAATGAGCTTTATTGGAATCCATTCTGGCGATGACTAGGTGCTGGGCAGTGGGAGGCGAGGCACTTTCTGGAACCTGGAGGGTGTGAGTACAATGCTGCTGCAGAAACTGAGGCCCTGCAAGGTACCACCTCCCACTGCCAGGGCCTGGCCTTTTTCCCTGGAGGGTCTCACTTTGTTGCACTATACAGCATGGCACGTCAACAACACTACAAACGATCACAAAACCACCCAACGCAAGCTTTGTGTGGATGAGGAAGTGGACAGGCAAAGGAAGGGACTGGCCAAGGTCACTCTGCAAGCTAGTTCTGGAATCAGGACTAGCCCCAGAACCTGGACTTGTTCCTGGAGTGGCAGTCAGCCCTGGGCCACTAGGCAGGTTCCACGTCCGCCCCTCACCCCTCTGTCTGCCCTCTAGCCTTGGGTTAACTTGTGGTCTTGTAGTCTAGATAATCAACCAGTATCGGCTTGTCGATATACTACAAGGCACTAAATACAGGAGAGAGAGCTCCAGACCTGTCTCCAGCTTCCTGTCAGAAGCTTCAAGCCCACTTGCTAGGAGAGTCAAGGTCCCAAATTTATGATATCCAAAGCAGTTTGAAATCACAGTCTTCGGGATGCAGGACATTTGGGTTCAAACCCTGACTGTCATCAAGTTTGCTGCATAGTTCCGGGAATTTCACCTCCTCCCTGGGCCTTGTTTTCCTCCTCTGCCAGAAGAAAGGGGATGTGCTGTCCGGGCCCTGTCCACCTCTCTGTGATGGCGATGGAGAAGCCCCTTCCTACCTTCACATCCTCCTCACCCCCTCCCCTGAGTCTCAGTAGATGCTAACAAGTGGATCGGTTCTCCTCCCCATCCCTTCCCCAGAGTCTTCCTCACCCCTTCCCTGCCTGTGCTCACACAGAATTTTAATAAGAAATTAATGAACCAGTGTGTGCATGTATTTTTTAAGAAAATAAATGTCTTTTCCTATTTTCCTTCTCTGTCATTTTAAATGCAAAGAAAAGTGGGCCTCTTTATTATCAATTCAGCTGGCTCTGCCATCTCCAGCAGTCCTCAAGGGTGGGACAAAGATCATGGGGCACCCAGGCTTGTCTGGCCACACACCAGCCCCTGGACAGATGGGCTGCCTGTGGGAGGCCAGTGTAGTGACAAGGACAAGTCCCTGAGAGCTGTCCCAGCACCCTGAGGTTGAGACTCTAGAGGTCAAGTCGTTACCTCTTCTCCACTGTCTTGTTGGCCCTTTTCAGCCCCTTTTGCCTCCCTGCCACCCCTCACCCCACACACTTTCGCCCCAGGCCCTGCTGGCTCAAAGACAACCCAGCAGGATGAAGTGGAAAATGGAGCAATTACCTAGATAATTCAGTGCTGGCTGCACAAATGAATGAATGCAAGAATGAATAATTCAGTGCAAAAAAAAAAAGGATAGGAAGGATAATTGAAGAAAATCTCTTTTTGCCTAAATTATCAAGATAATTATTTGCCTTTGGAAGGTTCTCCTCTTTATCAAGCTTGTGTCCTTCGTGCTGCATTGTCATCCACACCTTTTTCAGCCTATGAAGATGGGCATCGGGTTACTGTCTCCACTCGAATGACTTCATGTGTTCCATTCAAATTGGTTCTGAAGGCAGGACGTGTGCTTACTAGTGGACTTTTTCAGCTTGCCTTAGATCCCCTGGGTCCATGTCTTGTGATCCTACTTAGGACTGAGAGAATGATGTGACCAGGCTCATCGGGATGGATGATTTTTTTTTTTTTTCTATTCGGTACTGGGAATCAAACTCAGGACCTTGCGCTTGCAAGGCAGGTGCAGCGCCACTGAGCTACATTCCCCAGCAGCTGCCTTTTAAAATGATCTAGGTTCTCAGAGGTATCCCCTAAGAATCCCAGGCCTGAAGGTCCACACAGGGCAGGCCCCTGGCCCAGAGAGAGAACAGGTATCTGGAACACTTCTGCCCTTAACTTTATGCTCTCCCCAGGGACAGAGCCCTAGAGGTGTCCTTTAACCAGTAGCTCTGACGCTTCTATTTTTCTAAAGGAGAAGGGTGGAAGAGAACTGGTTCCCGCCCTCAGACGCACCCAGTATGACTGAGCCACATCTTCAGAGAGGCCCCGATCTGGTAAGAGAGGCACAGCTCCACTGTCTCCAGTGGCCTGTGTCCCTTGCATGGGCAGGTCTGACTGTGATGGAGATGAGCACCTCAGTGTAGGACCCACCTGGCAGCCCTCCTGCCCCCAGGGCTCTTGGGCCTGGCTCCAGCTCAGAAGCAAATGTATTTCTGGCAGCTTGGCTCCCTGAAGCAGCAGGCTTGTGGTGCTGGGGAGAACGGTGTTGCAGAGAGCTAGGAGAGCAGGCAACTCTGCACAGCCTTTCGGACACGGTGGGGCATTGCCACGAGTCAGAGTCCTAACAGCGCTCTGCAGTTAGATCCGTGGTCCCATTTGGTTCCCACGGCGGTGGCTACGTGAAGTCAGCATTGTGACCCCCATGTCACAGAGAAAAGGCTGAGGCCCAGTGGAGTCATGGCCACGCTGGCTCTTGGAGTCAGTTGTCCTGACTGCACACAGAGGTCTCATTGCCATGTTTCTCTGTCCCTGTGAACAGGAACTACGTGGAGACACAGAAGACAGGCACAGAGGGGCCCATACACCTGAGCGAGGCCCACCCCATCTGGGATCCTGCAGTCTCACTTTGAACCCTCTGCCCTTTGCTCTCCCTTGGCTTCTTCTGCGCTCTTTTCCACTTCAGGACCCTTCACGTATGCTGTTCCCTCTGCCCAGAATACTCTCCCGCTCATCAACTAAATAGCCATCAAGCTGGAGCACCTCCACCACTGCTTCCATCTTCAGATAAACAAGGATCTGCCACCCCCTGCAACTCGGTCACATTTGCCACAGTTTCAATGGTCTTCCCTGCCAGCCATGCATAAGGGACCAGAGTGGTGGTGCCCGTGTCCCTGCCTCTGTGCTCCCAGACCTGTCTGCCATAATTTGATGATTGGCCAAATAAATCGATGCATGGACACTTGCACGGACACCCTCTCACTCAGTGGGTGTTCAGTGGGTGCTCACCGTGGAGGGGCGGGCACCGTTCTAGGTGTTCGGTCCCACTCAGTGGACATAACAAAACATCCCTGTGCTCACAGAGTCTGTTTTGGCAGGGGGAAGTTAATGACATATTTATTAAACAAATTGTCTATGTTAGAGAACAAAAAGAAGGCTGAGGGGAAGCGGGAATTCTAAGTGGTGTGGGTGTGTTGGGGAGGGACTGTAGTGTTCAACGAAAGATCATTTGACAGAATGTCATGAAGCACAGATTGGAGGAGGTGAGAAACAACCTGAGCGAATGGCCAACAGCCTCTGGGAGGGCAGAGGGCGCTGCCAGTGTCAGAATCCAGGGGCATAGGCTTGGCCGCTCGAGGAGCAGCAAGGAGACCAAAGAGCCCCAGGGAGAGGATGGGCAGGTGCCACGAGCTGGAGTGAGACCGTGGGCTTTGGGCTGAGAGGGATGGGAGACAACCCCGTGGAAGCCAAATGCCTGCTGCCATCTCTGCAGGGCATTTGGGGTGCTAAGCAGTTTTCTATTTCTTTCACCATTTCTAATTTTTTGAAAATATAAATATATGCATTTAATTAAGTAAAAAATGCATTGATGTAGATATGTAGTAGGATCATATGCACATCTCTGGCCTGATTTTATACCACCCTGTTGGCCCAGTGTTCAGGACCTGCAAAGCACTGTTTGCTTGGAGTCCCTAAGCTCCCTGCAGCAACTCCAGGCTACTTGCTGCTTTGACCTCTCCACCTGTCCCTGTTTTGTCCCTGCAAGTGTTTTAGTTGGTGGCTGCTTCTGCCACCACTGGCCGCTTCCCACTGCATGACCGCTACAGGCCACATCTCTTGACCTGCCAAGGGGTGACCCATACCCTACTCTGTCCTGGCACTCCTGGGGACAGATAGGCTCATGGGGCCTTTGTCCAATAGGAAGGAACTCTTGAATTGGAAATAGGAAAAAGTGCCATTTTCTCAGCTGCCAACATAGCAGAGAAATGATCTCAATTTTCTGTGGCTGTTCTCGGCAGGAGGAAAACCTGCCAGCAGCCAGCCCGTGCATAAGAAGTCTGAAATACTGGGGATAGGAGGCTAGGCTGGGGGAGGAGGCGGGCCGAGAGGCAGTGGGGCTGGCCCAGCTAGGAGGTCTGAGTGCCCGTGAGGTCACTGCCAGGTCAATACCAGGTCCCTGCCCTCCTCCACCTTCAGCCCCCACTAACTAGACGCCTGTGTTTGGGCAGCCATTGTATTATCTAGTGATCTTCACAGTCACATATTAATGAGCATCTACTATGTGCCACACTGTGCGAGTCACTGGGATCATCCCTCTGCAGCCAGCAGTAGACCCGGTCCTTTTCAACGTGGCCTTGAAGTTCATAGCTTTCCTTCTCTACCCTCACATTTTTCCCTGCTCTCACCTCTAAAATCAAGTTGCCTGGCTTTATCACTTTCTGTGTGATTCAGGGCAAGTTATTTAACTGTTCTGTTTCACTTTTCTCATTTTCAAGTGATTATTGAAATACTCCACTCACAGGGCAGTTGTCATGATTCGGTGTATTATGTGTCAAATATTTAGAGTCAAGCCTAGCACCTAGTAAACGTGTAAAAATGACAGCTGTCAATCTTGTTTCTGACGATTTTGTTGCATTGCCAGGCACTGTGTTGGGTGCAAAGATGAAGACGACGAATGGCTGTCCCATGAGGGGCTTCTGACGCACTGTCCTAGGGAGACAGGGCCATCTCTGCGCCGACTGTGATCAAATGCAGAGTCACAGACGCCTAGGAAGACAGGGTTATGGAGGGGGAGAGAGGAATCCTGTCATTGCCGTAGGGAACCTGGAGGCTTCGTGCAGTGTCACAGCAGTAGACCTTGGCCAGCTTTTAGAGTCTGCTTCTGAATTCAGCCACTCAGCATCTCCTGTGTCTCTGATACCCTGAGAAAGAAAGAAATGCAGGGCAAAATCAGCTGTGGATCTTCTACTGCTCAGAGTCCGGGCTGAGGGGCAGGAGGCAGGCTGCCTGTGGGGCGTACAGGACCCGAGGCTGAATTCTGGGTGCTTCTTTACCTGGATGATCTCTTCGGGCCTCTCAGAATTGTGACCCTGTGCTCCATGGAGTACTAGAGAGCCACTGAGGGTCCTGGAGGAAAGGCATGGCACGTTCAGAGCAGGATTCTTAATTACTACGTCAGGAGCAATTTGCACATCGTTGCTGCAGCCGATTAGGGAACAGGGGCCACAGCACGGGAAAGTAGTCAACCAGGATACTACCACCTGGCAGAGAGCCCACCTTTAGACCCAGGGGGAGGGATCCAAGTGTGAGTGCCTAGCTGTGCCACTTGCCTGGGTCCTGGTCTCCACTCTGTAAGGGTGGATGGCAGGTGGAAGTTCAGATGGCAGGGAACTGCCAGTACAATTTCAGCAGCCAGGCTTAGGGAGTGGAAGGGATTTGCCTGTCACTCACAGCCGTTTCTGACTGAAGTATCTTTACCATGCTGTGTTGAGGCCTGGAGAAAATAGCCCTGTAAAAGGGCCCATAGAGAAAGGATCATCCCCTCCCTCTTTTTTTATTTATTTATTTTTTTTTGTACCGGGGATAGAACTCAGGTCCTTGCTCTTGCAAGGCAGGCCGAGGAACCACTGAGCTAAATCGCCTCTCCCCCCACCCCGCCGCTCTTTTTAAAGGAGGCCCATTCCCTCCTCATTCCATACCCAGCTGTCCATCAGGATGCCAAGGGGACAGATCCACCCTCAGCCTTGTCATCATAGTTCCAGGGAGGCCTCAGGAGTCAGAGAAGGGTGTTCACGCTGAATCACACCGGCATCTTCCAATCCCTGCGTCCCCCACCACAGCTGTGTGGCCAGATGCACAGGACCTGCCTGACTATCTGTCTGAGCCCCAGTGCCCCCATCTGCAGCAGGGAGGGACAGCGTCACCTCTCAGACCAGCCACTGAAAGGATGAGCCCACCGTGGAAGCTCCAGGAACAAACCCAGCGCCTGCCGCAGGGGCTCAATAAACACCGGTTTGTTTCTTCCCTTTCTTGCCTAGAGCTGGCCGCTGCCTGCTGGGAAGCACGTTTACACAGTGCCAAAGGCTTCCCAGAGAGCTGTTTTCTGGTGGTTGGGTTTTTTCGTTTTGTTTTGTTTGGGGTCTTTTTTTTTTTTTTTTTTTTTTTTTATCCCTCAGTGCCTCCTAGCAACATGCTGCTGGTGTTTGAAACAGTGGTGGCCTGCTGCTGGCCCCGATTCCTGCCTCCCTTGTCCTTTCTCCAGAAGATGGACTGCAGGCATTGCCTCACATTCCCAGTGCTTCTGCAGCCCACCAGGGTGGAAGAGACCTTTGGTCGCAGCTGCCCCACCCCACCCCAACATGACAGGCCACTGCTTCCTAAAATTTGCAACCCTTCCCTAGCAGCCCCATGCTACAGGGCAGGCAGCTGGTGCCGTGGCCAGATGTCAGGACTGGGGCCACAGGGAGTTTCTGACATGAAGCCCGGGGCTCCCTGATCCTGCATTCTGTCCCTAGGATCCTTCCCAGAGCTGCCTCCTCTATTCTTAGCAGGTGACCATAGGCATGTTACTCTTCAGCCTCAGTTTCCTCTCCTTCCAATAATAGGGAAAAATTAAACCCTACTTGCCCTGCAGGTGTACTGAGGGTGGGTAATAGGGCTGTGCCCTCTGCCTGGTCTAAGCAGCCCTCAGGAAGCAGTTGCTATAACCCTGATTCTTTTGGGTTTTTTTTTTTCTTTTTGACAGTGCAGGGGATCCAGCCCAAAGACTCCCCACAGAGCTGCATCCCCGGCTTTGTATTTTTTTATTTTGAGACAGGCTCTTACTAAGTCACTGAGTTCCCAGGGCAAGGAGGTTTGAACTGAGATCTTCCTGCTTCAGCCTTCTGGAGTGCTGGGATTACAGGTGTATACCACCAGGCCTGGCAGTAACTGTTGATCCCTGTTGGTGTCCTAGGTATCAGAGAGTATCTCCATCCCAGAGACCCCAACCCCGCTCTCCTGCCATATTCTTCCCCCTGCTTCTGCTGTTGGCCTCTTGCTGCCTGTCCCCCCAGGCCACTGTAGGTGGGAAACAAGCCCTGCCTCCTAGTGGGGTTTGGGGGCAGCCTTGTCTTTGAAATCCAGGCTGCGGTGCCGGATCACCACTATTCAGTAGAATTACAACAGGAACTGTGTGTCTGATGTGCATTTTTCTAGTTATCACATGAGTAAGAGCAAAGAGCAACAAATGAAATTAATTTAAATAGTGTATTTTCACCAAGATACCCACAAGACCATCATTTCAACGTGTAATCCGTATGAAACGTTATGAATGAGATATTTTGAGTTCTCATTTTCTTTCTTTTGTACTGAATATTCAAAACGCCTGTGTGCATTTCCTCCTTAGCAAAGCACAGCTCAGTCTGAGCTGTTCCCGACTCAGTGGCCTCACAGGTACGCATGGTGGGCACCCAGCATGCCAGGCCGTCTCCAGGGCCCTTGGGTCAGGGCAAGGGCACTATGAAATGGGCCCACACTCCTTCCTGAGGTTCTTCTTGGAAGTCCCCCGCCCCCCTCAGAGCTGCCCCAGCCCTGGTGAGATTCCTGCTGGCTATCACCACTCCCACTGTATCCGAGCAGCTGTGCCGAGAGCCGGGAGACCACTGTCCTCCCCTGCCAGGAGATCCTGTAAACCCAAGTGAGATCACGTCACCCTTCTGCTCAGAAGCCTCCACCTCACTGGGAGTGAAAGCCAAAGTCCTTACAGCAGCTCACAAGGCCTCCGAGGTTGTCTCCTTTCCCTTTTCCCGGCATTGCCTCCCTGACCTGCTCGCTCTGGTCACACTGGCTTCTTTCCTACTCCCAGCATGCCATGCAGGGAGCATTGGCTACCTGGTCTTGCTGCCCCTGGGCCTGTCATTTTCATCTCTTCTACCTCTTTCAGATGTCCCTCAAATGTATCTCACCAGTGTCCCTCTCCGGCCTCCTCTGTCCCCTCCCTCTGCTCTGTTTTTCTTTGTGCAACATACTACATGGTTATGTGTCTGTTTGTTCAGAGACTGACACCCTGACACACAAACACACAGACACAGACACACACACACACACACACACACACATACAGTGGAATGGAAGCCCCTGTGAACAGGGACACATCTTTCTGTTGCTGCTATATCCCCAACCCCTGGACCAAGGGTCAGCACAGTGGCACAGCACATACCTGTGAGCTGAAGAGGTGGTAGCTCCTTCCCATCCTCTCACCCTCTCCATCAGAGAGCCACTAGGAAGACAGATTGGCAGCTATATGGGTGACAGGGACCTACAGTGGAAAATATAATCCTTCATTTGCTCAACACATTTGTCTTCCGAATCCTAGCTATGTGATCTCGGGGAAATTACTTACCCTGTCTGTGGCTCATTTTCCACACTTAAGCAAGATACTAAGATATAACAATCTGCATGGAGTTGTTATCATGAACAAATGAGTTAATGCAAGTAAAGGGCTTGGAGCCGTGCCTAGCTTATATTATGTGCTCAATAAAAGGGAGCTGTTGTTTTAGTCAGCATGTGCCTTTGAATGCCTCCTATACACCAGACACCATGGCAAACACCAGGTATGGGATAGGGGAGACTCAGTGACCAGCTGATCTGGGGCAAGGGTGCTGATGAGCTCAGTGCCAAGAATACCTGGACTCCCCTGGACTTTGAGAGACAGCACATGTGACTTCCTGTCATTTTCTGGCAATCACTGTGAAGACCTATGTGAACTGGTGAGGTTAATTTCAGCAGCAACATAGGGTGACCATTTTGCTCAGAGCCTTCCTATCTGGCTACTACAGTGTGCTGGAAAGAGAGGAGCCAAGGAGTCAGGGACCTCAGCTCTGACACCCCAGGGGAGTTACCTCTGCTCCCTAAGCTTCAGTCTGCTTATCTGTGAAGTGGGCTAATTACCAAAATTACCTGTATCCTAGGTCACAAGCTGACGGGCTCAATGAGCTTCTGTGTGTCCTGGATGCTTAGTCAGCAAGAGATACTATTAAATGTTAGCGAGTAGGAGACACTGTTGTTACCCACATCATCAAAAGTAGCCCATGGGAAGAAAGACTGGCCTGAGCTTCCTCGCCAGGTACCCTACATGGAGTTGGGACCCCATCAGTGCTGGCGAAGCACCCTGCAAACCATCTCCTCTCCTCTCTGTAGTCCACTCAGGACTGTTGCACAGAGGGGCTAACAACGAGGCAAGATCCCTAAAGTCAAAGAAACTTGCAGCAGGAGAGCAAGCAGGGGGCTTCAGTCTCCTCTCACCTGGAACCATGCCTGTTTTAAAAGTGAGAAGGCTAAGGTCCAGAGAGGGAAGGGATTGGCCCCATCTGTACAGCAGTCAAGAGTTGCAAAGCCAGGGCGGAGCCCCACGTGCCTGACTCCCAGACGAGTCGCTGATTCCAAATGCTGCTGCTGGACGTGGGCACAGCATGGTAAAGAATCCCTTGTAGAAGCTGCTTGGTCACAGGTGTGGGGGACCCCCCCCACCCATCTCCGGCTTCCCCAAGGCCATATCTGGGAGACAGGTCTCAGCAGGCTTAGTGTTTACAAGGAGTAACCAGATTCCATCTCCAATAATCACATCACAAATAGCACAAGATGTGAACTGAGCAAAGCTTTGCTAAATGTGTGACCACTTTTCCTCTGCTCCCCTCTCTACAATACAGTCCTCATCCATCCCTTTTACATTATGCCCGTGTGAACACACACACACACACACACACACACACACACGATTTGTGCTTCCCTCACATTAGGTTCAGATCTCTAATCTCAGCCCAATGAAGGCTGTTTGATTTTCCAGTCTTGAAGAGACCTTTCCCCTTCCCTGTCTGCCTGTCTGGGATGTGGGCAGGAGGAGTAAGTGTTTGAAGGACAGGTTCTGGCTCTGAGACCCTCACTTTTCCCCACTATGACCAAGAAGTGTGGAGCCTGGGCACTTCAACAGTGCACACACACAGGCCTCGCCAATGAAACTGGCAACCATGACCCCATCTCCTCATCTGGATGAGCAAACTGAAGCTCGGAGAGGGGAAGTAACTGGCAGCAAATAGCAGAGTGGGACGCCGGCTTCCATCCCTCTGGGGCACCTGTCTCAGGGGTGCTAGGTCTCCAGGTCTCTCCTCCAGCCCTTAATGCCACAGCCATTCTGCTTGGTCCAGGGCCACCAACTTTGCTCAGGTAGGTGCTCCAGACACAAAAAAGGTCTCCGAGGCGTGGAGTGACTGGCTAACTCACTAGAGCTGGCTTCCCTCGTGTGTCAGCCCGCTGCCCAGTGTATGCGCCCTGCTTCACACAGTTCCTTGGCCCCTACCTCTTGACCCTAGCCTCAGAGGCCCTGTGTGGGGACCAGAGCCCCGCAGCCCTCCTCCCCTCCTCCCCTCAGAAACCAGACCCTCCTTCACATCCCTGCAAAGCTGATTTGCATAAAACCATCCCTGGGCCCTGCCTTTAAAAGTCTTCATCTTTTCTCTTCTCCCTAAACAGCCCCTAAATGATTTCTGTAAATTGCTCTAAGTAGCTCAAAAAAAAAAAAAAAGAAAGAAGAAATAATAATAACTCAGTGACTGACTGCCTGACCGGAATGTCGATGGCCCTCCTCCGGAGGCCGCAGCTCCAGGCTCCTTCCCACAGGGCATCCAGACACACAATCCCTCTGCTCCAGGACCAGAAGGGGAGAGAGAGCATCACCTCTGAGCCTGAGCTTCGCCCCCTCCCTCAGGCAGGAAGCTGCCCAGGTCAGGGCCTGACCCCGGCAGACCAGCAGCTTCTCAGGGCAGCCACAGCAGCACCCTGCTCTTCCCCTCACATCCCCCCTACGCTGGGGACTCTCCCAGAGGAGAGCCTGCCTCCCTCATCTGCCTCTCTCATTAGACTTGGGGCTTCCTCGGGAGAGGTTGTGCCTGCCTCTTCACACCGAAATTCCCTTTGGACAGGGCTGGGGAACAGGCGGGGACCTCTGATTCTAGCTCTTTGTTCTGCTTCCAGTTCTCTTACAGAGCCTCGGTTCTTTCAGTCCGGCTTCGAAATCTAGGTCCTGACCTTAGATTGAGCTCTTATTCATTGATTCATTCAAGCAGGCACACATACATTCATTCATTCATTCTACGTAATGTCCTGAATACCTGCTGGGTATACTCCCCTCCACACCTCCTTCCCTGGAGTTTTGCTGTTGCCAGGCCACTGGGGCCAAGATGAGGCGATCTCCACCCTGGGAATCCAGCCCGGAAGGAATAGGATGGCCTTGAGTAAGTCCCTCTGCCCTTCTGGACCTATTTCCCTGAATGCGATCTGACAGACTTGAATGAAATCGATGATTTCCTAAGATCATTTTAGCTAGGCGTGCGGGGAGGAGGTGCCTGTCAACCTACCTACTCGGAGGATCGCAAGTTCGAGGCCAGCCTGGGAAACTTACCAAACCTCTGTCTCAAAATAAAATAAAAAGGGCAGGGAAGCAACTGCTGTAGAGCACTTTGCCTAGCATGTACAAGGCCCTGGATTCATTCCTTAATGCTACAAAAAATAAAATGAAATACTTTTAGCCAGAGAAACATATAATATATACAATATATAATACTATGTTTCTATATATATAATATGGATAACATGATGCAGATCAAAGCAGAACTGCTGGTAGAGAGGAGTGGAAGAGCCTCCCTTAGGCCTCACTAGTCCCAGCCTCCCCTAGGACCCCTAGCAGCCCTTGAGAAGCCCCCAGAGACCCAGCTGGCAAGTGCTTGGTCTACTTGTTCCCTCCAAGAACACTGGCACTGTGCCACGTCAAGGCTGGGTGGCGCTGCTGACAGGGGCAGCCCCTCACTTCCCTGCTCCAGTTCCCTGGGACCCTGCTCTGTGTACCATGAGGGTGACCCCCAGGAGTGGAACTGGCTCCTGGGAATGAGTCCAGACCCTGAGTAGAGCCACAGGCCCAAGCGAAGCTCCAGAGGCAGCCAGCGGGCCACCCTGCAGGCAGGCGCGAAGCTTCCAGATGAGATGAGCCAGTCTGTCATCCTCCCTGCCCTCCCTTTGGTATTTGAGGAAGAAGGAGGAGGGCAAACACAGACACAGCCCCGTGCTCCCTCTCTGATATAATTGCAACCCAATTAAGTGAATAATTGTTACAAATGTGAAATTACCTTCCTTTCGCCATCATGGGATGTGGGCCTGCAGCAGTGTGAGCTGTGGACCCAGGCGGGGCTGGGCCTGGCTACAGGTTAGGGTCCTCCAGGGTGGGGAGATGGGGAGCTGCAGAGCAGCAGACCCAGGCCAGCCCCCACTGCAGCCCTGGCTGCTTCAGGAGCAGGGCTGCAGCCTCCAGCTCCATTCAGCTATCCACACTCTGCCACAGCTTCCTGGCAATCCCAGCCGCCTGCTCTCAGGAGCCTGACCCGGCCCAGGCAGTTGTAAGTGGCACACTTACGAAATAAGTTACGGCACAGACATATGTCCGGAGGAGAAACAGGGAGAGACCCAACTGGAACACTACAAGTCTTAGGCAAAACCTTTGTGGATGGAGAGGAGTGGGATTCTGTGGTTGTCCTGAGCTAGCCCTTTCTAGGGAAGCAGAGGTGGGGCTTCTTCACAGCGAGAGTGGGTAGGAAGAATCAGGGCAGGGAAGATGGATCGCTGGATGAGCAAGTGTCCCAGGAACCTGCATGAGGAAGCCCCTGCCTTTCCTTGGGGCACCACAAAGGCTGCTGAGCCCAACTGTCCACTGCCAGCAGTCAGTGGTATTGTTAGGGTACATCCTGTCCTCACCAAAGCTGTGGGCTTATGTGGTGGTGGTCTCTACACTGAGCTTTTAGGGCATGAAAATATCATTAAGGACACATGAAAAATGAACAGAGGGAAGGGCGGGAGCTGCTGCTGCTGCTGCTGCCTTGCAGTCAGGAGAGGATATGAATTTTGGCAATGAGTGGATTCAGGCATAGGGACAGGGAACACCTGTGACAGGTAGCTCAGCAGTGGTTTTCAGCCTTGGCTGCACAGCATATCATAACTTTAAAACACTGGGGTCTGGGCTCCCACTGAGACTCTGACTTTGTTTCCAGGTAATTCTGATGGGAAATGGAATTAGAACTCCCCTACCAGAGTCAAGCTGCCTCACTCGGGGGTCAGGATAGGACAGCTCACCCAGATCTTGTGGGTTACAGCAGCCGGGATAGGCCCCCTGTAAAGCTCCCTGACACTGAGACAGCACAAGGCAGGTTCTCCAATGCTGGGCCAGGTGAGAAGAGGACCTGGAGACCCCGAGGGCCAGGGATAGGACCTTGGAAGGAAGAGGAATGAAGAAAGTATGTTGAAGATGTGCCTGTCTTACTTTAAATGATTTAGAGGAAAACATTGCTCGTTCTGGGGCCTAGAATTCAAGCATGCCTAGTCCAAAAGGATACATATAGTACAGGCTGAATAAATATTGACTGAGCATATGATGGGCAAAGTCTGTTCGGTGGGCTAACCTGGGAATGTAAATACTTATAACTCCTGGAGGCTGAGGATACCTAATCTGAACATCAGAAATCCAAAATGCTCAAAACCCCGAAACTTCTGGAGCATGGATACCACACCACAAATGGGAAATTCCACACCTGACCTCATGAAAAGGGTCACGATCAAAATCCAAATGCATTACAAATATTGTGTAACATTGTCTTCCAGCTGGGTGGATAAGGTGTGTATGAGACATGAATGAATTTCATGTTTAGACTTGCATCCCATTCCCAAGATAGCTCATTAGACATATGCAAGTACTCCAAAAGCAAATAAAATAACCTAAAATTACTTCTGGTCCCAAGCATTTCTGATAAGGGATACTCAACCCATACTACTGATAACTTGTGATAATATTGTCTTTATAGGGAGATGTGTTGAAATGTGTTTCCAGGATCTAAGAGCCAATGTCCAGTGAGCTTTTTATAAGTAACCCATTTGCAAGTTGGAGCAAATGTATGTATTTATGTGGAATGTGGTTCTCAGTTCATGTGTGTGTTTGAGAGAGAGAGAGAGGGAGAGAGAAAGAGAGAGAGAGAGAGAGAGAGGCGGGGCTCTGCTCTCATGGAACCTAGCAGAGTCCACCCTGAGATGCTCTGTGTCACCTGGGTGGAATCCAGTGGCACCTGCACAGAGCCAGCAAAGGAGATGGTTATCAGGGGGGAGGAGGGCCTCAGTGGTCACTCTGAGAAGTAGCCAGGAGAGGCCGTGGAGGGGCTTGTAGGTCTGGGCTGGGAGAGACAGGGCTGCAGCACAGCCCTAGAAGAACCAAGGGCCCAAATGGTTCTGTGAAGTAGCCTGAGCATGAAGGTACCCTTCATCCCCGTTGACCTGGCCCCAGCAGTGTTGAGGAGCTAAAAGAGGGCCACAGAGTGGTCCCAGCAGCCTGCCCTACAACCTGCCTCGGGAAAAGAGATCCCAGGATGAGAGCAGCCACTCGGCCCCCAGAATCCCACTCTGTCCCAGGGCTGCCGTTGAACTCTGAATAAAGACCTTCAGGCCCCAGGCCAGGCTGTCAGCTCTATGGGGAGCTCCGGCCCCTGGCCAAAACCTGTCTTCATCACCAAAGTTCCAGCTCTGTTTCCTGCTGATGGAGGAGTTCAGAGAGTCGGCCATTCATGGGGGAGATGACCCTGATGGCCTTGGGGGAGGGAGCTGTCCCTAGCCACACAGGATGACAATGATTAAATGTCCTAGCAGCTGGGCCACTGGGCCCTCCCTGCTGCTAATTTGGGTCAATTAAGCCAATTTGTCTTTGTGGACTGGAAGTCCCTTCACTGTAAAGACTTTGGCCCCTTTGGGGCCTAGGAGGGAAAGAGGGAAAGAGTCTGCCCCCTGGCTGCAAAGCTCCTCTTTCTCCCTCTACCACAAGGCCCCAGGCTCAGAGACCTTCCTGAGCCTCTTGACCGCTCCGTCGCCCCGAAGCTTCCATAGCCCTTTCCTGCAGCTGCCTAGGTTGATTTCATTCTTCAGATGAGCAATTAGGGCTCCTGGGGCAGGGTGCTCCAGATTCATAGGAGAAAAGGAATCTGAGCCCAGCATTTGGACTCAGGCTCCAGTGCTCCTCGGTCCATACTATTTGGCCTTTATAGTTTCCTGTGGTCTGCCACAGTCCCCAGGAAAGGCAGCTTGAAAACCACTTCCCTAGCCTATTAGGATCCACCTTGCACCAAAGACAGAGGAAAGGACCAAAAGTAGTGCCTCCAGAGAGAAACCAGCTGCCTCTGCCTGGGCTCCCAGCCTTCTGGAAGGAACTATAATGTTGCCTTGAAGCTACAGAGGTCCTATGGTCAGAGCAGTAAGAGCTCTAGTGGCCCCTAGACTGCGGGACTGTAGTGAGACCACCTCCACACTGGCCTAGCCCACAGAAGGGTTGGGAAAGCACAGATGGCAAGGCCAGACTGACACACAACCCTGTCCACTCGAGTTGTGAGATCACGGTCAGGTAAGTCCCTGCACTTCTCTGGACCTCAGTTTACCTATCTCCAATGCTGCAGGGGCTAAGAGGAAGGTTTCAATGGGATCCCATAGCTCTCGCATTTGAAGAGTTGTCCTGGGGGAAGGGTCTAGGAAATAGAGCACCCCTGCATCTCCCACTGCCCATGGTATCATCTCAAGGAGCCTCTTGGCAGAAGGAGGGGTTTCTGAGGAGAAAAATCTGGGAACTGCACATTGGGGCCAGGGCTCATCATGCATGGAATTGGTTGAGCTGTCCTTTTGTATCCCACAGCCTGACCTGTGACCAGAGACAAGGTAGGGGGAAGCAGGTCCAGATGGGGTGGAAGCCAGTGGACTCACTGCACAGGGAGATGTGAGTCACCTCTTGGAGGTCTTTCTGGAAATGCCAAACACCAGAGCCAGCTCACTTGGCTGATGGTGACACGGCCTTCTGGGGAGAACTTCTTATAAACAGCGCCCCCAGCCTAGGCTCCATTATATAGGTTAAGTGGTCTCCCCGAGTTAGGTATCCGGTGAGGTCAGGCTGGCAGCGGCCAAGGTTCCTCTCTTGAAGGATAAGCCTGTGTTCCATCCCAGATGCATGTGACCTCACGTGCCCCAGCCACGGGCATCAGAGTCCCAAGGCAGGAGGTCGAGGTTGCACTCACAGGCCACCCAGAGCCTGGAGCAGGGGCTGTTCCTCTCACCTGAGGGAGGGACGCTGAGGCAGAGGTCTCCCCCATCCAACATCCTGTGCAGATGTGTTCCATGGCCACAGCTGACAACCCAGGCTTAGCCAAGTCACTTGCTGGTTATCCTGAATGGTGCCCTGGGCAGCCAGGAAGTGTGGGGGAGGGTACCAGCTGCCCCTGTACAGCAGTCAGACCCATGGGGTGCAGTGAGGCCCAGCTTGGTCTGGACCTCAGGACTACTCCTGACCTGTGTGTGGTCTGCAGTAGGTTCTTCCTCCAGCCAGCTCTTCCCTCAGACATCCTAGGCTTTCCCTACCCAGCCTCGCTGCAGCACTCTGCAGTGCCTACCACTCTCAGTAATGTGTCCTGAGCCCCCTTCCTTTCTCAGAGCCCCAAACTCCAGCTGGCCATGTACCCATAAGTTCCCCACCATGGTCACCAGCCAGAGCCTCAGTCCCCATACCTTTGTCTGCCAGGCCTGGACCCCTGTCCCCCTGCCTCATGCAGTGGAGCTGTTCTCCTTCCACCTGGAGGCCAAACAGAAACCTGCCCATCATCCTGTGTCCCTTTATCTCCCCTTCCTCTGCATACCTGGCCCCAGCACACTGGGTGCCTAGATGTGCTGCTGGAAAGTATCCACCCCACAATGATCTCATAGCCAGTGCTGGCATTGCTCAAAGGACTTTGTACATTTAACTCACATAATCCTTGTGACAGCAGCACTTTGCAGGCCCCAAGAGGCTGGTGACTTGTTCAAGGCCACACAGTCCTGCTCAGTGTGGGGTTAGACCAAGCTCAGGCAGACAGGATGAGTCTGTGCCCTCAGAAAGAGTCCTCCCCTCCTCACTACCCCTGCCCTGCCCAGGCCCATGTCTTGCCCCTGGACCAGGAAAACCACAGAGTACCCACTCTGCCCCCTCTCTCCCTGCAGGCCACACAAGTGAGCTCTTTTCCCACCACCACCAGCGCTCCACCTGCACCAGCTGCAGCACCCCCTGGCCCACGTGGAGGGAGATCCCAGCCCTCAGAAAGCCTGCATATTCTCCTGTGTCACTATCGCTCCTCCACTCTCCCCAGACACCATGCTCCATCTCATAAGGATGACATCAGGAGCTGGAGCTCATGGAGTCCCGGGGCCCCAGGTTATAATGACCTCACCGGATACCTAATATACCCCCCACTTCTTGGTCATTTCCTGCTCACAATCCTGCCAAGGATCTGCTGATTCCCAGGTGGGATCATTGCTCCCTCCTCTGCCCACTCTCAGCAGTGCTATGAGCTTCTTGAAGGCCTGATCTCTTTCGGGACTACTCATAATCTCTGTGCCCACCAAGCACACAGTCCTCGAAGGAGAGACTAACAGAACAAATGCGCTTTGAGAAGAGAAAGCCAAAGCCTAAGGAGAGTAATGCGTGTATGACCAGGTGCTTTTCTGTGCCAGGCTCCGTGAGAAGCACTCCCACTTCGTCCTCACACCCACTGCAGGAGGTAGAAGTGACTGTGGTCAGCACTTTAATGGACAGTTGGCCAAGGCTCAACAAGGTTAAGGGACTTGCTCAGGGTTGTGCTGTTAGAAAGGGGAAGGACTGGGATTGGAAAGTAGGCTCATGTGAATCCAGAAGCTAGACCATAACCCCAGGCTGCAGAAACCCACACACACAATGCCTCTCAGGAAACTAGACAACACGGAGGAGCCTGCGGACTCGTGGCCATGCTGAGAGGGATGCACCTGTCCTCCACTGTCCAAAGAGCTGCTCATATTTCCTTATGTAATCAGCCATGAAGTCCTAAGTGAGGAGACTCAGGTCCCTTGTCCCCAACTGTCACATGGGCTTGGGGCCCTCAGAGCATGAACCGTATGATGAATGAGGCTAGGCCCACTTCAAAACCACATGTTCTTCACAGCCTAGCCAGGGCAAGATGCCTCTTGGGAGTAGTGGGTCAGGTGCACTTGGTGCCTCACCCTGGTGGGGAGGTAGCCCTCTCAACACCAGCTCCTGGAGAAGTCTTCCCTTGGCATCTAGAGCGGGCCTGTGGAGCTGCCACCCTAGGTACCCCAGCCTTGCAGCAGGCACTGCAGACACACAGAGAGCTATCTTGAGGCTCTGGAATGTAGGCCCTTCCTTCAGGAAGAGGGAGGGCTAGCATGGCTCTTTAGAGGCCCTTATCAGCAGCCTCATCAGATTTCATGCATCTAAAAAAAAAAGAGTAGATAGTTATTGCCACATAACGCAATTCTAGTGTCACTTGGGCTTGACTGATCTAGAGCTCCATTAGCTATGCAGTCCTGGCAGGTCCACATTTCTCCCATCCTCTTTGTACTAGGCCCGATCTGAGATGTGCTTTTTCCTTGGAGAAAAGGCCTAAGTGTGCATGCACATTGCCAAGCTATGTGTGGGCCCTGTGGACTCAAGTCGAGAAGAGGAAGTGTTCTCCACCCCCGCAGGGCTGTCACCAGGCTATGGCAGAGCTGTGCTAGTCCAAGGGCTGAAGAACTGGGACAAAGTATTCATTTACTGTCCAGAAACGGGCCAATCCAGAGAGCAGAACTAGAAAAGATTCCGGAAACCACAGGAACAGAAAATGACTTGAAGAGATGCATCCATTTCAAACAGCAAGGGCTGGGCAGAACCAGAAAAGGAACCACATATGTTCAGAGCTCTAGATTTGTCCCACCACTCAGCTCTGCCTTTCCCTCCCTCAAGCACAGCCCAAAGCCCACACCTAGGAAATGAGTGCTCAGCCCAGCTCCTGCTGGGGTGCCCACCAAAGAAAGACTGGGCCAGCTGGGGCTTAGGGTAGTAGTGTCCTACTCCTGTATTCGTCAGCTTTCCATTCCACTATAACAAATACCTGAGAGAATTGGCTTAGAAAGAGAAAGGGTTTATTCTGGCTCACAGTTTCAGAGGGTCCAGTCCAATGATGAGGCAGATCCACTGATTTTAGGTTTGTGTTGGGGCAATGGTATCTCATGACCAGAAGCGCATGGAAGAGCAAAACTGCTCCCCTCATGACCAGAAAGTAAAAGAGGACGATGAAGGGATTGGAGCCCTGCTATCCCCCTCAAGGGTTTCCAGGGACCTGAGACCTCCTCCTGGGCCTCATCCCTTAAAGGTTCCACCACTTCTCAGTGGCACCAGTTTGGGGAACCAAACCTTTAACATGTGGGCTTTGGAGGAACATTTCAGACCAAAACTATGGCCATGCTGATGCCATGACCTTGTGAGCAGAGATGTGGCTGTTTGAGTTTTTTCGGCTCCAAAGCCATCTCCTCCTTGGCTGCCCCACCTCACCACGTGAAGTCCAGGGACTCTCTCCTCTCTCGCCGTCTCCCACTCACTCTCTGTCTTCCCTCTTGTGTCCCTCCTTTCCTCCTCCCCTCTACATGGAGTGCCAAAGAGCAGTAATCTCACAAAGTCTCCAGGTGAGAGGTCAACCAGGCCCACCCGCTTCCCCTGCAGAGGCCCCATTACAGATGCCCTAGTGGAGATCAGTCAGTTTTAAGTGGCTGGGATTCTTCCAGAGAAGGGAGCTCATTACCCTTCAAGTGGCCCTTTCTATTGTGATGCCAAGAAATTGCTAATTCATTTTAATTCTAAATCTACCTCGTCTGAATTCCATTTGCTGATCTAGTTTAACCAGTACTTAGAGAAGTCTCACTGTCTGTCCTCTGGAAACTGGAGGTGGAGAAAGAGGAGCCCCTGTCCACCTCGAAGGGCCTACAGACCAGGTGGAAGGCAAACAAGGACGGAGCAAGGTGGGCATGAGGTGACAGGTGCTCAGGTAGAAAAGGTCAGGGGAGACAGTTGTCCTGGGAGCACTCTGTCTTCCTGGGCAACAATGAAATCCCTTCCTTAGGAGACCTCACTCCTCTGTTCACAACACTGTGACACCAGATGTGCCCCCACAATACACACACACACACACACACACACACACACACACACACACGCACACGCACACACTGAACAATTCTCCAATCCTCTGCAGACACCAAATGAGCTTGATTCAGCTCTAGCACTGACAGCTCAGAGTTCATGCATACCTCACAGACTAAGGGCTCAATCCCACAAGACTGTCTCCTGCATCCGATACCAGGTACAAGTGTCCAGGCACACATGCTTCTGACTAACCTGGCTAACATAAGCCACTCCTTGGGTTTAATAATTTGCTAACAGAGCTCAGAGTACTCAGGGAAATGCCACTCACCCTGACCTGACCATTTTAAAGGGTATTATAAAGCAAACTGGTGAAGAGGTACAAAGCATGAGACCCTGAATGGTCCCAGGTACGGGTGTTACTGTTCCCGTAGTGTTTGAGGTGCACCACTCTCTTGCATGTGGCCACCAGCAGAGCAGCTCTGCTTGTGCTAGAGTTTAGGGATTTCACAGAAGCTCCTTTACATAGCCATGGTTGGTTATTGGTAATTAGCTCCATCTCCAGCCCCCGACTCTCCCAAGGTTGATTTCCCTGGCAACCAGGCCATCCTCTCAGAGTCCCCCTCATTAGCAAAAACTCCGATGTGCTTGAAGGGGCTCACTGTGAATATCAAAGGATCTTCTGCTCACCTCCATCTTTCAGAAATTCCAAGGGCTTTAGGAACTGAGGACAAAGACCAAATATATCTATCTTATTTTATCACATTATCACCATTCCCCAGAACATCTTGACTGGGCTGGGTGCTAGAGCTGGGTTTGAATTCTCCAACATACAGAGGAGCAGTGTCCTTCTGTGTAAAGCTGAGATTGGGAATGCGTCCAGGTAGAAGGATGTAAGTGGAGAACACAGAGCCCTAGGCACCACCACAAGCTCAGTGGATGCCCCTGCTGTCTGGATGTTGCTAATAACGATGCATTCCAGGGTGGATTTACCACTTGATGCACCTCACTCGGGGCAGTAACTTTTGAGCTGACCCCAAGCAGAAGTACACAGAGCACCATGGCTATCTGATTTCCTGTCTCCTCCCCGCTCAGGACAGAGGGCTGGAGGTGTTTGGCAGCAAGACACAGCTGGGCATTTCAGAGCACATCAGAATTATTCTGTCAGGGGAGCAGGTGGCCTTAGCATTGGAGAGGAAGTCATCTGCTTTTCTGTGGCCTCTTCCAGAATCTGAGGGCTGTAGTGAATCTCAAATCTTTCTAGCTGAATATGCCACCTGATGTTTGGAGTCAGGATGGTGAGGCTGGTAAGGTGGGGACATAGAAGCCCCTACCTATCATCCAGCCCTCACAGCTGATGTCCTTAATCATTCATAGCTCTCTTCTTCCCTGGAGTTGGGACTCAGATCACAAATCACTCTCACCACAGCCAGAGAAAAGTCTCCTGAGCAGCCTGCCTCTGTGCAATGACAGGCTTCCAGGAGGAAGTGGAATTGCAGAATCCTTTAAAATAGTGGGTGATTTGTATTAAGTAGACAAGTGAGGAAACATGTTGTAGGAATTTGGGGTGTGTGTGTGTGGCCGCCCATGCTCTGCCGTCCCTGCATCCTTATAGTAGGAGCTGGGGTAAGTCCTGGGGAGGATGGGAGAAGAAAGAGGATTGGATGGAGAAACAAGAGGATGTAGGAATGCACCTGTAAGCAGAAAAGCCACTGGTGAGCAAGGAGGAGCCCCTTTACCTCCGGATGTGGAGCAGAGCCCTGGGCAGGGAGCTTTTTCTCCTCAGCTAGGCTAGCCAACCAGACAGGTTGTTGAGATAATGTAGCTCAGCAAATTAATTATAGCACTTTCCTCTCAAGCTACATGCCAACCCCTTGGAGCAATAGCTTTGTTTTCTCCCCTGCCTTTGCCCTGCTGTTTGAATGCATGCAGGGAGAGGACAAGGACAAGCACCTGCTGGAGGTGCCATCTCCCCAGTCAAGAACCCTAGTGGCTCCCCATGACCATGGAACAACGGGCAAACTTTTCCACCCATTCTGCCAGACCCTGTACTCAGTGCCTCCTCCCTCCCTCTGAACATGAGGGCATCTTGCATGGGCATTGGCTCCTCTTAGAGCACCAGGGAGCTGCACACTTCAGGAAGGCTCTCTGCATTTCCCACCTTTTAGTGGTTATTTATGTACTTGTCTGGTCTCCCTGTTAGCCAGCAAATTCCTTAAGGGCAGAAACTCTCTTCTTTATCTCTGTCTCCCTGGCAGTTCCCAGCAGGGGCTTTGAAGAGAAGGCTGAATAAATATTTATTTGTCGAAAGTCTTTGAGTGTCAGTTAGACACACACACTCGTACTGCACGTGAACAGGCAAATTCTTGCCCTCAGCAGGGCCCCGATCGCAGACCAGAAGCCCAGAGGAATGAGTATGAGCAGCTCAGATGCCAGGGGTTAACCCAGCTTTGAGGGTGGTCGAGAAAGGCCTCACACTGGAGGGGACACCTGGGAGAAGTCAGGGAGAGGTGACACCAACCAGGGCAACAGTATGTGCAGAAGCATGAGGTGGAGAGAATTTGGCTGGAGATGCTCAGGGCTGCAGGTTGGGGAGTAGGAGGAGAGGACTCAAGAGCAGGTAGGTGCAGATAATGCACCTAATGTGGGACAAGGATGGGAAGCAACTCTCGAGGAAGAAGAAAGTGCTGCAGTGAGGTGGTGGGGGATGTGGGAAGGCTGTGAGACCCTGGGCAGCTTCTCTCATTCCTGGACCTTCATCTTAGCATCTGTAAAGCAGGTGGTTTCACCCCCAAGAGTCTCAAACACCCCTTCCCAGCAATAAGTTAAAAAGATGCCAGGGATGCATCAGCCACTGATCAGGGCAGGGCAGAGCCAGGAGAGAGGCTCCCTGAGGGGACAAAGTAGGGGGAGGGTCTGGGAGAAGCACGTGCCTGGGCCCCATACTTACTCTCCACAATAACCCAGCGTGTGTGGGTTTCTTCACCCCACTTTGAAGATGCAAAAGTTGGAGCTCACCGAGACTGATCCCCATTACCTGTGCCTCTCCTACCCAGCAAGCAGGCAGGTCCTCCAGGGATGCCCACCCTTGCCTCTGCCTGGGGCACCTCCCAGGCTCAGCTACCCACACATACTGCAGTCATTTTAGGCCCTGTCCCCACCCTGAGGGGGTAGCAGTTAGCCTTATTCTTAGGTTGACCAGCTGGCCTTGCTTGCCCAAGACTGAGGAATTTTCACTGTCCCAGAAAATCCAAAACAGTTGGTCTCCCTACTCATGGTACAAGTGCAAATTAAGGCCAAAGTCCCCCCCTTGTAGGTGGCCACAAGGCACACGCACATGCAGCCTGGGGCACTGGGTTGCCAAGGTTTCCTGTGACCTGACCCCAGCTGAGGATACTAGGAAGGTGGAGAGCCTGGAACTGCTCCAGGCTAAGGCTCTGAGCACTGTACAGGGGAACAGTTAGGGGTGAGGACAGTGGCTCCTCCCCCAGATATAGGTCCCCAGAGGCTTGGGCTGTGCCCTCACTCTGCCCTGGGAAGGCAAGGGTTACCCCACCACCCTCCTGGACCCTCCTGGACACTCCCGGCAGGGCCTTGGTGATGCACTCAATTGTGGAGCCTGGCTGAGCCCCATCTAGGTCTGGGAGTCCCAACCCCCACCTGCCACTCAACCTCAGGGCTTCTGAATGAGTGTTGCCCCCCCTTACACTGCATTTAAGGTGGGGACCACAGTCAGCACACGTGAGCTTATCTATGTACAAGCGCACTGTGGACCAGTGAGAAAAGCCCACCTTCAGAATCATTCCCACTCCAGCTTGGGCTGGGAACACAACTGAGGGGATCCATATGCCTAGTCCCCACTGCAGGCTCTGGTACTCCCAGGGAATGAGACCAAGGCAGGAAATCAGGATAGCCAGTGAGGACTAACCCCAGCTGTGTGTCCTCGGGCAAGCCTCTTAGCTTCTCTGAGCTTCTGTTCCTTCACTGGCAAAAACAAGGATTCTATTTCCAAGGCTTATTGTGAAGGTGGACGACACACGCAGCCCAGTGCCTGGCACACGGGAGGCTCCTCTCAGTGTCAGCAGCACCCCACTACCTGCCCTACCATACACTGCTGAGTCCTGGTGCTTGCTGCTCATGGCTCCCAGCTTTCCCGGAGTGAGTGTCTCCTCCAAGGCCCAACTGCAACCCAGCCCTGTTCACTGCAGGCACACTCCTCCCTCCCTCTCTCCCTCCCTCTCCCTCTCCCTCTCCCTCTCTCTCTCTCACACACACACACACACGCACACACGCACACACGCACACACGCACACGCACGCACTTTCCTTTTCTGTTGTTTGCCAGCTAATTGTTTATTAGGAGATGCAGGCGGCTGCTCCAGTGGGAAGGCTCAGCTTGCTCCGCTATAATTAGGATAATGCACATTAGTCATTTAGTGTAACTCCGGTGCCCCTCCCCCGCTCCTCTGCCTAGCTAGCCCCTCCCGTCCTCCTGGCCCTGCCCGCTGTCCTCTCCACCCTATCTGGCCACCACAGGACAGGTTTTCCTCCTTTCCCCACTCCCTCCTATCTCACTTCCTGGGCTCTTTCTCAGGACCCTTTGCTCTGCCTCTCCCTGTCCCTCATCCGGCCTTCTATCTCCTCATCCTTGCTTGTTTCCCTCTCTCCTTCCCCCCGTCAGAGCTGAGCCTGAACCAGAGAAGCACTGTGCGGTTGGGTAGGTGCAGAGCCTCTCAGGGCCCCTGGGGAGAAGGGACGTGGTGGCATTTCCAGTCTAATGTGACCAGGGGAGGATCCAGACCCCTCCTGCTACTTGTTCCCTGGAGATCACTGACCAGCTACTGCCCACCCTCTTTCCTGCCCTAAATTTCTGGCATTTGTAGGCCAAGGACTGGGCTGGCTTGGCGGGCCAGTCTCCAAAAGGCCTTCCACGAGCAATTCCTATGGCTTCGTTGCCCTTTTCCAAGAATCCCCACGGATGACCCGAAACCCAACTGGGCCACAGGATATGAGGATCAGGAGTCAGGTGGGGTATCCCATATGCCAGCTAAACAGGGACCCTCACCTTTTGGTTCCTGGCTTGGAAGGGACAGTGGCTGATGGGGACACTGAAGAACAAAGGGCTATTCCCACAGATCTATTTTTTTCTCCAGAGCTACACGCTGGCTGACTGCAGACCGAGGAACCAAAGAAGTTCTCTGATTGTCCCTCACCCGCCCCATCACAAAGGCATCTCAGATCAGATCCGTTACAGCTGGACAGGCAAAGAGTTAGGGCCAAGAATGTGCCTCCCCAAGAAGGTTGCAGCTCAGATAAGGGGGGTGGGGTCCTCAATTTCCAGAAATATAAGAGCTGTTCCAGGGATGAGGACTCCTGGACTGGAAGACAAAGGCTTCTGGTCTCCACAGGGTTGCTAGAGCCCGGATCCTGAGCCTGAGGTCACAGACACAGACAAACGCACTGACACTGGCTCCATATCCCAGGGAGGCTCACAGAGCAGCATCCAGGGTGGCTGCCCTCAGAGACCAGGCTCCTGCCCCCGCCAACACCCACCCCACTTCTGCCAGGACCTCTCCTCAAAGTACAGGCATCCCGGCTCTAGGTTCCTCCTGCCTTGGGACCCTGTGGCCCAGAGACAACTAGAGTCATTCACTTTACAGGCCCTGGCCCTAAGAGATCAGCATCACCTCACCCCTTTCCACCCTCCTCCCTGTACTTACCAGGAGTGGCTTACAGAGTCCTATATTGTTGAGACGACGGGGAAGAACTCGGGCCCAGGTGGTCTCCCAGAACTGGGGAGCCTTCCTTGGGCCCCCCAGTGATTGCCTTCTGCCTGGTGGCTGACTCTGGGTCAGGCAGGTGCTGCCAGGACCATAAGGGAGCTTGGAAACAAAAACCTGGTTCTCATATGACCTTGCTGTGAATTTGGAGAAAGCCTTTCCTCCCTGTCTTCTGCTTTCCCCATAAGCGGGACAAATAGTCCAATAACCACCTGTCCCTGACCTTTGGGCTCTCAGTAAGCAGTGATCTTCCATTATCTGAGCAGACTTGTTCCTTCCTTCAGAGCTCCTGCCTCTACTCCTCTGCTACCTCTCACTCATTCGCACCAGCCTAGCAGCAGCCTTTGGTCAGGTGCAAGGTTGTAGGCTAGAGGAGCCAAAGTAATGACAGCTAAGGCTCTGGACAGCAAGGCCATGTGTGTGCGTGTGTGTGTGTGTGTGTGTGTGTGTGTGTGTGCGCGCGCGCGCGCTTGTTAGCAAGCACACCTCCCCAGGCCACCCCATCCTTCATTTTTTCTCTTTGTAGCTCAATTCAGCAAGGATCAAGCACAAAGATCTGACAGAGAAAGCATCTGAGTCCCTGCCCTCGGCAGGTACAAGAGGATTAGTGTTGGGGCTCCATTTGGACAGAGGGGAATTGGCTACGGGTCTTGAGGGTCTTTGAGCCCTGACTCAGGGATTGTGACAATAACACTCAGATAACAGCTAACTTTTGCAGAGGGTTTACAGGGAGCCAGGCACAGGGAACGTGCTGCAGGTCATCTCATATCACAGGCCTTTCATTGTGAAAGCAATCCACAGAATGAGGTGCTCTGGCACTGCATTTTACAGTCTGGAGAACCAAGGTGGAACAATTCTAAGCCACCTGCTCATGATCACACAGTTGGTAAATGGCAGAGTCAGTCCGACCGCAACCTTCCTGACCCATTTCTTCCTCTAAAATTCAGGGAAGGCACCCAGAGGTCTCTCCAGCTAAGGGATGGGAGTTCCTGGGCAGACTGCAGGGAGGAAAGTTGCTGGGGAGCAGGTTGGAGGTCTCAGGGAACGGCAGCTCACTTATTCCTGCCTTGGGTGTCAGCCAGCATGTGAGTGGAGTAGAGGACAGTCCTGGGAAGCTACTTCGCCAGGATTTACAGCCTTCCAGGAAGGTCAGCCAGAGCCATCTGGGGGCTCTGGGTGGCTGGAGCATGGCGGCCGTTCCTCTCACCCATCACTGTTACCATAGTCATGTGCAGTCAGCCAGTGAGTATTCGCGTCCACGGGTCCTCACCCAGCCCAGCTGCAGGCACACCGGGGTCAGAAGAGAGAGGCACCAGTGTGCCGCAGAAAGCATCCCTGCCCAGGAGGAGTGCCCACACCAGTCCTAGAGATGGGATCTACTGCCCCATGATGAGGCAGACATCTCTCTCCAGCCTCCAACCTCCGGGAGGCACTCCTTCCACTGACCTGCACCCCACCCCGGGATGGCTCACCTGCACTTAGCCTTGAGTAGGGACATTCCCACAGGGACAACACCTTTGCACAGCTCAGAAAGTCCAGAAGCAGCATTGAGAGCGGTGAGCAGGGCCGAGCTGGGTCTGGACAGCCCTGTCCAAGACACTGCTCTGAGGCACAGAGACTTTGTTCGAGTGGGGAAGGGGAAGCCCAGCTGTCACCTGCTTTTATCCAGCCACTTCTTCCTGGACCAGGAGCCCCAAGACTGCCTGCAGACATGGTCCCAACCCCACCTAGGTCACCTGTGTGGCATGCAGGGCCGGGCAGGTGTTGTCCTCTTCCCCCAGGTGAGGAGCCTGAGGCCCAGAGAGGGGAGGGGACCTGGCTCAGCTCACAGAGCAGGCCAGTGGCCAAGCCTCTGGGGCTGGCTTCTAGGCTCAACAGCTAGTGCTTCTTCCAGCCTCTGTGCCTCTTCCAAGGCCTTTGGGACACAGCTTTGTGCACCTGTCATCTATTACTTGTCCTGTTTGCCATAACAGATGTTGACAGAGGACCTGCCACCAGCTGAACAGGGCACCAAGTGCCAGAGAAAAACAGGTCAGCACTTCCTTCCCCTCAGAATTGGATAACCAGCAAGTGTTGAATGAGCAAGTTAGAGAAGGAACAAACGAACACTGAGAAACTGTACCAGGGACTGCCTCAAACAGCTTACTTACTTGATTAATTTCACTTTGTGAAATAGGGTTCTGTGATCTTCACTTTACAGTGGTGGAAATCAGGGCTCAGACAGATTAAGTAACTTGCCCAAGGTCACACAGCTGAAAGGTATCAGAGCTAGGATTTGACTATGAGCTTGATCGACTCCAAAGCCACACAAGTTCTTGTTTTTCTTTTTTTTTAATTTTTTTTCCTTTATTTTTATTCTTGAACTGGCTTCAAATGCATGCCTTCATTTTTAAAGACACTTATTGTTTTCCTTCTAATTTGAAAAGCAGTGCGTGTTCATTGCAGACAAGTGGGAAACAAAAGCATAAAGTCAAAAATAACAATCACTCCTAATCCCCACCCCCCCAGAGGTAACCACCATTAGCATCTTGATGCATTTTTTCCAAGGTCCACATCTCATTATATAAAATTAGCATTGTGGCTATAGTCATTTCCACACCTTCCTTGTCAGCTCACACTATTTGGTGAGAGTTTCCCATTTGTCTAAACAGTTTTTTGAAAAGCTTGATCTAGAATGGATGCCTGTATCCATTCTTGTGTGTTTACATTTACTTAACCCAACCCCACTTTTACACATTTTAGGTTGTTTCTAATTTTTCACTATTAAGCATCACATTGCAGTGAGCCTCTTTCTGTGTAAATCCTTGAGCTGGTTTCTACTCACCAGATTCCCAAAGGGACTCTGCTGGGTTCAGGAGTATGGACAGTTTCAAGGCCTCTGAAGCATATTTGTAAATTGCTTTTAGAATAAACACTCACCCAGTTGACCCTTTACCAGTGGAGCCAGGCAGTGCCTCATTTCTTTAAGCCTTTGCTAGCCCTGAAAACTACTCATTTAATTAAAAAAAAATCAAGTTTTTTTTTTCAACAGCTCGGTTTTTTCCACGGCAGCACTCTGCTCCTAGGAATTACTCGGTACCATTGCCTCTAGGGAAGTAGGAAACAGAAATGGCACACCAGGTCGGACCTATGAGTCAGCCGAGGAAGAGCACGCCTCCCTCTGCCCAGGTCATGGCCCACTTCTGTGCGTCTTCAGTGTCCACGTTCTCCACTGTGCTCTGTAGGGACAGGAGTGTGTCCCCAGGGCCAGTCCATCCTGCACCCTTCGGTCACACCACTCCTGTTTCCCTCCAAGTCTGGCTTGAGGAAGAGGGTTCAGCTACCTCTGGCCCCCTGATTATTGACTACGTGGCCCCTAACACCTTCACCGCCTGAATTGTAATGGCTCTTACTCCTACCATTCATTCATTCATTCATTCACAGATGACACGGAAGACTTCCTTGGTGTCTTTTTGGTCCAGACACTGTTCTAGGCTCTGAGTTACCATTAACCATCAGCATTGCTGTCTTTATGCTAGATGACTCACATCATCTCTCGCACCTTCCTCGACCCTTCCTACTTAGCATTGTTTCCCGACCTTCTATGACACTAACAGTGCCTGGGATGCTTGATGAACACAAAAATCAGCGGGACTGTCCTCTGGAAATTCTGATGTGTCAGCCTAGATCAGTCCCTAGCCTTTATCTGATGTTACTTTGTTTGTTGCTGCTGATTCTTGTGCTCAGGCAAATTCAGGGGCAAGTGTAGAAGGATCTCCAAGCACCGACACCTGTTGTGTATGTGCACGCATGTGCACACGCACACACACATGCACACACACACACAGGTGAGCAGGCTAAGCCCTCTCACAGAGCAGCCTAGCACCCTTGAGCCTTGCTGGTGTGCCCTGCTGAGCCCCTCAGCCTCAAATGCACCAAAGCTAATGACATTTTTTTTTCCTGATTTGGAAGTGATTAGTTTTAATTTGGGGACAATTAGAGTCATAAGCAGGAGGCATCTGATTCTGATTAGAAGCAGGGAGATGGCCAGAGGCACCCACACACACATACTGGCCTGGCCCCCGTCTCCATGAGATTCATTTATGCACTCAATAAAGGGAGGGTGACCTCTGAACCTGAGAAAAGGCCATCTGGGGGTGTCTCCCAGATACTTAGGGCCAACCTGAAATGAAAGGGGATGAGACTCTGACCAGGTACCGGAGCCTCATAAAGAGGTAGCATTGGACAGGGATTTAGCTTAGTGGTGCCTCTGCCTGCCTCACAAGCACAAGATCCCGAGTTCAATCCCCGGTACCAAAAAAAAAAAAAAAAAAAAGAGGTAACATTGACATTTGTTGAGCCCTTTCTGTGCGTCACACCTTCTACTGTGCACAGCAGTCCAGCTGTGGTGTCTACCCATATCCTAGGATGCTGCTAAAAAGGCAAGCACAGGAAAAAACGAGCTCACACCTGCCGGTGGTGGAAGGGGTTTTTGATCATTTGTACCTCATTAGCACCAGAGCTGCACAGAGCAGAGCAGCAGCAGAGAGGAAGGGAGTGGGGCAGGCTCTGTCCAGTGTGGTTGCCAGGGAGGAGCTGTGGGGACGAGGCAAGGCCCTTGAGCTGAGTGCCGAAGGATGCAAGGACCCTTAGGCTCCACTCCCATGTGCAAGTCTTCTCTTAGGTTCTGGCAGATGGGATGCCCTTTTGGGGACCCACGGAGCTGCTATTCATTCCTCAGCCTCTTTCATTTGTGGGGTGGATGGAGCTGGTCCAGCCCCTGTGGGAAGGGTCACTTGCTAAGCACAGTTCAGTAGGGGTCGGGGATGCTGGGGAGAATTGAGAACACCTCCATCGCCATTACTCTCCCATCTCCAAAAGCTGGGTGATCTCTGCATCTCTTCCTCCCCTGAATGGTACTTCCGCATCTTCCTGGGAAAACTGAAGCAGTAAGGGGCAGAAATAGCCAATCTCCATGTGTAAGTTTGCAGGGGCTGCCTTAGCAGAGTGCCACAGTGGTGCGGCTTAGGCACTTGAAATGCTTCTTCTCACAGTTTTGAGGGCCAGAAGCCTGAGGTCCAGGCGTGGCGAGGTCATTCGTGGGGAGGGCTCCCCTCCTGCCATTTGGCCCCTCTGCTTCACCCCAACTCTCTCTGTGCATATCTCTGTCCTGCTCTCTCCATGTAAGGATGCCAATCACCCTCAAGTAAGGGCCTTTACAACCTCATTTTAGCTTTGGCTTCTCTTTAGAGACCCTAGCTCCAAATAGTCACCTTCTGAGACATGTAAGTGGGGGGCTTGCATGCACCTACTCCCCAAAAAATGTAGAGGTGACTGGCAACTCCTTTGTGCCGAGTGTGTCCAAGGTGAGTCCAAGTTGTCACTTCCACCTGACACCTCCGAAGCACTTTTCTCTCCTGCCTCTGAGCCAGGCCTGATTTCTTTCTGGTCTCCGTGTTGATCTCCCACCCCTAACCCATCTTGTCCTCCTTCAAGGTGGCTTCAGGCAGCTCCATGATGCGCAGTGGCGAGAGCTCAGCATGTGAATTAGCATGTCCACACTCAAACCGAGGCACGCATTTAGATGTACAGGTACACAGTGTCCCTGAAAACCTGCATCTCCTTTTTGGCTGCAGAACAAACGAGTGGGAGAACAGAGATTAATTAGTGCTAGGCCCTTGGGGACCCATCCTGCCTCACCCACAGAAAGTCCTCGGACCCTGGAAGGATGGAGTGATGCACAGAGGTGCCAGGAGTGTGGTGTTTTGTGTCCTAATGACATAAATGTAAAAACTGTAACATCCCATCATCTTCCTCCCCTTTCTGAATACTAGCTGTTTTCTTACTTTTCTTTTTCTTTTTCTTTTTTTTTTTTTTTTTCAGTACCAGGGATCAAACTCAGGACCTTGCGCTTGTGAGGCAGGCGTGGCACCACTGAGCTAAAACACCAGCCCAACTAGCTGATATATATATTTCCCCGTGAAAAACTGAGCATCTTCACCTGCAAGGTTGTTCAAAGGGAACAAGAGCCACTAGGTCCAGTGCTAGGAACCCTCCCCCAGTGGCCATCCAGTGTCCTCTCGGATGCCTCATTGATGAGGAGTTCATTGCCCCTACGAATCCCAGTCAGTGTTGGGCAGCTTGTTGGGCAGCTCGTTCAGAGAATTTTATTCTCGCAGCAGGCACTGATAGAGGACATACTATGTGCTAGGCCATGTACTGAGCACTCGAGTCGGTCAGGGAGCAGGACGATGGCTGTGTGAGCAGGGAGATCAATTCCCAGTGGGCAGGAGCAGCAGACACGGGCGTTTCCTATGAAGTTAGGTGGCTATGATTGCCATGAAGGAAAAGAAGCAGGAAAGGGGCTGCAGAGAGATCAAGGGGGCTGTGACATGACCCTGTAGACAGGATAATCAGGGCCGATGTCCTGGGTAGACTGGGAAGACAGAGAGGGATGTGCAACTATCAAGAGGAGAAAGTTCCAGGCAAAGGGAACAGCAGACACCTGAGGCCCAAGGCAGAAACATTGGCTCAGCAGATTCAGAGAGCATCAAGAGCAGTTTAATCTAGGATCTTGGTTTTGCCACACCAGCTCTCCACCCCAGGAGGCAGAGCGGGTATGCAAACACATCACCCCAATCCCTTCCTTCACGCCCCGCTGAGTCCAGTGCCATCTGGTGCCCCACACCCCCACTGTGCCTCTAAGGGATCCAGATGGTCAGCCATCAGGTTAGAATGGTGAGGGGCCAATGGGACTAAGTGCCCCTTAGTAGCCTCTGGGGGCTCTTGGGGATGGCTATGGAGGGCAGAGTCTGTGTTCTGATCTCTTCTGCCCCACCCTACATCCTGAACACTCATAGCCTACCTAGCTCAGCTGCCCTTCTCTAAGCCCAAGGAACAAGCACGGTGACAAGTCCTCAGCCCAGACCCAGTAGCCACAGGCCCTGGACATCCCCACCACGTAAGCAGTGCCCCAACTCCTGTGGACTGCTCTGCAGTTCACTGAGCATGTCCTGTACCATCTTTCAGCCACTGTCACCCTCCCTGTGAGGTAGGTGGGGCTGAGGTCATTTTAGAGGTAGAAGCTGAGGCTCCAAATGGGAAGCAGCTTTCCTAGGGCGCTCGTGGCAGGGAGAGGCCTTGACCTAGAGTGGAAAGCCTCCATTGGCCTGCTTCCTGCTGCCTCCCAGGCCCAGGACATTGCCTGAACTCCCACATGCATGTCCTGGGGCCTGTCACAAGGGTGCAGGGACACCTCCTCAGAAATCAGCACAACCATGGGGCAGGGACTCCAGGCACCTGGCAGGAAGACTCTCCTTCTCCCTGTAGACATCTTCCTGTCTTCATCTCAGACTACAATGTCCACTTCTGCCCCAGCAGGTTGCAGAGTGTCCAGCTGCAGCTGCGCCTCTTGGGTGGCAGTGGAGACCCCCCATGATGATGGGCCACCCGGGGAGGCAGGGACTCGGCGAGTCCTCAGGGCTGCTAGGGAGGAGCCCAAAGGAGGAGTGGTGAGAGAGAGCAGCACTCCTCTCATAGCTGACCTGCAGGGCCTTTGCAGCACCTCAAGCCAATTGCCTTATGTTTTAATGAGGAAATTAACCCTCAGATTTTTTAAATAAGTTGGAGACACTGGGTCCGTGCAAGCAGGGAATTCTTAGTTCATTCTTCTGATGAGGACTCAGGTGTGAATGTTTGGAAACTGTCAAGGTTCAAGTCACAGTAGTAAAATGATGACTCTGCAGGAGCCGCATGTTGTGCTTAGGACTGACTCAGGCCCTCCTATTTGAGGTAGAGTCGTCTGCAAGTCACCCAGTCAACTGTGTGATCGACTGTGGCTTGTTGAAGGCTTGCTTGGGACAGGGCCTGGTACAGAAGTTGCTCCCAGGGCAGGAGGTAGTGAGAGGACCCTCTGAGAATAACAGAGTAGGGGAATTCCCAGGAGCTGAGGGAACATCCTCATTGGCTTCCTAGAGAAGGTGGTATTGGAGCTGGACCTGGGGAGAAGATTCAGGTTCACAAGAGGAGAGTTGAATGTAGTGGGGAGAGCAGAGGAGGTGAGACAATATTGGGGCATAGTGATGACAGTGAGCTAGCCAGTTACTCAGCCAGTGGGGGTTCAGGAAGAGGAGCCAGGGGAAGGAGGAACCTGGGGCCACATTTAGAGGACCTTGAACGCCACACTCAGGAATGAATTGGGTTTGGATATTATTTTGTATGCAAGCAGGAGAGATTTTTTAATAATACCTGTACATATTTACATTGTGCCGCACAATGTACAGAATTTTCCTATTTGATTCTCAAAACAAATGGCAACATGGCACACTGCAAGACCAGCACCATCATCCCCCTGATTTTAAATTCAAGGGATGGGACTCAGAAAGTTCCTGAGAAGACCTGCAAGATGGCCTCAAGCTTCAGGCCTCCACTCTGGATCTTTTCTGGTCCTTGATGGTGCCACCAGGTGTCAAGCTATGAGTGAGGAGCAACAAGGTCCCAACTGTGTGCAGGGTGGACCACTCTGGCCACTATGGAGACAAAGGAATATCAATGAGAGAGTGGAACAGGCTCACAAGTGACACAGTTAGGCAGTGTTACATCGTCACCTCGCCAAGAGTGAGGCCAGAACAGAGACAGGGTTCTGCCAGTGAGGGGACAGAGCAACAAGCCAACAGCCTAGGATTTGGCAGCTTCCTGGGCAGGAAGGAACTGGGAAGGGATGTTAAACTCAAGGTCCACTTTTAGGTCTGAGAAACTGAGAATTCCTGTTCGTATGAAGTGTGGCAAGAGGGAAAAGGGGGAGATGCCGGAGACCCTATACCAGTCTATACCAACTTATAGCATTCATATTATTTGTTTTCCTTTTAGGATGAAAGATGTTAGTGTATGAGTTATTTTAACTAAAATCTCAGTATTCAGGTTTCATTGCAGCGTTGGCACTTTGTGACAGATAAGGAGGTTTGGGATTGTGCTGTGGTCATGATCCCTAAAAGGTTTGCCATTACTTCACTATCTGAGATAGCAGGTACAGTAAAGGGTTAGGATTTGAGAGGCAGATGGCCCCAGGTTCCAGTCTTGCTGCAGTTGCAGCAACCCTGTTGCCCATGTGGTTTGGATTTATTACTTGTGTGTGTGCCTTGCACCTTAGTGCTTTTATCTGTAAGGTGTAAGAATGGGCACTCAAAAACAAAGCTCTTGACAGAGAAAATGCGCAGATGGAGATCATAACAGTCCTCCCTCCAAGGCTGGATCCAAGGCTCTCACCAGCAGGTGCTGGTCAAGCACTGAGCACACCTTGCAGCAGGTGCAGGTCCCAGTGAGAGTTACCACTACCTGGCTCTGGAGCCCTGCCCCGCCCTTTGTACACCGGATTTCGAAAGCCCTCCCAAGGGCACTTGGAGGCCGAAACAAGTCTCCATAGTCCTTTGGTGGGCCTGCAGACACCAGAGTACAGAATCTCGGTGAAGCTTCAAAAGGCTCTGTGGGGAGATTAGCTTCACCCCTAGGTTGTAGAGCAGAAGTGATGCCGGGGTGAGAGGGTAATTGGCACGGCAGCAAAGACAGTGCCAGGCTTGGTACCCAGAGCCAGGGGCAACCGGCAGGGCTTGAAGAGCAGACGCCCTCTGTCTAGGAAGGGGTCAGGGTGACTAGGGGCCCTGAGGTCCTCCTAACTGCACGCCTCTTTGTCTCCAGCCTCCAGCCGCTCCCACCCGGCCAGCCCCACTCCGCTGGGGCCTCCCGCCAGCCCGGTGCTGCCCGTCAGCTACCGCCTGTCGCACACGCGGCTGGCCTTCTTCCTGCGGGAGGCGCAGCCCCCGTCGCCGGCGGTGACCAACGGCTCCCTGCAACGCTCTGAACCCTTCGTGGTGTTCCAGACCAAGGAGCTGCCGGTCCTCAACGTGTCCCTGGGGCCCTTCAGCACCAGCCAGATGGTGGCGCGTGAGCTCCTGCAGCCGTCCAGCACCCTGGACATCCCCGAGCGCCTGACGGTCAACTGGAAGGTGCGGGCCTTCATCGTGCGCGCGCGCGTGCCAGCCTCGCAGCCCGTGGCGCAGGTGCTGTTCTACGTGGCCGGCCGCGACTGGGACGACTTCGGCGTGACCGAGAGGCTG
>NW_022900925.1:22212283-22220596 GCF_012274545.1 Fukomys damarensis
GCGCAGAGAGCCCCACACAGCATCCGCTGCTGCGCATAGGTAGCATCAGTCTCTTCCGCCCGCCGCCGCGGAGGACGCTGCAGGAGCACCGGCTGGACGGCAACCTGATGATCCGCTTGCCGGACCGTCCGCTCAAGCCCGGCGAGGTGCTCAGCATCCTCCTCTACCTGGCCCCCAACTCCTCCTCGCCTTCCAGCCCCAGCGTGGAGCACTTCACACTCAGGTAGGGGGTCTGGGGGTCAGCGGCTGGGAGCCAGGCTGGCTTCCCTTCCAGAGGCAGCCCTGCGGGTGGCCCAGCTGGGTCCCTTCTAACAGCCCAATCCCTGCTCCTCTGTGTATCAGTGGAGGAGACGCTGCACTTTCTTGAGGCTCTGTGTTCTTTCCTGTGGGGCTGCAGTTGTGGAAGTGGAGTCACAGTAAAGGAAAGTCGGTTTTCACGTGTGTGCTTAAGTAGAATGAATAAGCGGTTGTAACCCCCGTTTTACAGATGGGACGAGGCCCAGGAGATCACACGGAGACCAGAGAGCAGCTCTCGTCAAAAAATGAGCAGGAGTGGGTGCCTGTTGGGACACTGGCCCTGATCCTAGAGCTGAAAGAAAACTTTTCAGGAGACCCAGCTCTTCCCATACCTCGAGAATAAAACAGTTCATGCATTCAAAGCTGTATTTTTTTTTTTTTTTTTTGAGACAGGGTCTCACTATGTAGTTGAGACTGACCTGGAACTCACTAAGTAGCCCAGGCTTGTCTCGAACTCACAGCAATCCTCCTGCCTCAGCCTCCTGAGTGCTGGGATTACAGGCGTGCGCCACCACACCTGGCTCAAAGATACCTCGCATCATGTGCCATCGCCACACCCTGTAATGAAGTTTCACTGTGGGATCCGAGGTCTGAGTCATGTTGGAGGCTTCTGAGGACATAAGAAGGCCCCGCCAAATGCTGCCCCGAACAAGCAGCGTTGGCCTCCAGCCCCTTTAAGTATTGTCCTTTCTTCTGAGCTCAAAGCTTATGAAGCACATATTCCTGGAAAGAGGCATATCCTATTCAGTGACTGACACATAAACGTAAATGAGTTAGCTCAGTCATCAAAGGTCTTAGACCACATTGATAGAAGTAGAACAGGTAGAATTGAGGAGAAGGCAACAATTACACATTAGCCCCAGAGCAGCTGGAGTGTTTTGTTTGCGATGGGACGCTTCTCTAGTGTGCTCAGAGCGTCCAGAGGAGGATGACGAGGCCATGAGGTCATTTGAAACTTTTTTTGATGGGACGCTTCTCTAGTGTGCTCAGAGCGTCCAGAGGAGGATGACGAGGCCATGAGGTCATTTGAAACTGTCAAAAAGCAACGACTGGAGGAAGAGGAGGAAAGAAGACTCAGAACATTTCCTCCTTTCTTTAGCGGTCTGAAAAGCTATCACCACCTAAGGTAGAGGGGAGTGGAGTTGTTCTTTCCTGGAGCAGCTAAACTCTCAGCTATATCTCAGCTACGTAAAAGGAAGAGGTTCCAAGTCCTTATGGGCTTGCTGAAGAAGGCCTGGGGCATGTGCAGAAGTAGTGTCACCAGTGCATGGCAAGGATAAAGGAGAAGGGATCACCACCTCCACCGAGCAGTGGCGGGCCCAGCCACGTGATACCGGATGCCTCAAGTATGAAGCCTAAGACTCAACTTAGCTCACCTGCTCCCCCTGCTCCAGCTGCAGCTGGGGTTGGAGACCAGGTGGGCAGCCTGTGAGCCCCACCCTGACCCTCTGTCTCCTCTTCCTCCTGTATGCTGCAGGGTGAAGGCCAAGAAGGGTGTGACCCTTCTAGGCACCAAATCTCGGAGTGGCCAGTGGCACGTGACCTCGGAGCTGCTGACTGGGGCAAAGCACTCGACTGCTACGGTGGATGTGGCTTGGGCCCAGGGCACACCCCTGCCCCCCTGGTGAGTCTGCTTCTGTGGAGCAGAAGTCTAAGGGGATCCTCAATGGAGAAGGCAGATTTGTGGGTTAATCTGAGTTCCAGGCCTGGGGCCGGGGTACCCGGGTGGGCTGGGATAGGCTCAGAGGTTCAGATAGCTCAGAGCTCAGATAGCTCAGAGGACTACCACCGAGGAGTAAAAGGGTCCCCACTAAGGTTGCCAGAGCTTCTGGGATGCTCCCTGCCCTCATCCTCTGTCCTCTTTCTGCCCCCTTTGGCAGGGAGGGCCAAGGCCCCCTGGAGATCCTGCAGTTGGACTTTGAGATGGAGAACTTCACCAGCCAGTCAGTAAAGCGCAGGATCATGTGGCATATCGACTACCGTGGCCATGGTGCCCTGCCAGACCTGGAGAGGGCAGTTACAGAGCTCACAGTCATCCAGCGAGATGTGCAGGCCATTCTGCCCCTGGCCATGGTGAGCAGGCGGTGAGCAGGCCAACGGGTGTCTTTGTCCATGTGCCTGTGGGAAGGTGCACATGTGCACTCCAGGCGGCAGGGTGTACTCTACGTGCATCAGGTGCCCATGCTGAGGAGCGTAGCAGTGGGAAAAGTCACTGTGGGAGGGCCATGCAGTTGAGTCTTGAGGGCCGTGTTGGAGGAAAGGCTCCTAATTATCAGAGATGAGAAGGGTGCCCTGGGTAGAGGGTATCATGGGCAAAGGTGCAGTGGTTGGAGTGTGTGTGGTTTGTGCAAAGGAGCAGTGGATATAGTAAGAATGCAGGGGGTGACAGACTGGAATGGTTGCTGGGACCATCACTGGGCACTTGGAATGGCCAGGAATAAGCACTGCATGTCACTCTGCAAGCCCGGGGAGGTTGGAAGATGTTGTAGAGGAGAAATGGGGGCTGGAAAGAAGTGCTTGTTGACAACAGAGTGAGAAAAGCCCTAGGCCCCTGCAGAAGTCCAAGAAAGCAGGCCATCTGAGGAGGGGCCCAGAGGCTGGGTGGAGCCTTTGCGCACATGTACCTTTGTCCCCATGGGAAAGACATGCATATGAACAGTGGCAGCAGCCAGGAGCCTTGGACTCCAGGAGAGAAGAGGACAAGAAGCAGAGTCTCCTTCCTCTCTCCTCCATGTAGGACACAGAGATCATCAATACAGCCATCCTGACAGGCCGGACAGTGGCCATCCCTGTCAAGGTCATTGCCATCGAGGTGACCGGCCTGGTCCTAGATGTCTCTGCTGTAGTGGAATGTGAGTCCGACAATGAGGATATCATCAAGGTAGGCTTGCTAGTGGTGGGGCTGCTGGGGAAGAAGGCCTTGGGCCTTCCAGGGTAGCAAATTCCCAACCAGAATCCAGGTGGCTCCTGTTATCTACCCTTGAAGATGGCACTCACCCGCCTGCCCTAGACTCCTCTCCTGCAACAGATGCCCCCCTCCCACCCTCAGGATCAAGTCCACTACACTTAGCAGAATCTACTGACCTCATGGGTTTCCTCTTCCATCCCCTACAGCCACTCCTGGTAGGCTTCCTGTAGGAACATGGCAGACCTCAAGGAAAAGACACTGTTGACAACTGGAACTCAGCCCCATGAGTCATTACTGAGCCCCTGATATGTGACAGACCCTGGACAAAGGGGATCAATGGGGGAGAAGGACCCTAAAAGCCTTGGTCAGAGCACAGGTTGCAGAAGCCAGTGGGGGAGATGGAGCTCTGGAGGAAACCTCCTGTGAGTCAGGCCAGGACTGAAGGCTGTGTTGTGAGCCCTGTTCCCACCCCACCCCAGATCCTCCAACTCCCAGGCCACAGCTCCCCTCTCCCAGGCCCTGCCCTCCCCCAGGTCCTCCACAGCACAGCACACAGGACATTCATCCAACTCAATGGCAGTTTGCCAGCTCCCCTAAAGGCCTCCAGATTTGTTTCTTCTTATAGCTTTGGGTGGCAGTCAGAGGTGAGGTATGGTTGGAGTTAGTGGAGAAGGAGCCATGGGAGAACATGACCAGCCCCAGTGCCCATATGGGTGAGCCATGTGCCTTGCCAAACTCCAGCACTACATCTCTTAGCTCTCACTCTCCCCCTCCCATGCACTGCCTCTGGGGCCCTCTAAGTCTGGGAGCTTGGGGCTACTTGTCCACTCTGATGTCCAGGGGCATCAGAGCAGAGGCTCAGCACACAGTACCCCTCCATTAGACTGGAGATTTTGCTGCTCCAGTCCGTGAGTCTGTCTGCTGCTGCCGGCTGGGACAGGACCAAACACATCTGCTGCTCCCAAAAGCTCTCATCCAGCACCTCTTCTCCACCCAGACTCCCCCACCCCAGTGATGGCTCAGATTCGGAAGGGAAGTAAGGAGGATTCAAAATGGAACTTGTTACAAATCTCAATGAAATGTACTCCGGCTCTGTGTGGGGTTTGCCAGCATTCTAAATGGAACTCACCAGCCTGCAAAAGGAATTCTCTGCCTTCCCAGGTGGGAAATGAGCATTGCCGGCAGGGCTGCTCTTCCCACTTCCCTCTAGGCACCTGTGAGATGACTCAGGAGGCTGGCAGGAGTTAGGGTGGTCCGGGGGCTCATCTCATCATGAGCCACCATCTTGGTACCCCACTCCACCCCTGCAAAGCCTCTCGGGTGCTACCAGCCCACTGGCTGCATAATAGACCTCCCTGCAGTCTTGAGGTTGTGTCCCATGAGCATTTATGGGCAGAAGCCCAAGCCGCATGTGCACACAGGATCCGCTCCAGGGTGCCAGGTGTGTATGTGGCACACTTACACACACACAGCCATCTGCATTTTCCCTAGAGTTCTGGCAGTGTCCCTCTATGAGTGGGCACTTATCTCCACCAAGTTGTGCCCAGTGGCATGTGGGTTCAGCCAGGGAACCTTGAGGAATACAGGTTGCTACCCAGGTGGGCACATGCTGGCAGTCTCCCATCTGTCTGGGCCCAGGATCTTGGATCCAGGCTTTCCTCTCCCATTCTTCAGCTCCACCCCTGGCTCAAGCAGCCCCCTCACTTGGAATTGACCAGCTCCCCATTCTCTTGGGCAGCCCTTCCACCAACGCCATAGAAGAGGTGTGGACTTGCCCTCACCCCTGGCCCCTTCCTGCCTAGTCATGCACCTCTGGATTCTGACTGCCAGATCTCTGGCTCTGGACCCTCATGTATACTGATGGGGGGCCAGCCATGGAGGCCCCTTCCCCATCCGCCTCCACCATCCATGGGTGGTACTGGCAGTACAGAAACAGCCCCCAGTAAGTACGTTTGCCCACTGGCCCCTTGGCAGGGGCAAACACCTCCTGCCACCAATGCAGAGAAATGATCTCTGGAGAAGTAGGAAGAGGCAGAAATAGAGTCGGCACCTTCTCTGCCTGCTCCCTCTTTTGTGGTCTCCCCCCGCCCACCTCCTGCCCCTGTTTGTCAGACCCAGATCCCCTGCACCTCCCTGCGGGAAGACCTTCAGGATAAGATGGTCATTTTTTTTTTTTTAACCAGGGATCAAACTTGGGTCCTTCCACTTGTGAAACAGGCAGCGGAACCACTCAGCTAAATCCCCGGCCCAAGATGGTCATCTTGTTCCTCCCTCTCCCTAGGTGTCCAGCAGCTGCGACTATGTATTTGTGAGTGGAAAAGAGTCTCGAGGATCCATGAATGCCAGGGTCACCTTCCGCTATGATGTCCTCAGTGCCCCCCTGGAAATGACAGTCTGGGTTCCGAAGCTGCCTCTGCACATTGAGCTCTCAGATGCCCGCCTCAGCCAAGTGAAGGGCTGGAGGGTACCTATCCTCCCGGACCGGAGGTACAGTGCACTCTCAGACACCCTAGAGTGGACACAGCCTCAGAATAGTCTGACCTGTGTATGTACATAAGACCCCAGGAACACACAGTCTAGGAGTCAGCTGTGTGCTCATTGAACTTTGATTGAACATCTACTATGTGCTGGGCACTGACAGGTATTTGAAAATATGGGGTGGCTGTGGCCAGTGCCTGACCCAGGCAAGCTCTGCCCAGCAGGGAAGGCAGTCATGCACATGCCACAGAGTATACTGGTGCATAGGGAGTCAGTGCCACAAGGAAGAAGACCCCTACTCTTTCCAGGAGAAATCAAGGGAGGCATCTTGGAACCAGTTACTCTTGCACTGTGCGTTAACCGACAAGTGGAAAGAGTGGGCCAGGAAGGCAGGGAGACAAAACAGGCCACGACAGGGACACGGATACCTGTGCACCTTCACTCCAGCCCAGCTTGAAAGTCCGCACGGTGATGCACCCCTCACACAGCTGGCCATCTTGGGGGCATGTTCCTATGTCCTCCCCTGCCACCCGTGCTCCCCTCACCCACTCACTGTGTGCTGCAGAGAGAAAGCCCAGGGGAAGAGAGAAGCAAAGGAAAGAGTCAGGCAGCTGGGGGACAGGGCAGGAGAGAAGGAAGCAGGCAGCCACGGGAGAAGTGGGCTGAGTTCAAATCCGTAGAGATTTGCCAGAGCAAGTCAGTGCTGACCAGAGCCTCTGTAACCCGGATGTATGCACCCTCACCCGGGCATCCTGTTAGACCGCAGCTTTCGGTTCTGCCAGCCTGGGGTAACTAAGGCCTGTGGTTCTGCATTGCTGACTAGCTGTGACGATAGGGACGCTGATCATAGTAAAGATGTAGTGGACTCTGAAGCCAGACAGCCTGCTTTAAATCCTATTACTTACTGGCTGTCAAGTCTTGGTCTACTTGTGTGACTTCTCTGTGCCTTATTTTCTTATGTGTAAAATGGGCAGGATAATACTTCCTAGGATTGCTGTGAGGATTGAATTAGTTAATACAGGGAAGAGCCCTCCTTGTGGATGAATATTCTGCTTGATTGATACTAAACCAAGCATGCTGCAAGCTTTATCTCCAGAGCATGACTTCCCGGCTACAAGTCTCCTGCCTTTTTGTAGTTTTCATGGGCTAGGGATTTCCCTAATCAAATCCAGGCTCCCTTTTGTATAACAGTTTATCAGCTTTTCTCTCTCCTCTCACGTTTTACTAAAAAGCAGCAAGAGGGACTCAGGTGGCGCCTTCCATGCTGGGCTTGGAAATCTCCTCTGTTAAACATCCAAGTTTGTGACTTACATTTTTTTACTTTCCACACAACTCGAAGACACAATTCAGCTAAGTTTGTGGCACTCTATGACAAGGAGCCCCTACTCACTCCAGTTTAGAGCACTCACAGTGCCAGGCACACAGAAGAGAAGCAGTTACAGTTGGGATTATATGCCAGCTGGTCCCAGACGTGGATCACAGGGGTCAAACAAGGAGCTGGAGATGAGGTTCAATGGCAGAAAGTGCACTCAGCATGTGCCAGACCCTGGATTTCATCCCGATAAGTGAAAATAAATTCCAAGAAACCCCCTTCTAGGAGGAGAGAGCTGGGACTCCTGACTCACCCAGAGTTAGCATGAGCCAGGGGAACGGCTTGCTCTTTGCAGAGCTTCCCCACCCCACGGGAGCTGGAGAGGAGCCAGCAGGGCAGCGGTGGGGGGAAGGACTTTGCTTAGGTCACAGCCAGGTAGCCCTGACCGTGGCACATACCCACCCCAGGTCAGCCCGGGAGAGCGAGGATGAGGACGAGGAGGAAGAGGAGCGGCGGCAGAGTGCCAGCAGAGGCTGCACCCTGCAGTACCAGCACTCCACCCTGCAGGTCTTCACCCAGTTCCACACCACGTCCTCCGAGGGCACCGACCAGGTGGTCACCATGCTGGGCCCAGACTGGCTGGTGGAGGTCACAGACCTGGTCAGTGACTTCATGCGGGTGGGCGACCCCCGTGTGGCACACATGGTGGACAGTAGCACGCTGGCCGGCCTGGAGCCGGGCACCACCCCCTTTAAGGTAGGCTTGGTGCATCTGAACACATAGGGGCACTGTCAGGGGCCTCAGCCTCTGGGACTGACCCCAGCTGGTCCCAGAATCAAGTTCTTTCCCACCTGCCCCCTTCCCAAGATTGCAGCACCCACGATCAAATTCCTTTAGCTTCCTCTTGGTCAGGTTCTCACTCCAAGCTTTATCAGCATTTATCAGCCTTGCTCCATTCAGTGAGGTGACTCCAGCAGACTCTACCCACTGTGCCCCCAGAACAGGTATGGGAGGGAGGGGGAACAGCAGGAAGGCAAATTCAAGGACCCAGGAACTTAACTTTGACTTTCCTTTCTAATTGTGTCTGGGTAGAAGTCACCTACCTAAGAGAGTATAAATAGTGACCTAAGAGCCAGAATCTGTCTGCAGATATATTTTGTATATAAAACAATGATCCAACATTTCAAAATTGAGGGGGGTTATCATTTTAAAAGACAATCTGAGGCTGGGGATTCAGCTCAGCGGTTTGGTGGCCTGCCTTGCAAGCGCAAGGACCCGAGTTCAATCCCTGGTACCAAAAAAAAAAAAAAAAAAAAAA